>NC_064922.1:277373135-277689072 GCF_023897955.1 Schistocerca gregaria
TTATTAATTTGTGAAATACCTATCACCGAAAGCAGGGTTTAATATTTACAGAACCTTTGGAAAACGATTTTGTTTTGGTGCACTTTTTCCATATAACTGCATTGGGTAATTAATGTTCTGAACTGAACATAATTCAGACTCTACATCCAGAACAATATTTGAGAGGCTCAAAGATATAACATACCACCTGAAAACTGAGCGTTATTCACTCTTTGAATCCAGAGAAGGATGTAGAATCCCTTTGAGCCAAATGTACATAACGTGAAACATTCCATGAACCTTCTCTTCGAAAGTATGAAAGATATTTACATGAAGCAATTTGCCCTGACAACTATACTCTCCATTTCATCCAAAAATGCAATGTAGTTATATTCGCCTCCTTTAGCATAGCATAGCTTAATCCCCACGTAACATGTGTTCCAAGCCATTTCATCTGCTACAAATTAGCAAACAGAGACTGTGATGTCGTCAGTCATACGACCACATCGCCGCCTGAGAGATCGATCCGCCGGATGCGATTCTCTCGATGAGCGGAGCAGAAGAACGGCTGTACTGGCTAAAGACTACACAGCCAGTCGCAGTACTTATGCTCGCGGCGAGGCTCCTCTACGCCATTTCATGTGTAGCGGGAGTGTAGTGCAGTTGTATCGGTCTACTGTTCATAGCCGCGCTCAGTGGTCAGCCAGCTTCGATGTTAGTCAGTCATCGCCTGCAGCTCAGTCATTGCTGCCATCAAGTCTTTATATCGAAGTTGTTAAGTTCCGTAATAGTATTACTAGTACTAAGTTGGCGTTTATAAACAATTCTACATTCTGTCATGTCGACAGCGCAGTTAGTCTGCAAATTCACCGAATTCGACATTCAAGATTACGAGAGATTAATTCGTCACTGCAATATTTGTGACTTGTAAATTATGTCGTTCTACAGACGCTTAGTTTAGTCGCGTCTTCTATAATTGTCAACTAACAGATCATGGACTACAACATAGTTAAGTAATAAATACTTTCTTATTTTGTACTCCTGCTAATTGATAGTGTTTTCCTGTTGTAGCTATCAAGCAGTCTTGGCATAGTAGAACCAACGTTTCCACCGCCTTGGCTACCTCATATTTGCTACTTCTTATAGATGGACTCGGTTATGGTGGAAGATCGAGAGCCATCAGAGACGGAGATACTCGTAACAGTCAAACAAGAAAACAGAACGAACAGACCACAGTCTCGATTTTCACAAAAATGCCCAGATAAGATACTACATCGACCAGATGATCGTCTGTGAGAAAGTTATAGAAGTCCACAGTCTCGATGAACAGCGAAGGCGTATCTGGAGACACCATGGACAGCGGTGTTATATCAACCTGACTATCGCCCTCTATATGGCCTGGAGTGTTGTGCTGGGGTGCTATTCCCTTTTACAGAAGGACCCCTTTGGAGTCATCCGAGGTATCCTAACAGCACAGCCATAAGTCGACGATATTCTATGCACCATTTTGTTGCCCTTCATGTCAAGCTACCCTGGGCTTCCTTTCTGCAAGATAATGTTCGCCTGCACACGGCGAGAATTTCTACTGCCCGTCTTCACGCTTGTCAAGCCCTACCTCGCCCAAAGACATCGCCTATTCTCTCCAAAGTTGAGAACGTTTGAAGTACTATGGGCAGGACCCTTCAACTGGTTCGGGATTTTGATGATCTAAAGGGCCAGTTGGACAAAATTTGTCCGCTCTCCCTCAAGAGGACATGCATCGACTCAGTCAATCGGTGAAAAGCTGAATAACTGCTTGCATAAGCGCCAGGAGTGGACCAACGCGTTACTGATATGAGGAATTTGTGAAGCTCTTTTCCTTGAATACATCATCGGCTTTTTCTTTTTCTGAAATTGTAATAATTCCCTTTCTCTGTACATGTACATCAGATCTACCCAATTCCGTCCCTTTTTTTAGTGTACTGTATCTATATATAATGCGAGTACAAGAATAATGTGTACAGGCATTGAATGATCACCGATTTTCGTTCAGTGTTTACGTAAAATAACAAATTTATAAAGCCAAGCTAAAAGTCATTTGAGATTAAGAACTGTACATAGTGGAAGCAGTTGGATTAGGGGAGCTGACGAGGTGCGAAAAATGAGGTAAATGAGTAAAAATCTGTCACGGGGTGGCTGACCGAATGGATGTGGGAGGCAGGGCCTTTTGATGTCACAGCCTTATCGAGACCTGCAGAAAAATCCACTAAGGCATTATCAACGCTTAAACACTGAAGAGCGAATGAATCTAGAACACCTGCCTGATACCATGTAGGGCCCTCGCGAGAACGCAGAAGTGCCGCAACACGACGTGGCGTGAACTCGACTAATGTCTGAAGTAGTGCTGGAGGGAAATGACACCATGAATGCTATAGGGCTGTCCATAAATCCGTAAGTGTACGTTGCAAGACATCCCAGACGTGCTCAATAGCGTTCACGTCTGTAGAGTTTGGTGCCCAGCGGAAGTGTTTAAACTCTGAACATCTTTCCTGAAGCCACTCTGCAGCAATTCTGGGTGTGTGAGATGTCACATTGTCCTACTGGAATTTCCCAAGTCCGTCGGAAAGCACAATGGACAAGAATGGATGCAGGTGATCAGACAGGATGCTTACGTACGTGTCACCTGTCAGAGTCGTATCTACACATAACTGGGGGTCCCATATCACTCCAAGTGCACATGCCGCATATCTTTACAGAGCCTCCGCCACCTTGAACAGTCCTCCTGCTGACATGCAGGGTCCATGGATTCATGAGGTTGGCTCTATACCCGTACACGTCCATTCGCTCCAAACGATCTGAAACGACACTCGTCCGACCAGGCAACATGTTCCCCGTCATAAACAGTCCAATGTCGATGCTGACGGTCCCACGCGAGGGTGTAAAGCTTTGTGTCGTGCAGTCATCGAGGGTACACGAGTGTAATTACAATGAAATAAATACCCCTAGCTGCATACAGGCGTAGATATAAGTCAATAGGGACAATTGAAAATATGTGCCCCGACCGGGTCTTCAACCCGGGATCTCCTGCTTACATGGCGGATGCTCTGTCCATCTCAGCCACCGAAGACACAGAGGATAGTGCGACTGCAGGGACTTATCTCTGTCACGCCTCCCCTGAGACCCACATTCCCAACTTATTGTCCCGCACTGTATTCATAGTTACCCCGCCCATTATACTCATTACTCGAGGCGTTTTTCCGATTCCCGTAAGAGCTCGGGCACTGTTTGTGCATCCGCACAGAAGATGGTCAAATGGCCGGTGAACGCGCTGACTCTTGCTGACCTGCGCAATTTGCGGAAGGATTGCACTTCTGTCACGTTGAACGATTCTCTTCAGTGGCCTGTTTTGTTTTGTGTATAGTAATATGCCTTTTACTCTGTATACTTGTTCTTGTAGGAAAATTTCTAATGATGAGAAAATACATGTATGGATGAAAGGACTTGGTGTGCTTGCTGAAAATGTAACTGTTACTGGTGATATTACTTTGTGTTACAATTATTAATAAAGTGTTATCCTTGACTCCTGTAACCGGGGGCGTCAGCCGAGAACCGCTAGATGTACATCTGGTAATCGGAGGCTCAAGGATGCAACAATTCTAAAAAATCAACGAAGCATAGTGCCGCACTGCCCGCTGGGAGCCTAGCCTGTTGGTTACGCAACCCGCTTGGCTCGGCGCTAGGCCGGCGCACCAGCAGACGCGCGCTGTTAGTACAACCACAGCGCCCGTACGCTACTATCGTTGCCTGCTGGTGCCTGCGGAGTCCAAGTCCGTTATCAGCGCGTTACGTAACGAAGGCCACGCGTTCGCTATATAAGCCGGCAGTGCACGCCAGCGGAATTCACCTACCCTCACCTTCGAGAAAGCCCTATTCCTTCCTGACTGTCCTCGCCCATCTCTATAATGTCATCCTCTCTACTGGCTTCTACCCTGACCTGTGGAAGACCTCCCACGTCCTCTTATTCCTCAAACCCAACAAACCCCCTTCTGCCGCCTCTTCCTGTCGTTCCATCTGCCTCACCTCCGTCTTCAGTAAGGTCTTTGAATCCATCCTCTCCCACCGTATCCATCAACACCTTGCTCAAAACCACCTCCTCCCCCTTACCCAGTGTGGTTTCCGACTCTCCTTCTCTGCTGAAGACAAGCTCCTCAACCTTGTACACCTTCTGTCCCTCCAGCTCAACTCCCGTCGCTCCGCCATTTTTGTTTCCCTTGACCTCCAAAATGCCTATGACCGTGTATGGCATCACGGTTTCCTCTTTAAACTCCAAACCTACGCCCTGCCTATCAATTTTGTCCGTCTGGTCACTTCCTTCCTTTCGCACCCTCCTTCCTCTTTTATCCCACAGCTGGCGTCCCCCAGGGTTCTGTCCTCTCCCCTCTGCTTTATCTCTTGTATACACCTGATATGCCCAAGCCACGCCTACCAGTCCACCTTCTCCAGTATGCTGATGACACCGCCTTCCTGGCTCTCTATCCTACCCTTCAACAGTCTCAACGTACCCTCCAAACCCACCTTAACCAGTGGTTCCTCCGTCTCAATCCCTCCAAAACCCAGGCAATCATCATAGTCGGCATCACTCGCTCCTTTCGCCTCCATGATTTCTACCTCACCCTTTATGGTAATCGTATCCACCTCACCCCCACCCTGAAATACCTTAGCCTCACCTCGATCGACACCTCACCTGGACCCCTCATCTCCAGACCGTCCAGCAGAAAGCCCATTCCCGCCTCTGCCTTCTGAAACTCCTGTCTGGCCAGACATGGGGATTGCATCCTTCTACCATCCTCCACACCTACAAATCTCTCATCCGTCCTATCCTGTGTTATGCCAGCGTTGCCTGGATCTCCGACCCCACCCGCTTTTACAAGGCCCTCCAAATCCTGGAACGCCATGCACTCCGCCTTGCCTTCCGTATCCGCCTTCCTTCCCCCACACGGCTCCTGTATGAACTCATCCCCTTCCCCCACGTGCTCCTGTTCCTCCAACATCTCCGCATCCTTTACATCGTTCGCAGGCTTGATCCCCCCACCCTCTGGTTTCCTCCTTCCTCTCCAGCCCCCGCCCATTGTCGTTCCTCTATCGCTGTATCCCTCCCTCTCTCCACCTCCACACCCTTCATCTCCTTCATCAGGGCAATTTCCAACGCCTCACCCTCCCGGATGACGAACTTCGCCATGACATCTACCCTTCCTTCCAACTATAACCTGGCCTTGCTCGCCCCCCCTCCCGAGGGCCTCCTTTTTCCTCTTCCCTCCTTCTCCCAGAGTGGATTTTTTTCCATTCCCCCCCTCCCCTGGGATCCTGCACCCCATACTTGCCTCTTTCCTTCCCACATCCCTCCCTACCTGGCCCTCTTCAGCGCGCCCCCGCTCATCTCCCCCATCTCTTCCCCTCTCCCCCTTCTTCAGGTCTCCTTCATCTCCTAGCCCCTGGCAGATCCTCTGTTTTGATCATCACCAGTGTGCCACATCAGTGTTGTGTTTAGTGCTGTTTCTCCTGTGCGTCAAGAAGTGTGATTTTAATTGTGTGTGGCCTATGATGATTGCCTGGGTTTTGGAGGGGTTGAGACGGAGGAACCACTGGTTACACCAAGTGGTGAACTGGTTAAGGTGGCTTTGGAGGGTACGTTGAGACCATTGAAGGGTAGGATAGAGAGCTAGGAAGGCGGTGTCATCAGCATACTGGAGAAGTTGGACTGGTGTGCGTGGCTTGGGCATATCAGCTGTATACAAGAGATAAAGCAGAGGGGAGAGGACAGAACCCTGGGGGACGCCAGCTGTGGGATAAAAGATACGGGGGTTGGTGTTGTGGAGGGTGACATAGGAAGGACGGTGCGAGAGGAAGGAAGCGACCAGACGGACAAAATTGATAGGCAGGGCGTAGGTTTGGAGTTTAAAGAGGAAACCGGGATGCCATACACGGTCATAGGCATTTTGGAGGTCAAGGGAAACAAAAATGTGAGGTTCGCTGTCAGTGTTACGTTATGTGCTACGCTATCCGTCGATACTTTTATGCTCCAATCATACTGTGCCTTGTGGTCTTTTAATCGTCGCAGTGTGTGGCTTTTGTGTGTGCTACTTTTAAATAGTTTTTTATCTCCTTTTACAGTCACCCCGTTTTTTGTCTATTGCCTACCATGATGTTCCGCCTTTTTTATATCTGTGTTCACCATTTTCTCTCCTTTGTTATTTTTAAATGTCTTCTCTTGTTTGTTCTATGTCTTTCGGCTGAAGAGCAACGCATATGACATACAACAAAGAAAAAAAAGCCAGCGTAATCATTCCGCTGTGAGCTCTATCTGCAACAGCATTGAAGCACTATGCCTCGTCGACGTGTCTATCGTCATCGCCGCCACGGCATGACAGTTTACAAACATATTATTAGCTTGGAAAATAAACTAATATTTAGCTACAGCATTATGTGTTGTGCAATGGCACGGAGGGCGGTTATAGGGGGTGGGTTGGTGGGTCCTACCCGTACGCGCGTGCTGTTAATATGACCACAGCGCGCGTACGCTATATCGCATTTTTTCAAATTCCGTATATTTTGACTCTCGATGACTTAAATGAGACAGACAGTCACTAATAATCAGCTGTCTGAGTATCAGCCAGCTATACTGACAAAAATGTCGGAGATTTGAAGTTTTATCGGATTCCTGATATTCACGACATATTCCTGAAATGGTAGCACGGAAAAATCCCCACTACGTCGCTACGCCGGAGGTGCTGTATCCCATTGTGAGCCGACTATAACACCACGTGCAAAGTCACTTCAGTCTTGATAACCCTCCATTGTAGCAGCAGTAACCGATGTAACAACTACGCCAAACACTTATTTTCTTGTATAGGTGTTTCCGACCACAGCGCCGTATTCTGCCTGTTCACATATCTCTGTATTTGAATACACATGCCTGTGCTAGTTTCTTTGACGTTTCAGTGTAATCGGAATACGTAATGTAAATTCCAATGGCATTGTTGCCCGGAAGACCCCAAATGGTGTATTCAACGGACTAGTCAGAAAGCGTTTTTTCCTCCGCGCGCATATCCCTTCCCGATATGTGAGAGCTGAGTCTTCCTATAGTTGTAGAGTGTAGGTGAGTGTAATGGATGAATCTATAGTTAGTGTTAGGTTTGAGTTGTATGATAATGAAGAGAGATGATAAAAGGTGAAATCCGGTGCTGAACATACCCTACTCCTCTGGAAGAGTTCTAACGTTGCCGTCGAGCTTAGCGTTCCCATCCGACAGATGGATAACCATCAACAGCGTCACACGCTCACACTTCATGATACCCAGCGTAGAGGTTTGGAATTCAGTACTGAGCACCGGCGCAAAGTCTGATATTCAGGAACTTTACGCCACAGCCTCGTTCCTTGGCCGTCAAATACTGGCAGCGAAAATTTCAATCACCACCAGGAGGCGAACCGACTTATCTCGGAGTAGAGCAATGACACACAAGCGTGAGTTAACAACATATGCTCCGTAAGCGTGTAAAATTGGAATAAGACTTGCTGACTGGGTATAGCAGCAATATTAGACCGCCGGTAATCTTGAGGCAAGCACAAACATACGTGAGAATTTTGTGGAGTAAAACATGGACTGCTGTAGTACGGTAAATTCGCATCTTCCTACAGGAAGTGTTCATCTCATCAAGGTGAGGTGTACGCTTACATTAGAACCGTGTTAGGACAGGCATCAGAGGCAGTATTGACTGATAAATGAATGCGGGATTTTGCCTCCTCGGTTGTTAATTATTTAAACCATTTCATCGTTTCACAACCAGTGTTGGTTTCTTAAGCCATTGTCGAATTTTTAGCTAGAAAACGGAAGCACATATGATAAATATGATGTCATTTTTATAAGTATCGCAGCATCTTTCTCTAGCTCCACACTTGATGACGGCTTAAAAAGCCGACATTAGTTGTGAACGAAGAAAAATTTTAAAGAAGTAACAGCATAATTGGAAAAACGCTACATTCATTTTATAAATGTATTTGTCGAAAAGTCGCTTGTCTATCGCTTAGGATACTACACCTGCATATTGTACCGATGTCACATCACTAAATTAACTGGCATCCAAAATTTAATTTAGCGTACAGAACATCTCTCATTAACACTATTTTAAATTACAACTCCATTTTGTAATGCTTCGATAATTTGTTTAATTTCATGTTGCTTAATGTTTGCTGTCCATTTGTGACATTGTATTGTGTTTACCAGCATATATAGAAATTTGTGTTCTTTCTTTTGACGCGTCGTTGTAATGGCGTTTGAAATGAAATGTCAAATATCAGTAATGAAGTCAGATAAAGCTGCATAGTTCAGAATAATGGCAATAAAACATGCAGCGAGGTATACGATAATATGAGGTAACCTAGACCAGCCCAGGCAATCCAAATTTCACATCGTTCACTCCTATTCATTAAAATGGTTATTTTTCCATACAGTTCAAAAATGTTTTGAGAGTGGTTTCATAGCATTATTTTACTGTAATGAACGAATAGTGAAGTGCTTTGTTTATTTGCTTAGCATTTCAGGTCACTATTCGTTCTTTATAACTGAATAAAACATATGCTGATAATTTTCTAGTTCAGAACAGAATGTGTCTTTACAAATTGGTTACAGTATACTCGTGAATACCATGTAATTTAATGTCATATAGAGTAAGAATTTTGGCGATATCTTACTTAAATGCAATGCTCTCCATCTTTGCGTATGTAACAGAACTAAGACAGCCTTATCCATTTCCTCGGCAAGACACCGACAGTCGTTTGCATTGTATCAATTAAAACGCCTTTTGCTTGCCGCAAATGAATGTCTTTAATCACGCAGACGCGTTTCGCCTTTATTAACAAGGCATCATCAGTAGGTGATGCAAATCATATACGCAGGGAGTTGTTTGTCACAACGACAGTTTCTCAGACCTCTTAGTTCTTCTGTGTGCTCTAAATCCAAATAATCGGTCACTGAAAATATCACAGTCTTTGACGAAGTACAAGGGTTATCTCATGGGAAACATCTTGGCGAGCTGTACGGTTAGCAACAAGAGAGCGCGACTGCTTGTTTTCGTGTGAGCAGGCCGATTAAACGGCACAAAGGCAGTCTAGTCCTGTATGGGCCTTTCTGTCGGCGCTTTCCGACTGCAGCGGCACTGCCATGGATAAGTAATGTAGAATGTTCTTTGAAGTTGCCTTCTGTTCATCGTTCTCAGATTATTGCACACATTTGGTGGGATTCTAGCTCCCGTACTACATCTTGGTGTAACATTATCGGAGTATTTCTAGATCCTAAATCTGCATTTATTTATGTTCAAACTCAACATTCGTTATTAGGTGAGCTGGTCCATTTCGTGACACATGGTACAGGATCGTGTATCCATTAGTCTCGCCGAATATATTTGACTTCTGGTGTTTGGTTTTATAACGTTAATGTTGCCGAATTTGTGTGTGTTTGTCAGGTTAAATTTATTTGTCGAATTAAAACTGTCAATATTTAGCTATACATTCGTCGCGCCAATAAACCCACAACATCAAGGAACAGATCCAGTAGTGGCACAGAAGTTACTGAAATGCTGTGTTCGACTGAAGGCAGTACTTGCGAGCGTGCAAGAGGCGCGAAATGCGGTTAGGCAGTGTCTGCTGGGGAACCCGGCCGCCGTGTGCACGCGTGCTCGCAGTATTTAAAACCTCGCTTCGGCGGAGAGCGGAGCATCCGGGACGCAAATTCGCCCCTACCCCCCCTTCCCCCCTCCCCCTTTCCACGCCCTTTCAGAAGCGGCGTTTCGGCGCTGGAAGCGCAGCCAGTGCCGGCGTCGCATATTGAATCACCCGATTCAAATAAGCTGATGGCATAATTGAGTTTGTGTTCGGCGGGAGGGGAAGCAAGCTGGCAAATTGTGTCTTCCGCTGCCGCCGCCGCCGCTGCCGCAGCAGCAGAAAGCGCCAGCCCGGAGTTTTGAACTCGCTCGTGCGTCAGCGTGGAACACACGTAGCCTGCCGGTCGCTGGCAGCCGGGGAGAGCGGTGCTTACTGCCGCACATCGCAACACGCCAAGTCTGCCGAGAGGGCGACACCAGCACGTAGCTTGCAACGTCCCTGCCCGATGTGGAGCGTGGAATGTCAGATCCCTTAATCGGACAGGTAGGTTAGAAAATTTAAAAAGGGATACTGATAGGTTAAATTTAGATATAGTGGGAGTTAGTGACGTTCGGTGGCAGGTGGAACAAGACTTCTGGTCAGGTGAATACAAGGTTATAAATACAAAATCAAATAGGGGTAATCCGGGAATAGGTTTAATAATGAATAAAAAATACGAGCGCGGATCAACTACTACGAACAGCATAGTGAATGCATTACTGTAGCCAAGATAGACACGAAGCCCACGCTTACCACAGTAATACAAGTTTATATGCCAACTAGCTCCGCAGATGACAAAGAGATTGGAGAAATGTATGATGAGATAATTTTTTCATATAGTGAAGGGAGATGATAATTTAATAGTCGTTGGGGACTGAAATTCGGTAGTAGGAAAAGTAAGAGAAGTTAAAGTAGTAGGTGTACATTGAATAGGAATAAGGAATGAAAGAGCAAGGCGCCTGGTAGAATTTTGTAAAGAGCATAGCTTCATCACAGTTAACACTTAGTTTATGTATCATAAAAGAAGGCTGTATACGTGGAAGAGGCCTGGAGACACTGGAATGCTTCAGACAGATTTTATAGTGGTAAGATTCAGGGACCAGGTTTTAAACTGTAAGACATTTCCAGGGGCACATGTGGACTCTGACCACAATCTATTGGTTATGAACTGTAGATTTAAAGCGAAGAAACTAAAAAAAGGTGGGAACTTACAGAGATGGGACCTGGATAACTGAAGGAACCAAAGGTTGTAGAGGGTTTCACATAGTAGACTAGGGAACGATTGACAGGAACTGGGGAAAGAACTGCAGTAGAAGAAGAATGGGTAGCTTTGAGGGATGAAATAGTGAAGGCAGCAAAGGATCAAGTAGGTAAAAAGAAGAGAGCTAACAAAAGTCCTTGGGTAACAGAAGAGACATTGAATTTGATTGATGAAAGGACAAAATATAAAAATGCAGTAAAAGAAGCGGGAAAAAAGGAGTACAAATGTTTCAAAAAGTCTTAAGTAGCACCATCAGTAAACTGATAACTGGTTTGTTAACTAAAACCTTTCATTTCCTGACTCTGCGAATTAATGTCCAGTCGACGTCGAGGTTATTAGAGACGGAGCAAAACTCTAGGATTTTGTCAAGAATGGGGAAGAAAATCGATCGTGTCCTTTCAGAGTAACCATTCCGGCATTTGTCCAGTGCGATTTAAGGAAATCACAGGAAACCTAAATCTGGTTGGCCGGACATGGAATTGAAGGGTCGTCCTCTCGAATGTGAGCCAGTGTGCTAAGCACTGCGCCACCTCGCTCGTCTTTGGCAATTCAAGCAATTCGTTACCAATAGATACAACCCATTCAAACTAGGAAACGCTTACAAACACGAAATTAGTAAAAAAACAGTCTCGATCGCACAGTCATTTCTTAAAAATATGACCGGTTTCGGCCTTTAGTAGTAGACCAGCTTCAGATAGTGCACTATAGAGCTTACAATGATGACATTTGGAACGGCTGTGCTGGCCCCAGTCGCAAATTGACGTCAGTACAGCAGTACCAAGCGTCAATGTCATCAGCCGGATGATGCATTATCTGAAGACGGACTACTGCTAGAGCACGAAACTTGTCATATTTCTAATAAGTGACAATGCGATCGAGACGGTTTTTAACTAATTTCACTGACAGATCACTGTTTCCCAATAATGTTACCGTACAACTATATTTTAAAAAGCTCAATGTCAAAATGAGAATATTTTTGTAGTTTTAAGAAATGGCAATAATAAAGCTGACATTTAGTTGTTATCCAGCAACTGCCACTAAATGGCTCAGGAAATCCTATAATCTTAATATTCTTCTTTCTTTTAAATCAATCCTTAGCAGTTTCACTCTACCTCAGCACCATCTGCACTACTGGCCATTAAAATTGCTACACCACGAAGATGACGTGCTACAGACCCGAAATTTAACCGACAGGAAGAAGACGCTAATGATTAGGTTTTCAGAGTATTCACACAAGGTTGGCGCCGGTGGCGACTCCTACAACGTGCTGACATGAGCAAAGTTTCCAACAGATTTCTTATACACAAACAGCAGTTGACCGGCGTTGCCTGGTGAAACGTTGTTATGATGCCTCGTGCAAGAAGGAGAAATGCGTACCACCACGTTTCCGACTTTGATAACGGTCGGATAGTAGCCCATCGCGATTGCGGTTTATTGTATCGCACCATTGCTGCTCTCGTTGGTAGAGGTCCAATGACTGTTAGCAAAATGTGGAATCGGTGGGTTCAGGAGGGTAGTACGGAACGCCGTACTGGATCTCAACGGCCTCGTATCACTAGCAGTAGAGATGAAAGGCATCTTATCCGCATGGCTGTAACGGATCGCGGAGCCACGTCTCGATCCATCAGTCAACAGATGGGGGCATTTGCAAGACAATATCCATCTGCACGAACAGTTCGACGACGTTTACAGAAGCATGGGTTATCAGCTCGGAGACCATGGCTGCCGTTACCCTTGACGCTGGATCACAGACAGGAGTGCCTTCGATAGTGTACTCAACGACGAACGTGGGTGCACGAATGGCAAAAAGTCATGTTTACAACATCATGCTGGTCGCATCCGTGTTTAGTGACATCGCGGTGAACGCACATTGGAAGTGTGTATTGTTCATCGCGATACTGACGTATCACCCGGCGTGATGGTATAGGGTGCCATTGGCTACGCGTCTCGGTCACCTCTTGTTCGCATTGACGGCACTTTGAACAGTGGACGTTATATTTCAGATGTGTTAGACCCGTGGCTCTACCCTTCAAAAATTGTTCAAATGGCTCTAAGCACTATGGGGCGCAACATCTGATGTCATAAGTCCCCTATACTTACAACTACTTAAACCCAACTAACCTAAGGACATCACACACAGCCATGCCCGAAGCAGGATTCGAACCTGCGACCGTAGCAGTCCCGCGGTTCTGGACTGCAGCGCCAGAACCGCATGGCCTCCGTGGCCGGCTCTACCCTTCATTCGATCCCTGCGAAACCCTACATTTCAACAGGATAATGCACGACCGCATGTTGCAGGTCATGTACAGGCCTTTCTGGATACATAAAATGTTCGACTGCTCCTCTGGCCAGCACATCCTCCAGATCTCTCATCAATTGAAAACGTGTGGTCATTAGTGGCCGAGCAACTGGCTCGTCACAATATGCCAATCACTACTCTTGATGAACTGTGGTATCTTGTTGAAGCTGCATGGGCAGCTGTACCTGTACACGCTATCCAAGCTCTGTTTGACTCAATGCCCAGACGTATCAAAGCCGTTATTACAGCCAGAGCTGGTTGTTCTGGGTACTATGCACCCAGGATCTATGCACCCAAATTGGGTGAAAATGTAATCACATGTCAGTTCTAGTATATTTGTCCAATGAATACCCGTTTATCATCTGGATTTCTTCTTAGTGTAGCAATTTTAATGGCCAGTAGTGTACTTCTCTGACACTTTCACCGTTTCTCTATCCCAGTGCCATTGTTTTTGTCCTATTTTTCCCTCCCATTACCACTCTCTCTTTCTTTCTCGCTTACAGTCTGCTGTCTTTCTCTACAGCCATCATTGTCTCAGCACCTTCGGGATAATCTGATTGGGGTTTTCACCCCTCGACCGGGAAGCTTTCGTGCGGGGCATAGAGAATGGGGGAAATTGGGCAATTTTTGTAACTTGTGGGTAGAGGATGATGGCAGAAAATTGATAGATTTCGTCCTCCTCCCTCCTCCTCCGGCGATTGGCCGACAGTTGGCTCCAGTCTTTCGTTGCCACAGTCTGCACTCGTTTCTTTCTCCCCCACTGGCACTGTCTCCCCTCTCTCTTACATTGGTTCTTTCTTCCTTTCTCTCCCACTGCCACTTTCTCCCATCTCTCATGTACGTGTCTCCTGCATTTACACTATGTCACACTGTCACTGTCTCTTCTCTTGCTTACACTGGCTCCTTTTTTCCTTTATTTCCACTGCCACTGTCTGCATCACACCTCGGCAGCTCAAAAATTCTGGGCGTCCGATTAAGTTTTGCCCTATACCCACGCCTTCCCCTATACTTACGTGTTAAAGTTCGCCTGTCTGGGGGGTCCAGACCCGCAGCCTATGTGTGGCCTCCACTCATGTCTCGTTTTCACTTCCACTGTATTCTCTCTATTTTGCTTCCACTGCTACAGTCTCCGTCCAGCTCTCTTTCTCCTTTACTTCCATTGCCTCTCACTGACCATCATTAACTTCTCTCTTTGGCTCCCATAGCTATTGTCTCCACCCATCTCTCTTTCTCTTTCACAGCCACTTTCTATCTCCCATTATTGTCTCCTCTCTCTTTCTCTCCCTCTGGCACTGTCTCCTCTCTTTTCCACCGTCACCATCTCTATGCTACACTCTTCCAGCACAAAACGGCCAAATACGCACGCAAGTCAAAATTTTTAGAGAAGAGCGCAAAATGAGGCTTGAGACAGCTGTTTCCCCCTTCCCCGTCTCCGTTTTTTTTTTTAAGAGGAACATATTTTTACTCTCATTTCCTTCTTTCCTTTTTTTACAGCATAGTATGCTGCTCATATACTCCTGTAAAGAATTCCGTAGTTTAGTAAAGTTTTGACAATTTATTTATACACTTTGACAGATTTATATACTTTGGCACACATAAACAAGAAGTAAGTACATATAATAATCGTTTGGTTTCCATTTACTCACGAGCTTTTACTCAACGATCGCAATACATCGAAAACGTCCGGCTTATGATTTGTATTCTAAGAGTAAAAATGTTATTAGAAATATTTTGTTGAATTTGCAGTCTTTCGAGTTTTGCATAATTTTTTTCAGCCATGCTAAGGCCATTTCTGGGCCATTTTTTGTGGCTGCAGTTCCACTTTGCGCATATTTGAATACGTACTATAAGTACGATGACAAAATATTAGCCTGTGATGAAAATTTCACGCAACGATCATCTCATCTACATCCATTATTACGGTTGAGGTTGTATCAAAACGCAAGTAAATTTTGCACATACATCAGCCATAATAAAAAATGCCTTCTAAAACGGTTAACAGCATTTATCATTCCCCTGATTGTGCAGCTAGTTTTAAAAAGTAAACTACTACATAAACTGCAATTTTCACAATCGTACTACAAAAAGCGTGTAAATGTTTTTGATTACAGTTGAGAGTTTCATTTTATACGACGATAGTACTTCATAATATTTACGCCAAAAAGCATTTCCAATCAATAATTCCAACGTTCAGTAGCTTTTCCCAGAACGTAAAATACAAAATTGAGTTCTAAACTCAAAAAAATGTAAACCGCCATGTGAGTAATAACTTTTCCCTGAAATTTTAATCATTTGTTTCTCTGTACATGTACATCACATCAACTGACTTCTGTCCCATTCCTTCGTGGAGCGTCCTTTCCTTTTTTAGCATACAGTTCTGGATTTGAAAATCGACGTTATTAGAGGAACCTCTTACCGACGCCACTCAAAAATAATTTGGAGGTAAATCTCAACTATAATGGATAGTATTTTGTGATCTTTGTGTTGGGACTGTTTCCTGAGTCAGCACTCACGTAAATTGTGTCTCAGTAGTTTCCACCAAACATGCGTTTCCTTCCGAGAACAATGAAGATGGCGCCTCTTTTATTGCATAGTGTCATACTCTTACATCCTTTCCTTTACAACTACCCTGTCATTTAAAAAAAAATTTGAAAAAAAAGGCCATTCCGCTTACGGAGGCGGTGATTGACTTATTGTATGGTATTATTTTTTTTATTTCTGACTTAGTAACTTCGACAATGCATGACCATTTGTTCATAAAATGACGCCAATAGCATCTGAAGATGGCCTATGAAGGCCGACACCGGTTATAATTGTATCATAAAAAAGTTGTTGGGTCATAAATAAAAAAACAATACCCATCTTGAAGAATATTTGTCATAAATTAAAAAAAATACCTACCTTATAGGATTGTTTCTCATTATCCTCCCTTCTTCATATTCAGTTACCTTTTGCTACAGTTAAGCACAGGGCGATCCACAAAGAGTCCGCAGACAGGGTATCGTCCATGAATGAATACTAACACTTTGATGTAGATTTAACTTGCTTATCGAAACTGAAAGTTAGCTTGGTGCCAGTTATAAGTTTCTGATTAGTTTGGTTGTCGATATGAGTCTTCCTGGTGCTGATATCTCACTCTCTGACACTATTCAAAATCATTATTGTCTCCTTAGGAGCGAGACTTTGCATGAAAGTCAAATTTTTTGTAGATACCGTACCTTCATACATTAGGTGAGATACGGGAGCCAGTCTTTAGAATTTTAAGGTAGGTACATCACAGACATACCCATTACCTGGCTATCAGTTTGCCTATGGACAACGCAGAAATACGTAAGACTAGACTGATCCTGAATCGGGAGTGCCAAGTTAGCATGAAATCAAAACTTCCTTTCTGAGCTGACTTTGTAATTGAGAATAACAGACTCAGGCCCACTGCCAAACTGCCCCTCATGCCCTCTGCATCTATATCTGCACTCTACAAACCATCGTGGAGTGCATGGTAGAGGGAACGTCCCATCTTACTACGTTTTAAAGTTTCTTCGCGGTCCATTCGTGTATGAACCCGGGAAGAATGGTTGCTTCGGTATCTGTGTGCAGCTAGCATAATCAATGAAATATTGTCTTCGCGGTCACTACATGAGTGATATGAAGAGGGATTCCTCACTTCATATTGAACGTTGAAACTTTGTAAGAATAGGAACATATTCAGTTCAAGAGAAAAATCACAGCAGTATGTTGTAAAACTAACTCTCATAAAATTCAGTGACATGAATTCATCGCCAACGTCACCTTCTGAAATTAAGAAAATTATACATTCTCTCAAAAAGGTAATAGCTCATCTGGTTTTGACGGTATTTGCAATAGAGTACTAAAGATTTGTTCCCATACAATAAGTCCAGTCTATCTGAAATATATGATGCATCGCTAACTGAAGAGACTTTTCTAGAGAAACTGACATACACTATTGTTAAATCCCTCTTCAAGAAAGACAAGAGCGATGTCAATAGCTACCGATTGGTGTCACAGCTATCATTTTGCAACGTTTTTGAGAAGGCGATGTATTCTAGAATGGTATCTCACCTTAGCAACAATAATATCCTCAGCATATCACAGTTTGGATTTCAGAAAGTTTACTCTACTGAGAATGGCATTTACATCTTCACTAACCTGATTTTATGAACATTAAATAGCAAAACAGCACCAGTTGGAATTCTCTGCGACCTATCTAAGGCATTCAGTTGTGTGAATCACAGTAGTTGGCTAAATAAATTGAAGTTTTATGGGGTTAATGGTATAGCCAAGCAATGGATAATGTCAGATCTAACCAAAAGAATGCAGAAAGTAGAATTTAGTAATTCAAACAATATAGCCCGTGAAAGTAATACTGACTGGGGAGAAATCACGTATAGGGTTCCCCAAGGCTCAGTCTTAGATGCATTATTATTCCTCGTATATGTATATGATCTTCCATGTAATATACAACATGCGGAATTAGTTCTTTTTTCTGATGACACTAGTGTTGTAATCAATCCGAGCACACATGCAGAAACAGAAGAAACGGTATACAGTGCTTCCAAAAGAAACATAGACTGGTTTCCTGTGAATGGTGTCACCCTCAATTTCAAAAACACACAACATCTTCAGTTCTGATTATCTAGGAGTACTACACCAATGATAAGTGTAATATATGATGCGGAAATAATAAATATGGTGGAAACTTCAAAATTTTTAGGTTTCCATATAAATGAGAATTTAAACTGGAAAAAGCACAGTTCAGCCTCATTTTCACTTAGATCATGGCAAATCTTGGGGAGAGGCAAATCAATAAGCGGATATATTTTGCATATCTGTATTCAATAATGTAATCTCGAATAATCTCGAATAATGCTCTAGGATAGCTCATATTTAAGAAAGAAATTCTTCACTGCTCAAAAACGTAAAAGTAATATGTGGTGCTCATCCACGATCATCTTATAGACATTTGTTTACAGCGTTGGGCACTCTGACTACTCCTTCACAATGTATTTATTCCCTGTTGTTGTGGTCTTTAGTACAGAGACTGGTTTGATGCAGCTCTTGTAAAGCTGCAGACCCTCGGGAAAAATTACGGCTGTAGTTTCCCCTTGCTTTCAGCCGTTCGCAGTACCAAGCACAGCAAGGCCGATTTGGTTAGTGTTATAAGGCCAGATCAGTCAATCATCCAGACTGTTGCCCCTGTAACTACTGAAAAGGCTGCTGCCCCTCTTCAGGAACCACACGTTTGTCCAGCCTCTCAACAGATGCCCCTCCGTTGTGATTGCACCTAAAGGCACGCAAGCCTCCCCCCAACCCCCCCCCCCCCCCCCCCAACGGCAAGGTCCATGGTTCATGGGAGGGGAGTTATTCCCTCAGGAATTTGCATTTAGCACAAAAGGGGGTGCACAATGCTGCAAAAAATTTTTTGATGATTTAGCCAGTGATATATGTAAAATGTCTGACAGAAAGAAAAGTAAAATTTAAAAACAGTTTCTCCTTGACAACTCGTGTTCCGTACAAGAACTTCGACTACTGTAACGTGCAAAATTTGGTGGGTAGGAATTACTAACTCACATCTGTATATCTTTTTTCGTTGTATGAAAAATTTTAAAAAACTTGAAAATTCTCAGCATGTAACCAGATGTACAAATTAATTTGCGACGAGAAAGTAAATTTTTTCGTTCCACACTATTACGCTTTATCGTGCAAAATGATCGATGAACGTGAAGCTAAATAACTAAGTAAGCTTTCGAGGGACAGTTTACATCTTTCTTCAGGAGTTTCCCAGTTCAAATTCTTCAGCAGTCCCATGACGCTCTCCCGTGGGTCAAACAAAATGTCACCATTCGTTTTGCCCTTCACTCTATACGTTCAGTAGCCACAGTTAGTCCTGTTCTGTAGGGAACCCATACAGTATGTGCTGGAAAGAGTCAAACGAGTTTTTGAAAGCAATCTCTTTTGTACAATGTTTTTATTTTCTCAGTTTGCTACCAACGAACCTAAGTCTGCCATCTGCTTTACCTACAACTGAGCCCATTTAGATTATTCAATTTCACATATACACAAACAGTCATACCCAGGTACTTGTTGGAGTTGACTGATTCCACGTGTGACTCACACATACTGTAGCCGTGGGATACCTCCTTCTTTATCGCTTTGTAAAGTGTGCATTGTCGTATTTAAGAACATTTAAAGAATGTTATCAAAATTTCCACCACTTTGACGTCTTATCTAGATCTTGAGGAATGTTTGTGAACCTTTTTGCAAATAATGTTTCGTATAGATAACTGCATCACATGCGAAAACTTACTGTTAACGTTGTCTGCAAGGTCTTTATAATACTACCAGTAAACCATCGATTCTATAAGCAATCGAATTCACATATAGAAACCAACTTGAAACTTGTGATTTTACAAGTTAGTTAGTACGTTAAATATTTGACTTTAAGCACATAAGGCTTGAAATTATGATTAACGTTTGCTGGAAGTCACTAAGTGTTCTCATTATGGAACACTACGCATGTACTCTGGGTAATCTGTGCGCCATATATAGCAAAAACTAGTTTTTCACTCGTTTCAATGTTTATGACGTCATATCTCCTGAATTATGCGTCGTACAATGATATAATTTTGCAGGTACGTTCTGTGATATATACAGATACAGTCTGAAAAGTGTGTTGCGAATGAAGTCGGTAGTAAAGAAGTAATAAATTAAAACGTCAACCCTGACGCTGAAGTTTTACTGCATCATCAACGAAAATGTTGTAAGTGATAAACATTTTTCCCTTTCGTGATTTTGTGGAGGTATCAACGATAAGATGTTTCGTGAAGGTTTGAAATTATGGCCAAACGTTGTCTGAAGTCGCTAAGTGCTGCCTCTCTCAAATACTGGATGGCTAAAATCCGGGTATTTGTGCACCGTTAGTTATACTACCTGAAGACATAAACACTGCTTTTATCTGTAGACTAACACTTGTCTCAACGTGTTTAATTTTTAACACAAGGGTATACTTCTTAATGAGCACATTATGATACATTTTAAATTTTTAAATTTGGTCAATAATTACGCGAAATATTAAAAGTCAAATTTCGGTTGCCCCGAAAGTCGTTGATACGTAACCTCTAACTAGTACCGAATTTCGCGATCCGGGATGGTTCCTTATTGTTAGAAGTAAAGATATGAACAGTAAGAGACACACAACCACTGCCTGATGTTACTTCGAAATCTGTCCGTGTTTTCCAATCCAAAGTTATGTTTTACGTGTTCCCTGTTAAGAAACCCTTAATACAGATTTTATGCAAGAAGTGGTTCAAATGGCTCTGAGCACTATGGGACTTAACTTCTAAGGTCATTAGTCCCCTATAACTTAGAACTAGTTAATCCTAACTAACATAAGGACATCACACACACCCATGCCCGAGGCAGGATTCGAACCTACGACCGTAGCGGTCGCACGGTTCCAGACTGTAGCGCCTAGAACCGCTTGGCCACCCCGGCCGGCCATATTTTATGCACATATGATCATACTTTCCATAAAAAGAGTTAGCGTGGAGCTGATTCAAATGCTTTTTAAAGCCAATGAAAAGTGCATCATCTCAGTTACCTTGTCACGTCAGATGATCGAAATTTTCGGAATCCATGCTGGTTGACATGGAAGAGGTATTCTGTTCGAGATATCTTCTTCTGTTTGACTTCAGATTATATCCTGAGATTAT
The DNA here is from genome assembly GCF_023897955.1 of Schistocerca gregaria. Lineage (NCBI taxonomy): Eukaryota > Metazoa > Arthropoda > Insecta > Orthoptera > Acrididae > Schistocerca > Schistocerca gregaria. The sequence continues at coordinate 277,394,080 of NC_064922.1, forward strand.
GCAGTAAATGAATGCAAAGGATATTACATGATACACTCCTGGAAATGGAAAAAAGAACACATTGACACCGGTGTGTCAGACCCACCATACTTGCTCCGGACACTGCGACAGGGCTTTACAAGCAATGATCACACGCACGGCACAGCGGACACACCAGGAACCGCGGTGTTGGCCGTCGAATGGCGCTAGCTGCGCAGCATTTGTGCACCGCCGCCGTCAGTGTCAGCCAGTTTGCCGTGGCATACGGAGCTCCATCGCAGTCTTTAACACTGGTAGCATGCCACGACAGCGTGGTCGTGAACCGTATGTGCAGTTGACGGACTTTGAGCGAGGGCGTATAGTGGGCATGTGGGAGGCCGGGTGGACGTACCGCCGAATTGCTCAACACGTGGGGCGTGAGGTCTCCACAGAACATCGATGTTGTCGCCAGTGGTCGGCGGAAGGTGGACGTGCCCGTCGACCTGGGACCGGACCGCAGCGACGCACGGATCCACGCCAAGACCGTAGGATCCTACGCAGTGCCGTAGGGGACCGCACCGCCACTTCCCAGCAAATTAGGGACACTGTTGCTCCTGGGGTATCGGCGAGGACCATTCGCAACCGTCTCCATGAAGCTGGGCTACGGTCCCGCACACTGTTAGGCCGTCTTCCGCTCACGCCCCAACATCGTGCAGCCCGCCTCCAGTGGTGTGCGACAGGCGTGAATGGAGGGACGAATGGAGACGTGTCGTCGTCAGCGATGAGAGTCGCTTCTGCCTTGGTGCCAATGATGGTCGTATGCGTGTTTGGCGCCATGCAGGTGAGCGCCACAATCAGGACTGCATACGACCGAGGCACACAGGGCCAACACCCGGCATCATGGTGTGGGGAGCGATCTCCTACACTGGCCGTACACCTCTGGTGATCGTCGAGGGGACACTGAATAGTGCACGCTACATCCAAACCGTCATCGAACCCATCGTTCTACCATTCCTAGACCGGCAAGGGAACTTGCTGTTCCAACAGGACAATGCACGTCCGCATGTATCTCGTGCCACCCAACGTGCTCTAGAAGGTGTAAGTCAACTACCCTGGCCAGCAAGATCTCCGGATCTGTCCCCCATTGAGCATGTTTGGGACTGGATGAAGCGTCGTCTCACGCGGTCTGCACGTCCAGCACGAACGCTGGTCCAACTGAGGCGCCAGGTGGAAATGGCATGGCAAGCCGTTCCACAGGACTACATCCAGCATCTCTACGATCGTCTCCATGGGAGAATAGCAGCCTGCATTGCTGCGAAAGGTGGATATACACTGTACTAGTGCCGACATTGTGCATGCTCTGTTGCCTGTGTCTATGTGCCTGTGGTTCTGTCAGTGTGATCATGTGATGTATCTAACCCCAGGAATGTGTCAATAAAGTTTCCCCTTCCTGGGACAATGAATTCACGGTGTTCTTATTTCAATTTCCAGGAGTGTAGTTCAGTGGCTTTCTTCTGCTACCCATCTTGTAGACTGGTCTGATTTTCTCTTTCTCCCAATTACTTGGCGAAGTTTATTGCTTGAGGCAAATGCGATATGCTGTCATTAAAAGAGGAGATAACGCAGCCTCTAATTCTGTATAGAATCGATAAGGATTACATCGGACCCTACAGCTTTGTTCAGTATTAACGATTTCAGCTATTCCTCTGCAGCAGTGACAGTAATATTTATAGCACTCTTTTTTTCAGTTTTACGGTAACTAAACTGGGGCAGTACTCCTGTTTCCCTTTTTTAAAGCAACTTATGAACTCGCTAACAATTTGCGTAATCAGCTCTCTTTTTTCAGTTGTAATATTCTTCAAAGTTACGTTATTTTATTTGTGTGGCCGATGTTTCTATGTTAGTGACCTTGCAATGAGTAATTAGCATGAAATTTGTGTTGCTCCCGACAAGGGAAAACATATAGGGAATTGTAGTCGACTCTCTATTCACGCTAATCTTTAGCACTGACTCTGTCCTTAAGGTACTGTCTGGTAATGAACTGCGGCACTTGTTTTATGTCTATTCGTGTTACCTCGCACAACGCTAGCGCTCCTCGGCATCGTTATTTTTTCCGGCTTTTCCTCGCAGCGACAACTGCATGAGTTAGTACTTACTGTCTGGGAAGCTATTGAAAAACGCGCTAATTTACCCGAGAACGTAACAAATGAACGCACATTAGCATGCACCGCCTGTCCTGCCATCCATGTATTACAGGGGGAAAATGTTCTCCAGCACCACGTAGACTTACAGAGAGGATCTGTTAACGTTAAGACGACAATATAATTATTGTTTCTGTAGCTAAGACATTTAGTTACCGTTACTTACGTGACTTCAAAACTGGCTTGGAAAGCGTTTTCGGCGCTTCGTGACGACGTGTTTCTGCCATTAGAAAGATCAATAGCAAACTATCCTAAAAAGCTACGAATTCTAGAAACCATTACCACAGTATAAGACAGACCGCAAAAAAGTCCCACAAAATCGGAACGCTGATTAGCTGTGCAAGCTGGAACTACACAATTCTCCAGTTAGTATACAATCAGAATTCACTTGAACATTTATCCTTACAGGTTTTCCAACGATGCATGATGTTTTACACAATAATCATTGCGAACAGCTAAATGTTTCAGTGGATTTATATCACAAAAAAAGTTTTAAGAAAGTAGTTAATATATAAACAGTTGTTCATACCTCTGTTGTCCTATGAAGCACCACATATTTTCTTCGGTTTTTTCATTCTTCTGCCACTGCAACAACAAAAATAAATAGGGTAACTAAAACATATAAGTGTGTAACTGTGGCAAGTATTCATTCTTTCTCTGCAGAAAAATATGTAGAACTTTATTAGGGTCGAAAATGTTAACAGCCATAAATTTTGTAAACACCAGTATTAACCGTCGCATCCCTGAACTCACACCACTCCCCGCCGTCCTCAAAAGACCCTACTACCCACTGATGTAGGTAAAATACATTACAAACTATGACATATCAAGCAGTTTTTTCTTGAAGTAAGCAGTGTAGATCGAAACTATGTCACGCAGGATTTACCGACGACGCACCTGTTATTAAAAAGATGGACATCTCCAGTAGCCCGGAATCCCAGTGAACTTAAATACCCGAGTGTTCATCGGAAGGCAGTCTGGGACAACATAAGTTTAACCGTCCACACTGCTGAGGTGGCGTCCACATGGTATAAGGTGCTAAGCGAAGTTATACCCACTAATGAAAGGTTGCATAGAATCGGGGTATGTGACAGTGATAAATGTGTCCACTGTGGTCTAGTCGACACCTTACACCATCGCTTCACTTTTAGCGGTCATCTCATTAACTGGAAATGGGTGCAGCAGAGGCTGGACCTGATTGCACGCAGCATCTCAGCCAGCCATGTACCGACATCCTGCTCTGGGCGGACACGAAACGTTTTCCCGCTACCAGTAACAACACCGTGATGTGGCTGTTAGGACAGTGTGTGACATATACCGTCATCCACAATAGTGAAGATAATATCATTAGTTTCGAGGCTTATATGAGAACGGCACGTTGGAAGATGGAACGTTTCCCTAGTTTCAGGACGATGTTTGGTAGCATGTTAGACATAATTTTTGAAAAACAAGGCGTAGGTTAATTCTCGACGACGGTAAGGACACAAATCACATGCACGACGATGTAGCGGACAAAATACACAATGATTAAGGGGTTACACCTGTTCCCAGGACTGCTCCCGACTTCTCAACGGTGTTATTAAATTTATTTGACGTTTTCCTTATTTTATGTTGCCTGTGCATGTCTTGTTATTCCTTTGTATATTCCAAATGACTTTCTGTGAAGAGTTTGGACGGTTGTGAATCAATTGACAGCACTGCAATTGTAGTTAAGTCTGTCAATTATATATATTTTTAATTCACTTTAATATGTTTGCGTTTTGGTTCTATGTCTCTGTCCATACTAAAGATGCTATTCTCGGTTTAAAATTTTTGTTATGTTTTGTAAGCTTAAAAATGGCACTAAGTATATTGAAATGTGTTCTTCAGTCTATCGCAAGAAACAATTCGTGTAGAAACAGTTCCAGTACTTAAGTATTTTGTTTTTGTGCTTATGTGCTTGTATGATTGTTCAATGTCCGCCCCCGGTGGCTGAGTGGTGAGCGTGACAGATTGTCAATCCTAAGAGCCCGGGTTCGATTCCCGGCTGGGTCGGAGATTTTCTCCACTCAGGGACTGGGTGTTGTGTTGTCCTGATCATCATCATTTCATCCCCATCGACGCGCAAGTCGCCGAAGTGGCGTCAAATCGAAAGACTTGCACCAGGCGAGCGGTCTACCCGACGGGAGGCCCTCGTCACACGCCATCATCATCATCATTGTTTAATAAAGGAAAAAAAAGTACCCACAGCCAACTGAGGGGGGCGGTCGACCCTACCGTTTAAATATAAGATCAACAGCGATATCTCGACATTTCGCCAGAAAATGATTAGTATGATACTTTTTGAAAAGTAGTGGTGTCTCGACACTGCTATCCGGCTGGAAATCGGAGAGATTTTCATCAATAGCGTACTCCGGGAAAACCACCGTTCACACAAGAGTTAACCAATCGAAAACTAGACCACAGCAACGTGCAGTAAATGAGCTATACCTCCTGAGCTACCTATTCACTGTGGGGAAAAGCAGTCACCACTCCACACGTGTAGAGTGTGACATAGTGCACAAAGATCAGCAAGGCCACAAAAACAACGAATAGGGATGCAAACACCTATACAGAACGATCGATAGCCCGATCCATCGGCGTTTTCAGAAAAACGTCAGTGTTGGCAAAACGTGTTAAAATGGTCAGTTTATCGAAACATCGATGGCTTAAAAAAATACTGACAGCCTGTATAAGGATTGTTGTAGTGTGAGGTACTACTGAAACGAAAATTAATGCAGTTTGTGTAAAACGCTGAACGAGGAATGGTTAGCACAGTAGAACAAAAAATATTTAATTGTTTTTACTAATGAAAGCGCAGTGATAGTCAATTTGAGTATTGAAATTAAAGATGAAACAGGTTTTATGACAACGATTCTGCATCAGCGTATTTATTAAAATCAAGATATACGTATTTCAACAGAATTTAAGAACAACCGTTTTGAAAGCCGTTTTACCGATAAACAATTTCGGTATTGAGTAATCGCACGGACTATAGAAAGCATTCTTCCGCCCGGAACTGACCTCGGCATGATGACTAAACATGTCGAAGCGGAAGTGTATAGTCTCGGAAACACAGTTGTCATATCGTTCGACACTGCCATTGCGTTTTCTGTAACCGCAGCGACTACCGATCCAAAATGTATTTCAATTGCCGAGTCCGGTTTTGTGGAAGATATCTGAATCGACTTTACGTTCTTATGCGCTAAATGTTTATGATAATTCCAGATACTTTATCCTTTCAGAAGTTTTATTTTTTCTCCGACAAGTTCTCGTCGGCAGTTTCAGGTCTTCGAATTGCATTACTGACCAATCAATTTAAGTAAGCGAATTTATTTTTGGCTGGAGGATCTGTAAAATGTAGCAACTTCTATCTTAGATGAACAACGGTCGCCAGCGTCATAACTTAGTTGTATTCCTGTTTCTCATATCTCTCATTTCGACGGAGCTGCGAGTTCTTGGTGAACTATTTTTCAAGACTTCATGTAGTCAACTTAACATCGGTGTCATCTTGCCGGAAGTCGCATGCGAAATCCGTGAAATCTCTTTGATTACTATTTCGGAACTTTTTAATATTTAGATCATGTCCTTGACATTTTTTAGCTCAGAGGCAGTAATCATAGATGGAGCTTCAGATAGTTAATTTACAACAGAAGCTATCTTGAGAAAACTCTACTATATCTGATAATAGGAGTTTACACGGGGTGCTAACATCAAAACTCATATTCTTTGTGGTGATAGATTACAGTGACTACATTGTTAGTTCTATTCATTCATCTGTCATTAATTGAACTAGCCAGCCAAAGGAATGGTTCATGGTTCGGCTGTTCTCTATGTTGAAAGCAGTAAACCCCCTCCCCAATCTATAAAGTATCGAACTCTCATGCACGAAATAGCTACAAATTTCTGATGATTTCAGGTATTAGTTAATGTTTTAAATATTTGATATTAAGTATGCAAACGCGAAAAAGTTTTGAAGATTGGAATTATACTTTGTTGCAAGTCGCTTAAGTGCGCCCAGCATCAATCACAGTACGAGTATTGGCTGCGTAATTTGCGCTCCGTTTTAAGCAAAAGTTAGTTTTTCACGCATCTCAGTGTTTGTGACGTCATATCTCCTGAACTGTGTATTGTACAATGACATACTTTTTCAAGTACTTTCAGTCGTATATGGAGATGCCGCCTGAAACACATGTTACGAACAGCGTTGGAAGCACAGAAAGAGTAAATTAAAACGTCACGCCTGACGCGCAGTTTCACTTCATGAACCGCCCAAATGTAGTAAATGATAACTTTCTCCCATTTCATTTAGATCTACATCTTTATACATACTCCGCTGTAGTAGTAGTAGCTTTATTCATCCGTAGATCTCTAGTTACAAGTTTATAGGACATTCCAAAGTATTTACAAGTTTAGATCAATTTAAAATATGCTAATTCGTGTACACATATATTTACAGACTTCTAGTTAGAGAAAATCATTAGATTTACTCCTGGTATACAATACTTTTTATGCAAATAACTTATTAAATAATGTATGCCAGGCATTTCACTCATATCTCACTGTCTGACACTGCACACACTACGCATACTGCTGATGTCTGGGCCATTTTCTGTACCGCAACTTCCCACTCGCTATCCTGAAAAACTGAGTCAGCATCCCTCTATAATGAGTGAGATGTTGAGTTCAGAAACAGGAAGCGGTGTTAGTATTGTGCTATGCATAGCTTAGTGGTACGTTTTCCTAGAAAAGGAAAAAGAAGGAAAAAATTTAGTGTGAAACTGTGGAACGTTGGATGTTTTATAATAATAATAATTATTATTATTATTATTATTATTATTATTATTATTATTATTATTATTATTATTGATTTTTGTAACTTCTTTTTACCAAACCCCTACTCTGTTTTATATAAGTAATCCTTCAATGTACAAAATGTATTGCATAACAAGTAATTTACAGCTGCCTTTTTAAATAAGTGTGTACTTGAAATTTCTATAATGTTTTTCGGACATTTATTGTACAGTTTTACTCCTGGGTAGAAAATGCTGTTTTGAGTTTTATGTTTATTTTTCTTGGTAAATGTCAGTTGAGTACAGCTCTCGTTCCATGGTCGTGGACAGAGCTGTATGTGCAGGAATTACCAATTTTATTTTTGATGTGTACAACTGACTGGTAAATGTATTCACATGGAGCAGTTAAAATTCACATTGTTTTGAACAGACCTTTAGAATGAGCTCGACTACTATTTTTGGTTATTATTCTTATGGCTCTTTTCTGGAGTTTGAAAATTGTGTTTATGTTTTGTGCATTTGTTCCCCAAACAAGAATGCCATAGCTAAGAAATGAGTGTACATATGAGGAGAATGTAACTTAAAGACACTGCATGTTACACACTGGTGATAGGATTCTAAGAGCATAACATGCTGGTGCCATTCTGTTTGCAAATACCTTTGTGTGTTCACATTACTTCAACTGAGAATCAATATACATTCCCCCGAAATTCTGCATTTGTTACACAGTCCATTGAAGTGCCATGTACATTTAATATAACACTGTCATTTTCCCTCTTCAGACTGAATTCCATGGCATTAGTTTTTCTTTTTTGTTCTTTCCTTTTCCTCCAGTATTCTTTCATCTTTTCACTATGTATCCTTTTTCTCTCCTCGGGCCATTTTGACCCTGTCTTCTTTTCCCTCTTGCCTATTTAAAAATCTGTTTGATTAACCTGTTGCTGTTCAGTCTATATAAATGTCCAAAAAATAGCAGTCGCTTCTTTCGTAGTGTTTCATTTATGCTCTCTATTTTGCGATTGAATTCTTCATTGCTTCTTGATTTCCATACCTCTGTATTTTTTGGTGGTTCAAGTATTTTTCGAATGATTTTTCTTCCTAGGAGATCAAGTTTGTGTAATTTGTAGTTCAGCACTAAACATTCACTTGCATAAAGCAATTCTTCTTTTGCTGCTGTGTTGTAACGCTGTATCTTCCAATTTTTAGACAGACACCTTTTGTTGTAGACATTCCAAGTTATTTCATAAGCTCTCTCCATTTTATGTACTCTTTCTTCTACAGCGAATTTTTCTAAGCCATTTTATTGGATAATTTCTCCCAAATATTTAAATTTATTTACCCTCTTTGTCTGGCCAATATCTGTTGCTAGGGATTCCGGAGCATTTTTTATATTTGTCATAATTTTTTTTTTCTACAGATACTCTTAAACCTGCTTTGTTGGGTATTTCTTCCAAGAGATTTATTTGTATTCCAGCATTTGTTAGATTTTCAGAAAGAATGGCAAAATCATCCGCAAATGCTAAACATGAATTTCAGTACCTTTGTTTTTAGTTCCCAGTCTGATTGGTGATAGCTTCTCTTCTTTTAATTTCTGTTTCCATTCTCTTAATATTTTCTCTAGTACGTTGTTAAAGACGAGTGGAGACCGACGATCACCTTGCCTTACACCTGTTTTTATGTTGAATGCCTTCGATATTTCACCCTGAAAGTTTACTTTTGATTTGGTGTCTGAGAGCGTTTCACGAATAAGGTTTGCTAATTTAGATTTGATGCCAGATTCTCTGATCATTTTATCTAGTGTTTCCCTATCATTTGAGTCAAATGGCTTTTTTAAAATCTATAAATGTTACAACTGTATCTTTAGAGTTTGTAAGTCTGTGACGAGCTATGGACTTTAGGTTGAAAATCTGTTCTGAGCAAGATCTACCCTTTCTAAATCTGATACTCTCCCAAGTAGCTATCAAGTGTTGCTTCTACCTTGTTTAGTAGTACTGTTGAAAATATTTTTTAACCCACTGGCAACAAAGATATACCTCTGTAGTTATTTACATTTTGCTTATTACCTTTCTTGAGCAAGGGATGGATGAGAGCCACTTTCCAGTCTTCTGGTATATTTGCAGTTTCCCATACTTCTTCAAACATGAGCTGAAGGTTAGTTATAATTTTTGGTTGAGATCATTTAATAAGTTGAGCTGTAATTGAGTCTTCTCCACTGGCTTTGTTGGTTTTCAGGGTACTTACTGCTTTTTCAATGCCACTTTATTTGCGAATTGTATTTCCGAAAGAACAGACACCACACAGTCATATAACTGATTCACCATAATGGGCAACAGATGCACCTTCTTCAGTGTTGGTGCACAATTACGTATAACCTTCTGCGGGAATCTTATAGTACCCAACATTGAGGGCATGGGCAGGGACTGCGGATAGCTGGCGCTGTGTCGGAGCGTGGGTCGTCAGAGAGGCGTGCCGAAGTAGTCCGCACAGTGGCGATATACAATGTGTCCGGGTACGCAGGTGTTAACGCAATTGCCTAATGAGGAAGAGATCCTGGTCCGGTACACGTTTTCACTGGTCGCCGCTGATTCCGTGTAAAGTCGCAATGGGGCTGACATCAATAGTTCCTTTCTTTTCCTTTCTCCCCATCCTCCTTCTTTTGCATATAACTATATACTATCTCTAAGTCATATTGTATCCTCCTACAGCCGCTCAACGACGTCACCTTCCCGTACACTATAGTGCGCCCAGAATTTTACGAAAGTCTGGAGACACTTGTGTTCCAGCCGTTTCGAACACTCGATATTTTAAAGCAGGGTGTAAGGATGAGCGTGGGATACTGCACCCATTTATTGTGTGTGCAGGCGAAACTGGAAGGGAGATAATTCGACGGCGCTGGCAAGCGCTCTGCGCGACCTGCCAAGAATAAGCAAATAAGGCACGGAAGCTCCGTGGCAGGCTGGCAATAGTAATGTGACATTGTATTGCTAAAAAACAAATGGAGAGCCTCGAAATAGTGACTGTTTATTAGACGTTGAACTGCTGTTGAGAGTACGTGGACTGGACGTGGATAGTCAGCCACGATAAAAGCTTATGTATTAATTGCGTTCAAAAATGTCTAATTAAATGATTCTGGGTGCCCGGTAATGTGTGGGCTTACGTCATAAAGTTTAGTTGTTGTTTTGTAAAAAGTGGAAATAAATATGTTCTGCTGCATTGAACGATATTCCAAGAGTAGCGTATTTTTTAAATAAGAAGAGAGAGAGCGAGAGAGTGAAAATTTCCCCTTCGTAGCACTGAAATCTTCGGAGAAGCGTCCGCTGCTAGCAAAAGATATCGGCGCTGCAAGAAAGCACAACCAGCATTGTTGTACATGTAAGTCCACGAAAACGCTTAAGCTGTCTAGAGAGAGCTTAACATTACACCGGGCCACCGCAACACCAAATCGTCATCAGCAAATCAGTTACAGCATGCTGCCCACACTGTCCACCATATCATATATATATATATATATATATATATATATATATATATATATATATATATATATATATATATAGAAGAAGAGCAGTCCAATCACAATTCTCTGCGGCACTACTGACGAGGCCTATCTTTCTGATGAACACTCATCCTCAAGTGTTCTTCAACTTACGAAATTTTCGAGCGAACTACATACTTGGGAAAATATTCCGTACGCCCGTACATTCGTTAAATCTGTAGTGGAGTACTGTGTCAAACACTTTCCGGAAGTCTAAGATTTTGGAATTTATACGGAGCACTTCGTGCGTGGTTCGTAGGGTATCGTGCGAGAAAAGGACAAGCTGAGTATCACACCGGCGATGCTTTCTAAATCCGTGCTCATATATGGACCGATGCTTTTTCCGTGCCATGGAAATTTATTGTGTTCGAATCCAGAATGTGTACAAGAATTCTGCAGCAAACCAATGTTAAGGATACGGGTCTGTAATTTTGGGGGTCCGTTCTTTTACCCCTCTTATACGCAGAAGTCATCTCCGCTTGTTTGCCGTTTACTTGGGACACTGCGCTGGGAGAGAGATAAGCAATAAATACAAGCTAAATACGGGCCGATACCGTAGAATAGGGGTTCCCAACAAAATTTTCTCGAGGACCCCCTCATCACGCATGATTGGTACCTTGTCATGGTACAGTATCAAATACGTAAAAAAGCCAAATTAAGAGTCTTTTTATACATTTTCTATTTTTGGTACTTATAAGAACGTTGACGTATTCATTATTGAAAAAATATTGAGCTTAAGGCCGCTCATGTAGGATATGGCCTAAACAAAAAATCTGTTATCATACAAAATATATTTCATATATTTTTTATTCTAATAGCATCTTGCGGACCCCTCTGGCATAGCTCGCGGACACTTGGGGGTACACGGACCACCTGTTGGGAACCACTGCCACAGAGTACTCTTCGTAAAAACCAACTGCGACTCTTATTTTTTCTCAACTCTTTCAGTTGTGTCTCTACGCCGGGGATGATTATTACTAAGTCACACATACGGCACTCTGGCGATGGTCGAATGCCGATAGGATAGCACGCTCCTCTGAAAGACATCTGCAATGCGAAATTTAAAATATCATCTTTCCTATTGCTATCTTCTATTACCACATCAAAAAGTGATTGAATAGAAGCCTTCGAAGCGCATGGATCCAGAATTTTCTCGGGTTACCGGTAAGTTCGTTTGCAAAGGTATGACGGTGGAAGTGGTATGCCACATGCATCGATCTTCTTACAGGCTCGCGAATTTCCACTAACTTCTGTCTGTTGTCATTTGTGCTTTACTTTTTTGAATCGAGAGTGCAACATATTTTGCTTCCTCAGCATTTTCCGAAGTTTGTTATTAATTGACGGTGGGTCTTTTCCGTCCTTAATGGGAGTAAGACGTCAAACGGACCGACTTGGAGCAGGAGAGGCACCACAGGACATTTTAATTTACAGTGTCTATACTTTTACAAATAAATTCATAAAACTTTGTCAGCATGACCAGGAAGGATTCAGGATTCACACTCACAGCAGTGGAAGTTCAGAAACATAAAAAATAAATTTCATCATTTTTTTTCACTTACTGTTGGCTGCATTTGTTGCCATAGGTACGCTTTTCTTCATAAGTAAGAGAATTTTGCGCAGCATACAAACCATGAAACACTAGAGTTTATTTAAGTTATGGTAAAAATGAATCAGCTGTTTCATTTGAATCTTCATGTTTAGAAAAAACTCGAATTTTATAGCTAATTATCTCAATGTTTACCACAGTTTTTACTGTTGTTGTTGTTGTGGTCTTCAGTCCCCAGAATGGTTTGATGCAGCTCTCCATGCCACTCTATCCTGTACAAGCTGCATCTCCCGGTACCTACTGCAGCCTACATCCTTCTGAATCTGCTTAGTGTATTCATCTCTTGGTCTCCCTCTACGATTTTTAACCTCTACGCTGCCCTCCAGTACTAAATTGGTGATCCCTTGATGCCTCAGAACATGTCCTACCGAGCGATCCCTTCTTCTAGTCAAGTTGTGCCACAAACTCCTCCCCAGTTCTATTCAATACCTCCTCATTAGTTATGTGATCTACCCATCTAATCTTCAGCATTTTTCTGCAGCACCACATTTCGAAAGCTTCTATTCTCTTCTTGTCCAAACTATTTATCGTATTATATTTGGAAAATTCTATAGTTTCATACACATGTAAGCATCATTTTTGTGCTGTGCAAAATTCATCGAAGAATCTCTCGGTCGCGCGTGAAGAAGGAGCACTTAAATTTTTCTGTGCGGGCCCTGATTCCTCTTATTTTATCGTGGTGATAATTTCTCCCTATGTAGGTGGGTGCCAACAGAATGTTTTCGCAATCGGAGGAGAAAACTTGTGATTGAAATTTAATGAAAAGATCCCGTCGCAACGAAAACACCTTTGTTTTAATGACTGCCACTCCACGTATCATGTCTGTGGCACTACCTCGCCTATTTCGCCATAATACGTAACGAGATGCCGTTCTTTGAACTTTTTCGATGTCATCCGTCAGTCCTACCTGATGCGGATCCCCTACCGCACAGCAATACTCCATAATATCGCGGACAATTGTGATGTAAGCAGTCTCTTTAGAATATCTGTTGCACCTTCGAAATGTGTTGCCAATGAATCGCGGTCACTGATTTGCTCTGTCCACCACATTATCTATGTTTTCGTTACAATTTAGGTTATTTGTAATTGTAATCCTTAAGTATTTAGTTGAATTTACAGCCTTCATATTTGTGTGATTTACCACGTAATCAAAATTTAGCGGATTTCTTTTAGTACTCATGTGAATAACTTAACACTTTTTTTTATTCAGGGTCAATTGCCACTTTTCGCATCATACAGATATCTTATCTAAATCATTTTGCAATTCGTTTTGGCCATTTGATGACTTTACAAAACGATAAACAACAGCATCATATGCAAATAATCTAAGAGCGCTGCTCAGATTTTCCCTATGTCGTTAATATAGATCAGGAACAATAGAGTGCCTATAACACTTTCTTGAGGAGCACCGGATATTACTTCTGTTTCACCCGATCACTTTCCGTCTATTACTACGAACTGTGACCTTTCTGAGAGGAAATCACAAATCCAGTCGCACAACTGAGGCGATATTCCATAGGCACGCTGTTTGGTTAGCAGACGCTTGTGAGGAACGGTGTCGAAAGCCTTCTGGAAGTCTAAAAATATAGAATCAATTTCACATCCCCTGTAGATAGCACTCATTACTTCATGAACGCCGGCCGTGGTGGTCTCGCGGTTCTAGGCGCGCAGTCCGGAACCGTGCGACTGCTACGGTCGCAGGTTCGAATCCTGCCTCGGGCATGGATGTGTGTGATGTCCTTAGGTTAGTTAGGTTTAAGCAGTTCTAAGTTCTAGGGGACTAATGACCACAGCAGTTGAGTCCCATAGTGCTCAGAGCCATTTGAACCATTTTTGAACTTCATGAATGTAAAGAGCTAGTTGTGTTTCACAAGAAAGATTTTTCCTGAATCCGTGCGGACTATGTTTCATCGAGGTAAATCATAATGTTCGGATACAGTATATGTTCCAAAACCCTACTGCAAATCGAAGTTAGTGATATGGGCCTGTAATTCAGCGCATTACTTCTATTTCCCTTTTGGGTATTGGTGTGACTTTAGAAATTTTCCAGTCTTGAGGTACGGAACTTTATGTGAGCGAGCTCTTGTACATAATTGCTAAATACGGAGCTATCACATCAGCGTATTCTCAAAGGAACCTAACTTGTCTGGACCGAAGGCCTTGTCTTTATTAAGTAATTTTAGCTGCTTTGCTAGACCGAGGATATCTACTTCTGTGTTTCTCATACTCGCAGTTGTTCTTGATTGGAATTCAGTAATATTTACTTCGTCTTCTTTGGTGAAGGAGTTTCGGAAAACCGTGTTTAATAACTCTGCTTTAGTGGCACTGTCATCTGTCACTTCACCGTTGTTATCGCGCAGTGAAGTATTGATTGCGTCTTGCCACTGGTGTGCTTTATGTATGACCAGAATGTCTTTGGGTTTTCTGCCATGTTACGAGACAGAGTTTCGCTGTGGGAATTATTAAAAGCACCTCGCATTAAAGTACGCGCTATATTCCGAACTTCTGCATAACTTGTCCAATTTTGGGGATTTTGCGTTCTTCTAAATTTGGCATGCTTTTTTCGTTGCTTCTGCAACAGCGATGAACCGTTTTGTGTACCATGGAGAATCAGTACCATCAATTATTAATATACTGCCGTCGATACTATCTCTTTGAAATCATTTCACATTGTTTCTACGCTTATGTGATCAGATCGGAAGGAGTGGAGACTGTTTCTTAAAAAGGGGTTAAGAGCCTTTTCTATTGGCTTTTTTTTAATATATGTACTTTGCGTTTCTTTTTGATGGTTGTGGATGTTACGGTATTCAGTCTGGCAGCAGCCACCTTGTGGTACTTAATCCCTGTATTTGTCATGATACTCCCCATTTGTCCAGAATTATTTGTTGATAAGAGGTCAAGTACGCTTTCGCAACCGTTTACGCTTCGAGTGGGCTCATGAACTAATTGCTCAAAATAATTTTCTAAGAAAGCATTTAGAACAATTTGGGATGACGTTTTATGCCTGCCGCCTACTTTAAAGGTTTAATTTTTCCAGCTTATCGACGGTAGATGGCAGTCGTCATCGATTATAATTGTATGAGTGGGGTACCTATTTGAAATGAGACTCAAGTTTTCTTTGAACTGTTCAGCAACTATGTCTTCTGAGTCGGGGGTCGGTAAAACAATCCAATTAATAGTTTACTCCGATTGTCAGGTATAATGTCTGACCATACTATTCCGTAGGAACTATATAATTTAATTTCACTACAATGTAAACTACTTCTGACAGCAATAAATACTCCACCACCAACTGTATTCAATCTATCCTTTCTGAACGCTGTTAGATCGTTTGAAAAAAATTCGGATGAACTTATTTCTAGCTTTAGCCAGATTTCCGTACGTATAACTATTTGGGATACAGTGCTTTCTATTAGGACTTGGATATCTGGTTCTTTCCCAACACAGCTACGACAATTTACAACTACAATACCAATCGTTTCTACAACTACCTTACTGTGTTTTACCTGCCCCCATTTAGACAGACGCACTTTCTGTGGTCTTCTGAGACCCTCTAACGTAAAATACCGCACATTCCCTTCCACACAGCCCCCACTACCGCAATAGCAGCTTCCTGTGTGTAATGGACTCATGGCCTATTAAGCGAAACCTGGAAATTCACCACCCGATGGCGCAAATCAAGAAATCTGCAGCCTACACGGTCACAGAACCGCCTCAGCCTCTTATTCAAACCCTCAACTCGGCTCTGCATCTTAGAACCACAGCTGGTTCTGTAGACGATGCTGCAGATCGTGAGCTCCGCCTTAATCTCGCAAGCAAGACTGGCAGTCTTTGCCATTTCCGGGAGCCGCCCGAAACCAAAGAAAATCTCCTCTGATCCAAAGCGACACACGTCATTGGTACTGACATGGGCTACCACCTGCTCCCCATACTTTTCCTGGCACCCGGAAGCACCCTTTCCACATCCGGAATGACATTCCCCCCCCCCCCCCCCGCCCCCCCCCCTCAGTATCACACGGAATGCACACTGCCTTTCTTCCTCTCCTTGGCCGCCATGTTCCTAAGGAGCCCCATTACGCGCCTAATGTTGGAGCTCCCAATTACCAGCAAACCCACCCTCTGTGAATGCCCAGACCTTGCGGTCCGAGAAGCTTCCTCTGGAACAGGATGGACGACTGCATTCGGCTCAGAGACTTCGTCAGCGACAAATGACGCCCGAAACCTGGTAGTCAAGCGAACTGGGGAAGCCCTACGATCGGCCCCTCGGAAAGCCTTTCGCTGCCTTTCACACTGCCTGCCTGGAATGATCTCCCTCTCGGCCACGGGTGAGGAGTCAACTTCAGTGCAGGCAGTACCCGGGCAGTCACAGCAGTGGACCCATCGGGGGAACGTGGGTTGGGATGTGATCGACGTCCCTCGCATCCCCGCATCCGAATCCCCGCAGTGATGCCCCTTGGCAGCAGCCTCAACCTGTGTGACGGAAGCCGACACTGCCTGGAGCTGTGAGCGAAGGGTCGCCAACTCAGCTCGCATCTGTACACAGCCTTCACAGTGCCTATCCATTACTGAAGTCACTCCTGTTCGAAACTGAATAAAATGTGATTAGGAACTTGTAATACGTCACGAAATCGGTTTACTTTGGGGCACAAACGAAAACAGGAGAACTGTGTCTATTAGATATTGAATTAATACGCAGAAACTCAAAAAACTAAACTATCATAGCGCACAGATGTAATTATACAATGTGCGTCACACAATCGGTTACTTCCCTCTTGTTGCTTCTGTCTTGGCCGGCTGCTGCTGCCTGACAGAGCACCGCCACGTCGCTCTCAGTTATGTCGGGATGGATTGAATAACATTCCACTTTACACCTTTACTCTTGCAAACTACTTAATAATGCATACCTGGAGGTACCGCCCATTGTATTACGTAGCTAGGTTTCTTGACTTTCCATTTCCTATGGACCACGAGAATAATGACTGGTTTAATGGCTCTGTGCACACTGCAGTTAGTGTAATATGGTCTTAACGCTCCTTGTAGGAGTGATACGTAATATGTTTCTAGGTTCAGCATTTGATACCGGTTATTGAAACTTTGTAACCAGACTCCTGCGGGATATTTGACGTTTATCTTCTAAAGTGTGCCAGTTCAGTGTCTTTGAGCATTTCCGCGCTGTTATTCCGTGGCGTAAATAAAAGTGAGACCATCTGTGCTGTGTTTTTTTCGTATATGTTCAATATACAACCCTTTCTTGTTCTGTTCGGTCCGCTTAGGTCTTACGCACTTCACAACGTTTTGTAATCAGTCGCCTTTACAGACCGACTGAGATTTCCCAGCATACTGCAAGTGAACCGAAGAATGCAATGTGTTCTACCTACTACTGAATCTATGTAATCATTGCCTTTCATATCCCCACAAACTTTAAACTGTTACACCCAAATTTTATATGACTTAACTGATTCCATTTGAGGGCCGGCCACGGTGGTCTCGCGGTTCTAGGCGCGTAGTCCGGAACCGTGCGACTGCTACGGTCGCAGGTTCGAATCCTGCCTCGGGCATGGATGTGTGTGATGTCCTTAGGTTGGTTAGGTTTAAGTAGTTCTAAGTTCTAGGGGACTGATGACCACAGCAGTTGAGTCCCATAGTGCTCAGAGCCATTTGAACCATTCCATTTGAGACTCATTGATATTGTAGTCTTAGGAACTTAACTAAGTGCCTAATTTTACTTTTGTGAATATTTGAACGAAGTTTCCATATTTACCGTACTTTGAAACCCTATCAGATCTGATTTTATATTTATGAAACTTTTCTCCCAATATGCCGAACTTCATCTTAGATAAATGTATCATGTGCAGAAATACAGGGGTTATTTTAAAATAACCAAAATACACTCCTGGAAATTGAAATAAGAACACCGTGAATTCATTGTCCCAGGAAGGGGAAACTTTATTGACACATTCCTGGGGTCAGATACATCACATGATCACACTGACAGAACCACAGCCACGTAGACACAGGCAACAGAGCATGCACAATGTCGGCAATAGTACAGTGTATATCCACCTTTCGCAGCAATGCAGGCTGCTATTCTCCCATGGAGACGATCGTAGAGATGCTGGATGTAGTCCTGTGGAACGGCTTGCCATGCCATTTCTACCTGGCGCCTCAGTTGGACCAGCGTTCGTGCTGGACGTGCAGACCGCGTGAGACGACGCTTCATCCAGTCCCAAACATGCTCAATGGGGGACAGATCCGGAGATCTTGCTGGCCAGGGTAGTTGACTTACACCTTCTAGAGCACGTTGGGTGGCACGGGATACATGCGGACGTGCATTGTCCTGTTGGAACAGCAAGTTCCCTTGCCGGTCTAGGAATGGTAGAACGATGGGTTCGATGACGGTTTGGATGTACCGTGCACTATTCAGTGTACCCTCGACAATCACCAGAGGTGTACGGCCAGTGTAGGAGATCGCTCCCCACACCACGATGCCGGGTGTTGGCCCTGTGTGCCTCGGTCGTATGCAGTCCTGATTGTGGCGCTCACCTGCACGGCGCCAAACACGCATACGACCATCATTGGCACCAAGCCAGAAGCGACTCTCATCGCTGAAGACGACACGTCTCCATTCGTCCCTCCATTCACGCCTGTCGCGACACCACTGGAGGCGGGCTGCACGATGTTGGGGCGTGAGCGGAAGACGGCCTAACGGTGTGCGGGACCGTAGCCCAGCTTCATGGAGACGGTTGCGAATGGTCCTCGCCGATACCCCAGGAGCAACAGTGTCACTAATTTGCTGGGAAGTGGCGGTGCGGTCCCCTACGGCACTGCGTAGGATCCTACGGTCTTGGCGTGCATCCGTGCGTCGCTGCGGTCCGGTCCCAGGTCGACGGGCACGTGCACCTTCCGCCGACCACTGGCGACAACATCGATGTGCTGTGGAGACCTCACGCTCCACGTGTTGAGCAATTCGGCGGTACGTCCACCCGGCCTCCCGCATGCCCACTATACGTCATCGCTCAAAGTCCGTCAACTGCACATACGGTTCACGTCCACGCTGTCGCGCCATGCTACCAGTGTTAAAGACTGCGATGGAGCTCTGTATGCCACGGCAAACTGGCTGACACTGACGGCGGCGATGCACAAATGCTGCGCAGCTAGCGCCATTCGACGGCCAACACCGCGGTTCCTGGTGTGTCCGCTGTGCCGTGCGAGTGATCATTGCTTGTACAGCCCTCTCGCAGTGTCCGGAGCAAGTATGGTGGGTCTGACACACCGGTGTCAATGTGTTCTTTTTTCCATTTCCAGGAGTGTATATTTTGCGTCCTCCCTAGCAATAAATCATCTGTAAAGTTACACCCAAGACCTTATTTTCGATAATAAGCGTAGGTGGGACACTGGGTCAAATTAAGAAACAGCACATCTGCCTTATTACATTCATCTATGCCCTCCTGAATGCCATGTGAGAGTTTTTTTCGCATAAGGGTGCTTGCGTAGCCCGTTCAAGTCACACAACCGACCCAACCTATGCAACACTACACAGCAGCATATGCCTCCACACGACATGAATTGTGGGTAGGGTAGATGTGACAGGTGGCTGCACGGCGTTCATGGAGCCAAGGGCTCCATAGGACTGCGCGTCGACGTTCTGATGGAGCCACCTACCAGGCACCGCAAATGTCCCTCATTCCATCCCTCTGTGAAGTATAGATGCAAATGACTCAAGTACCATGAATATCAATAGTTAAATTATACAAAAAAAATGGAAATGAGCGTTGGGCGTCGTTGGCTGGGAGGCCCCTTGCGGGACAGGTCCGGCCGCCTTGGTGCAGGTCTTATTACATTCGACGCCACATTGGGCGACCTGTGCGCAGGGTGGGAATGAAATGATGACGAAAACAACACAGCACCCAGTCCCTGAGCGGAGAAAATTCCGCGACCTAGCAGGGAATCGAATCCGGGCCCGTAGGACGGCAATCCGTCACGCTGAACACTCAGCTATCGGGGCGGACGTTAAATGATACAGGAATGTGTGTAGCAGCGATCCTTTAGTAGATATAGTTATTCTATTAAAAACTTGTGCTCTGAAGCCTCTTTTTATCGAACCAATCCAAGCTGACTAAACCGCAGCACTCGCCGAAAAAAACAGTAAAAAGCAGAATTACCACCACAGCACGGGAGTACACTTTCAGCTTCTCATAAGTTTTCGTATGTAGTGTCACTCGAATTTCACAGCCTCCGGTCTGACATATGTTCGACACGTTTTATTCAAATCGCTGTTGTATTATGTATATACTACTGTATTATGTATAGATATGTACGTTATGAGAGTATAAATTGCATGGTTTTTCTTTTTATGTAATTGCTGATCACGGGGAGAATATGTCACGAGTTTGAAGAGGAGCTGCGTTGTCGAATAGCTAGTCACACGTCGTAATGTAACGGAGTAACGACCATATATTGTCCTGTTTTCCCCAGTAAGACTTTTGTCTTAATTTTTGTAACATCAAGTAAATGGAACTGAATAATTTAAGTGCCATTGCCGAGGTGTTGTCGAACCTTTGTCAGCTTAACTTCGAAGAGAAAAAAAAAGTCAAAACTGAAAGAGAATTGTTGATGTTTGTTGACATGAAATTATATATTAATGAAATTATATATTAACGGCAAGCAATGCTCCGATTCATTAAAATGACGAAGATTTTCTCCACCAAACGATATGTTTTCTTTTTACCAATTGAGAAGACAGAAAAAGTAGTTACAGAATATTTTAAAAAGAAGGTAATGATGTTTGGAAGAGTTTAGATATATGTCACGTAAGAAAAGTAGTTTATTGATTATTTTTGAACCATATGTGCAAGTTACTTACCACTCAGCTGCGATTTAATTAATGCTATTGACGACAAACAGATTCGAAGTTTATCAGAGCCTCCATCCCTGCTCTACGTATCGTATGATCTTTTCCTTCTTGCGCTATAGTACGTCGAACCTGCGAACCAATGGAAATTAACATTTTCAGTCAATGAAAAACTTCGTTACACATCAGAGAACATAACATTTTGATTGAGATTCTTTGGTGTCTGAATTGTTATGTGGTGTTCCACAAACTCTGAGAGTACAGAATATAATAAGTAAAAATTTTGGTGTGACACAATGTTGATGAGACCACACGTGTAAGTAAACAACTTTATTTATGACTGAAAATCACCCTCGACATAATATACGTAATTTCTTAAAATGTCTTCTTCACCTCAATAGAACATGACTTGATTCCTACACCCCCAAAGGTTGCGAACTGACTCTTGTGTTTCGTGAGCTCAAAGCAGTTCCACATAAATAGTTTTAAATCCACACTTTTCAGGCAGTCAGATTCATAAATATAATTCAGGCAGTTTCATTGGCCATCCTCCGCTCACGACCGTACTAATCGTGTCCAAAGTGGTGGTTCCTACTAGAGCTTTTCAAAAGTTTATTACCAGCGGATGCTGGAAAACACCTGCAATCACAGTGTAGGTTGTTGGGTTCTGTAGCAGGTAGGCACGGGAAGTTCCGTTCACGTTTAGCTTGGAAGCAATTGATTCATTTGCAACAGTTTACTACAGAAGTTTTGTGCTCACTTACAGAGGATGGGAATAACCGTCGATCCCACGGCTATCGGCGAGCGATGTACTGTCATGAAGACACCTGTGGTCCTGCACACAGCGTGGCCCATTCCTAGGCGATGGCAAAGAAGCTGTGTTAGGTGGTAGCACGGCGGTCTGGTGCAGCTATGTCACTACTGTGGCGTGTGTTGGCAGTGGTGACGTATCAGTAAAAACCGTGCCGTCGTGTCTGGCAGGGGTCATCTGGCATCGCCAGACGCCCAATGGACTGGTGGCTGGGAGGGCCTCAGTTCGACTCTTGTCCCATCAGTGCAGTCGTAGGACCTCCAAGCAGGCAGTCGTGTAACATGCGAATGCCGGTTGCTCCAGCGATGCCAGGTGAGCAAAGACGACTTCACAGGGGTATCCCGCCCTATAGTAGTCGTCGATTCGACATCATTTGCCAGCTGAATGGACAGTAGCTATACTCGTTAGGGTGGCCTTGTAGGTGAGCAGATGCCCCAACCGTAACGTACTGCACTTACTGCAATGCCACTGAATTATCTTGCCATTGGTCACAGATCAAGTGGTCCCACTAGTATAACAAAATGGATGTGGAGGCGAAATACGATGCTAGCTGATTACCAGTGTGAGACCCAACTCGCTTTATTTGTTCATGAGATTCAGAAAATATTAGATACAGGCCCCCAGGTAGATGCCACTTTCCTTGACTTTCGGAAGGCGTTCGATACAGTTCCGCACTGTCGCCTGATAAACAAAGTAAGAACCTACGGAATATCAGACCAGCTGTGTGGCTGATTGAAGAGTTTTTAGCAAACAGAACACAGCATGTTGTTCTCAATGGAGAGACGTCTACAGACGGTAAAGTAACCTCTGGCGTGCCACAGGGGAGTGTTATGGGATCATTACTTTTCACAATATCTATATAAATAACCTAGTAGATAGTGTCGGAAGATCGATGCGGCTTTTCGCAGATGATGCTGTAATATACAGAGAAGTAGCATCATTAGAAAATTGCAGCGAAATGCAGGAAGATCTGCAGCGGATAGGCACTTGGTCCAGGGAGTTGCAACTGACCCTTAACACAGACAAATGTAATGTATTGAGGATACATAGAAAGAAGGAGCCTTTATTGTATGATTATATGATAGCGGAACAAACACTGGTGGCTGTTACTTTTGTAAAATATCTGGGAGTGTGCGTACGGCAGATCTGAAGTGGAATGGTCATATAAAATTAATTGTTGGTAAGGTGGCTGTCAGGTTTGGGAGAGTCCTTACAAAATGTAGTCCATCAACAAAGGAGGTGGCTTACAAAACACTCGTTCGACCTATACCTGAGAATTATTCATCAGTGTGGGATCCGTACCAGGTCGGGTTGACAAAGGAGATAGAGAAGATCCAAAGAAGAGCGGCGCGTTTCGTCACAGGGCTATTTGGTAAGCGTGATAGCGTTACGGAGATGTTTAGCAAACTCAAGTGGATGACTCTGCAAGAGAGGCGCTCTGCATCTCGATGTAGCTTTCTGTCCAGGTTTCGAGAGGGTGCGTTTCTGGATGAGGTATCGAATGTATTGCTTCCCCCTGCTTATACGTCCCGAGGAGATGACGAATGTAAAATTAGAGAGATTCGAGCGCGCACGGAGGCTTTCTGACAGTCGTTCTTCCCGCGAACCATACGTGACTGGAACAGGAAAGGGAGGTAATGACAGTGGCACGTAAAGTGCCCTCCGGTACACACCGTTGAGTGGCTTGCAGAGTATAAATGTAGATGTAGATGTAGATTATGGCGCGCAGCGCAATTATGGCCACGAGCGTGACCTGCAGCACTACAACAGAAAAACCAATCGCTAATAAGCCATCATAGATGATCAGAACCAATTTAGAAGTATTACACATAGATCGCCCCATTATCTCCAGGCAAGATGTAGCCCACATCCCTCACTACCGGAAATCAGATCTGACATTCATGAGTGGAAAAACATAAACCACAGTGCGGCCAAGAACAATATATTTCACTGGACTTCGGCAACGAAGACCTCGCCTGCAGCCGCACTGCCATGATGGAGTGCAGCGTTTCACATACATTCAGCATTGGAGAGCGACCATTTATGACCCTAGAATTGCGTTTGTGAGAGTCTGTGGGAATGGGATCTTCCAGTACTTCAGCGCAAGTGGAGTCAAAAAGGTTGGCCCATTGGAACATTCTTTATCATTCGGCGGTTCTCATAAAGTCTGTAAACGGCTGCGGCGCGGGCATTGAATGTGGATAGCGGCAGCGAATGAGTGCGCTGACGCAGGAGCATGCTGAGGCAGCATAGCAGCAGCTGGCGGCGATGGCGCCTTTGCTGCCGCAAGACCAGTGCCCACTACAGGTCGGAACGAGCTTACAGATGGAGTAACGTATTCTGTCCGCTGCACAGGGCGGCTGGCAGGGCCGTGCAGTCTACACGAGGGCTCTTAGGTTGGTTGGAGTGTCAGGTGATGGTACAGAATCCATCATGGGTAGCTGTGGCTCGTAGATCAGTCGCTTCGCCTGGTTGGTAGGGCTGTTTGATGGAGCTGCAGCTGCTTGGCTGCACATCCGAGTGGCGACTGGGATGAGACTGCACCAAATGAATGCACAGTCTTGATGGAATGAAGATACAGGCTGATCCGGGCGCATATACACTGAGGTGACAAAAATCATGAGATAGCGACAGTACCGCATACACAAGGCATGAAAGAGCAGTGCATTGGCGGAGCCGTCATTTTTACTCAGGTGATTCATGTGAAAAGATTTCCGACGTAATTACGGTCGCACGACAGGAATTTCCTACGGAACCAAGCTGCTGAGGTGATCGGTCTCTAGGCTTACGCACTACTTAATATAGCTTAAACTAACTTACACTAAGGACAACACACACACCCATGACTGAGGGAGGACTCGAACCTCCGACGGGGGGAACCGCGCAAACCGTGGCAAGACGCCTAAGACCGCGGGGCTACCCCTCGTGGCATGACAGGAATTAAAAGACTTCGAACGCAGAATAGAAGTTGAAGCTAGGCGCATGGGACATTCCAGCTCATATATCATTACGAAATTCATTATCCCGAGATACACAGAGTCAAGAATGTGCCGATAATATTAAATTTCAGATATTTCCTCTAGCCACAGACAACGACATGAGCAACGGCCTTCACTTGAAGACCTAGTGTAATTGATTTTTCGTAGAGTTGTCAGTGCTAACAGTCAGTAACAATGCGCGAAATAACCTCAGAAATCAATGTGGAAGGTTCAGTGATCGTATCCATTAGGACAGTGCGGCGAAATTTGATGTTAATGTGCTATGGCAGCAAACGACCAACGCGAGTGCCTTTGCTGACAGCACGACATCGTCTGCAGCGCCTCTCCTAAGTTATCAACAGGCACTGTTCAAGCCGGTGGTGATTCCATAATGGTTTGGGCTGTGTTTACAAGGAATGTACTGTGTCCTCTAGTCCAGTCGAATCTATCATTGACTAGAAATGGTTATACTTGGACGTCATATGCAGCGATTCATGAAATTCATGTTCCCAAATGACGGTGGAATTTTTATGGGTGACAGTGCGCCATGCCACTGGCCCACAATTCTTCGCGATTGGTTTGAAGAACATTCTGGGCAGTTCGAGAGAACTATTTCGCCACCCAGGTCGGCCGACATGAATCCCATCTAACATTTATCGGAAATAATCGAGAGATCAGTTCGTGCACAGAATGCTGGACAGGCAACACTTTCGCAATTATGGACGGCTATAGAGGCAGCATGGCTGAATTTTTCTGTAGGGGACTTCCAAAGGCCTGTTGAGTCCAAGCAACGTCGAGCTGCTGCACTACACCAGGCTAATGGAGGTTCGACACGATATTAGGAGGTATTCTATGATTTTTGTCGTCTCAGTGGCTCGAGGCAAGAAGTAAAAGTCGTCTTTCACAACAAGGGAAGACTTTACATAAGAGTGCTACACGATTCCTTTACTGCTCTTAACCGTCTCAGAGTACATTCGTGTCCCATGGAAAGCTATGAGAATATTGCTGTTGTAATTTCCTCCTTTTGTGAGCATCTTCATCGTTTTACACAAATCTTCCAGTTAACATAATCCCACCAGACGAGAAAAGTCATTTCTACATAAATCATTACAAGCATAATTTAATATCATATAATTCCACCCCTAGACTTGGTTGCCGCCTGCATTAGGTTAGAAAATGAGTCCACAAGTTTTTGGACGGACGTCGCTTCCAAGCTAAGCCAAGCCCTGAGGATATAACTGCACAGTACCACCAAATTACGAGAATGAAGATGTTTGCGTTTTACCTGCTGTTACAGCATGCTTGACACATTTTTGATGGGATTCAACTCGGGTGGCTTCACAGGCCAGTCGAGATGAAAACGGTGGGGTAGGGAGGCGGGGACATATTCTTCCCGTCTGATGAGCTTTCCTGTTGCCGTCTTTATGTGCCTGTCTGAGCACTAGTCTCTTGCGTGGTGACCGATTCCCAGCAATTATTGCATGCAGTTCCTATCCTATAGCAATGTTCTCTCGCCAACAGGCTGAATTGGACCTCCATTCACTGCCTGCAGCTATTGCTGTCAGGTTTGGATACGATTTTGATTCACAATCGTGAAACGTGTCCGGCCCTTCTGAGCCAGGATCTTCTCCCGACCACAATTTTCGTGTTTCGTGGCCACGTGTGATACACCACTGATTGTACACTCGTTGAATAGTCCGCCGCGAAACACCAGCAAATCCAGCAGCTTCACACAGCGTACGGCCATAGGCACAGACATACACGATAGACCCTTTTTGCCACTCTGGCAAGCCCTTATATTTACACATTGTTAGGTAGAGCGTTCGCTTGAGACGTAAATATCTCACTGATGGCTACTGAATTATGCTGACGTAGAGGTAGAGCGCGGGCGGTTGAGCACGTGACTCGATCGCCGAACCATCTGTAGCATAGCAGTTTTACTGTCCGTCTGAGGGTGGGCGCCAGAGTGACTAATTTTTGTCCGGTGACCTTAGAACGTCCACCTGGGAGAAATGTGTGATTTCGCATTCAGAGTGATATGTGGTGGAACTATACTCCTGGAAATGGAAAAAAGAACACATTGACACCGGTGTGTCACACACATCATTCTTGCTCCGGACACTGCGACAGGGCTGTACAAGCAATGATCACACGCACGGCACAGCGGACACACCAGGAACCGCGGTGTTGGCCGTCGAATGGCGCTAGCTGCGCAGCATTTGTGCACCGCCGCCGTCAGTGTCAGCCAGTTTGCCGTGGCATACGGAGCTCCATCGCAGTCTTTAACACTGGTAGCATGCCGCGACAGCGTGGACGTGGACCGTATGTGCAGTTGACGGACTTTGAGCGAGGGCGTATTGTGGACATGCGGGAGGCCGGGTGGACGTACCGCCGAATTGCTCAACACGTGGGGCGTGAGGTCTCCACAGTACATCGATGTTGTCGCCAGTGGTCGGCGGAAGGTGCACGTGCCCGTCGACCTGGGACCGGACCGCAGCGACGCACGGATGCACGCCAAGACCGTAGGATCCTACGCAGTGCCGTAGGGGACCGCACCGCCACTTCCCAGCAAATTAGGGACACTGTTGCTCCTGGGGTATCGGCGAGGACCATTCGCAACCGTCTCCATGAAGCTGGGCTACGGTCCCGCACACCGTTAGGCCGTCTTCCGCTCACGCCCCAACATCGTGCAGCCCGCCTCCAGTGGTGTCGCGACAGGCGTGAATGGAGGGACGAATGGAGACGTGTCGTCTTCAGCGATGAGAGTCGCTTCTGCCTTGGTGCCAATGATGGTCGTATGCGTGTTTGGCGCCGTGCAGGTGAGCGCCACAATCAGGACTGCATACGACCGAGGCACACAGGGCCAACACCCGGCATCATGGTGTGGGGAGCGATCTCCTACACTTGCTGTACACCTCTGGTGATCGTCGACGGGACACTGAATAGTGCACGGTACATCCAAACCGTCATCGAACCCATCGTTCTACCATTCCTAGACCGGCAAGGGAACTTGCTGTTCCAACAGGACAATGCACGTCCGCATGTATCCCGTGCCACCCAACGTGCTCTAGGAGGTGTAAGTCAACTACCCTGGCCAGCAAGATCTCCGGATCTGTTCCCCATTGAGCATGTTTGGGACTGGATGAAGCGTCGTCTCACGCGGTCTGCACGTCCAGCACGAACGCTGGTCCAACTGAGGCGCCAGGTGGAAATGGCATGGCAAGCCGTTCCACAGGACTACATCCAGCATCTCTACGATCGTCTCCATGGGAGAATAGCAGCCTGCATTGGTGCGAAAGGTGGATATACACTGTACTAGTGCCGACATTGTGCATGCTCTGTTGCCTGTGTCTATGTGCCTGTGGTTCTGTCAGTGTGATCATGTGATGTATCTGACCCCAGGAATGTGTCAATAAAGTTTCCCCTTCCTGGGACAATGAATTCACGGTGTTCTTATTTCAATTTCCAGGATTGTATTTGGACAGTCTTGGGACATGTTTGTACTCAAACTCTTTCGATGTTTCGTGGAGCCCATGTCATGATGCGTTGTGGCAGTCGTCAAGACACCTTCTATGCAGGTGTGCTTAATTCAATTAACCTTCCAAGCAGAAGAAGTGGAAGACCAATGTTGCCCATCTCAAGGTCGCTCATACTGATTGTGAAGCTACCTCCAAAGGGACCTCAGGTGCGTATAAAGAAAACATAGTTAGTGGATGCAGTTCCGAAACAGGTGTGATTTCAAACACTTCAAATGAAATTTTCAAAGTACCGGTCTCTACACTGTCTCAATTAGTTAATCATACTCTAAGATACATTCATATACAGTTGACCTTCAAATAACAAATTAATAAAAAAAAACTAAACTAGTATTATCCTACCCACAATAACAACAAACTGTGTTCATACGCTATTGAAGAATTAGAACAATTTTAACTACCCAGGAAAGGTTTTGTATGTCCATCCTTACCGACTGGAGATCATGGGAAGCACGGCTGTTCACTACTGTAAGAAAATTATACGCCTACAGCGGTCCTTTTGATGCTATTTATTATGTAGCTACCAATTTCGGCGCTTCAGTGCGCCATCTTCAGGCCTTAGTTGATGCTGGATGGGTTATCGCGATCCATACATACGCAGCATCAGTGGCCAACATAACTGATTTATACAGACTGTAACTATGATGTCAGCACTCTAACCATGCCAACTCAATTGGCAGTTGATGGCTGGAATGATAACATCACAGTTACAGTCTGCGTAAATCCTTCATGATGGCCAGCGATGCAGCGTATACGTGGATAGTGATAATCCCTTGAGCATCAACTAAGGCCTGAAGATGGCGCACTGAAGCGCCGAAACTGGTAGCTACATAATAAATAAGGTCATAAGGACCGTTGTAGGTGTTTCGTTTCCTAACCCTAGAAACAACAAATTCCAAACTCCATCACCGGGACGAATTAGAGATGTTAATCAACGTCACTTTACGTCTACATTCAAGCAAAGAAATAAACACATTTGAACAATCCTATAAGGCACACAGTGCCACGCAGAAAAATTTGAAGCACATTGGAAATATTTTTTCATGAGGGTAACACTAATAAGAAAATGTGTCTTAATGACTCAATAAATTTGTTTGTGTTTGACATCTCTTCACACTTAAAAAGACTTGCATTTTTCATTATATTCACAGTTGATATGAGATAGTGGTTGTAACAATCAGTGTTAAAGTGTCGGTTCACCCATCTATTTAAAGCGTAGAAAACACTAGAATTTACAACACAACATCGACAAATTCGCGAGAGTTCGTATCTACAAAATTTAATGTAACATTCATAATACGAACTACATCGGTCAAACTGGAAAGTCTTTAAACATGCAAAAAAAAAACCATGGATGCTTTTCTCCTCAACAATTTCAAGAAATCAGCTGTAGCCACGTGTATTTATGAAACTGGCCACCCCCTGTTGGTTAACTGATGAGGTCTTCGAAAAAAATGGATCTGAGCACTATGAGACTTAACATCTGAGGTCATCAGTTCCCTAGATCTTAGAACTATTTAAACCTAACTGACCTAAGGACATCACAGACATCCATGCCTGAGACTGGATTCCAACCTGCAACAGTAGCAGCAGCGTGGTTCCGGACTGAAGCGCCTAGAACCGCTCTGCCACAGCTTCCGGCTGATGACGTCTTCGCAATTTTGCTTATACAAGATAAAGGCAAGAAACAGGACGTACTACATCAACTGGAAATTACTATACCTAAAGTAGAAAATCATAATCCATTAAATAAACTGCTTATAGGTGACACAAATAACGTATTGAGAAACTTTCTAGACCTTCTTTAATATCTGTAATTACTTGTTGTTGTTTTCGTTTGTGGTCTTCAGTCCACGGACTGTTTTGACGCACCTCTCTATGCTACTCTATCCTGTGTAAGCCTATTCATCTTCGAGTAACAACAGCTACCTACATCCTTCTGAATCTGCTTAGCTTATTCGTATCTTCGTCTCCCCATACGATTTTTACCCCCTACGCTTCCCTCCGGTGCTAAATTGGTGATCCCTTGATGTCTCAGAATTTGTCCTACCAACCAATCAGTTCTTCTAGTCAGGTTGTACCACAAATTTCTCCTCTCCCCCATTCTACTCAGTACCTTCTCAATAGTTACATGATCTATTAATTTAATCGTCAGCATTCTTCTGTAGCACCACATTTCAAAACCTACTATTCTTATCTTGTCTAAACTGTTTATCGTCCGTGTTTCACTTTTCCATGCATGGCTACACTCTGTACAAATACATGTAGAAAGTACTTCCAGACACTTAAATCTATACTCGATGTTAACAAATTTCTCCTCTTCAGAAACGCGCCATTGCCAGTGTGCATTTTATATCATTCCTACTTCGACCATTTTCAGTTGGTTTGCTTCCCAAATAGCAAAACTCATCTAGAACCTTAAGTGTCTCACTTCCTAATGTAATTTTCTCAGCATCATCTGATTTAATAAGACTACACTCCATTACCCTCGTTTTGCTTTTGTTAATGCTCATCTTATATCCTCCTTTCAAGAAACTGTCCATTCCGTTCAACTGCTGTCCCAAGTCCTTTGCTGTATCTGACAGAATTACGATGTCATCGGCAAACCTCAGAGTTTTTATTTCTTCTCCCTGCACTTTAATTCCTCCTCCAAATTTTTCTTTGGTGTCCTTCACTGCTTCTTCAGTGTACAGATTGAATAACATCGGGGATAGGCTATAATCCTATCCCACTCCCTTCTCAATCACTGCTCCCCTTTCGTACCGTTCAACTCTTATTACTACCATTTGGTTTCTGTACCAATTGTAAATAGCCTTTCGCTCTCTGTATTTTACCCCTGCCACCATTAGAATTTGAAAGAGAGTTTTCCAGTCAGTATTGTCAAAAGCTTTCTCAAGGTCTACAAATGCTATAAATGTACGTTTGCCTATCCTTAACCTATCTTTTATGAGAAGTCGTAGGGTCAGTATTGCCTCACGTGATCCTACATTTCTCCGGAATCCAAATCGTTCCAGAGGTCGGCTTCCACCGCTGCTTCCATTCTTCTATAAATGTTTTGTGTTAGTATTTTGCAGCCGTAACTTATTAAACTGATAGTGTGGTAATTTTCACACCTGTCAGCAACTGTTATCTTTGGAATTATTATTATCATATTCTTCTTAAAGTCTGAAAATATTTCGCCTGTTTCATACATCTTGCTCATCAGGTGGAAGAGTTTTGTAATGGCTGGCCCTCCCAAGGCTATCAGTAGCTCTAACGGAATGTTTTCTATTCCCGGGCGCTTATTTGTGTTTTCCAGTACTTTGTCAAATTCTTGGCGCAGTATTATATCTCCCATCTCACCTTCATTTACGTCCTCTTCCATTTCTGTAATGTTGTCATCAAGCATATCTCCCTTGTATAGGCACACTATGTACCCCTTACACATTTCCGCTTTCCCTTCTTTGCTTAAGACTGGTTTTCCATTTGAGCTCTTGATATTCTCTTTTCTGCAAAGGTCTCTATAATTTTCCTGTAGGCAGCATCTGTCTTACCCTAGTGAAATATGCTTCTACATCCTTACATTTGTCCTCGAGCCATTCCTGTTTATCCGTTTTGCACTTCCTGTCGAGTTCATTTTTTAGACGTTTATATTCCCTTTCGCCTGCTTGATTTATTGCATTTTTATATTTTCTCCTTTCTTCGATTAAATTCAATACCTCTTGTGTTACCCTAGGGTTTCTACTAGCCCTCGTCTTTTTACCTATTGATCCTCTGCTGCCTTCACTATTTCATCTCTCAAAGCTACCCATTCTTCTTCTACTGTATTGCTTTCCTCTGCTCCCTCTGAAACACTCTACAACCTCTGGTTCTTTCAGTTTATCCAAGTCCCATCTCCTTAAATTCCTGCCTTTTTGCAGTTTCTTCAGTTTTAATTTGCAGTTCATAACCTATAAATTGAGGTCAGAATCCACATCTGCCCCTGGAAATGTCTTACAATTTAAAACCTTGTTCTGAAATCTCTGTCTTACATAATATAATCAGTCTTAAACTTTCCCTTGTCTCGAGGTCTCTTCAACATGTGCAACGTTGTTTCATGCTTCTTAAACCAAGTGTTAGCTATGATTAAATTATGCTGTGTGCAAAATTCTGCCAGGCGGCTTTCTCTTTCATTCTTTTCTCCCTGTCCGCATTAATCTACTACTTTTCCTTCTCTTCCTTTTCCTGCTCTCGAATTCCAGTGCCCAATGACTATTAAATTACTTAGTGGCTTTCATTACAGTATCTATTGTCTTTCTGTTCGTGGCTGGATCAGAATATCCTGGCTACCCTCAAGGTTATCCACCATCTTTGTTTCTTCGGTATCTCTTTGATATGACGTTTAGATTCACGAGTTTCTGACTCACGTTACTCCTGTGTTTGCCTGCAGAATGCGGCTTTCGGGAAGATAAAAGGTCCGTGCACCCATATGCCTGACATTGTCAATACCCGGACCAGCCTATGCCATTCCATTTGAGTCTATTTTATCAGTTGGTGGTGATGTGGATACTAGGGAAGTAGCCAAGTTATTTTATTTTTGTGTCTTGTTTATGTTTTATATTGGTCACTTCTGAAGATTCTTGTACAGCCGTTCTAATGATGAAGGGTTGACCCTAGAAACGCGTAAATTCTAGTGTTTTTTACCCTCTACATAGGTGGCTGAGCCGACATTTTAACAGAGACGTATAGTTCCATCCAAATGTGAACTACTTTAATGAGACATAACATTTGAAACAATACTGGGCCACATTTGCAATTTTAGGAGGTGGTAATACACAGTTGGGAGCAAATATTGAAAGTGCCCTCCACCAGAATCGATGCACAATTGTATTAGTTTCGGCATATTCGCGACGTCCTGTGAGGTGTATCCTCGCCAATGTTGCATGTTCTGCGTGTAATGGACTTGTGCAGTTGTCCGTGGTCTGCTCTTGTACACTCGGCTTTATAGATACCTCCATAAGAATGAATCCAGGGACGTTAGGTCAGGTGATCGGGGACTCACAATTTTTTGAGATTATTCGGTCAAAAAAGAAACTGGTTACAAGATGTATGGAAGCGTTAGACGTGTGACACGTTGCTCCATATTTCTGGAAAAAAACCTTCTGTAAGTTCGACGTCATACAGCTGCTCCACAAATGATGCCCGTACATACTTCAGTGTCTACGATCGTGTCAAAAAAAATGTGACCAACAATCCTGGAAGCTGACTTTGCGCACCACACTCCGACCTTTTCTTCATGCAGTGGCGTTTCGTGGATGATATGGGGGTTTACACCGGATCAGTATCTGCCGTTATGTGTGTTGATGTAACCTGACAAATGGAACCATGTATCTGTAAACCAAGCTATGGAGAGAATGTCTGGACGTTGAATAAGAAACTCCTGAAGCCATCCACAGTCACGCATTCTTTTCTCATCATCTGTTTCTTGCACTCTGCATGGACGCAATTTCTTCGCAGCTCTCTGACATGTGCTTATGAGATTCATGTCCCCTGGCTTAATTGACGCAACGATTTCTTTTGAGAGTTCTCCAAGCACCTTCAATCTTTGTCAGTAACCTGTGCACTCAGTAATGGTGTATGTTTACTATTGTGATTGATTAGTACGCCAGTTGTCTCCACCTTCCTTACAATGGTTTAAATTTGTTGCCTTTGTTGGAACAAGGCGCACTTTGAATTCTCTCTGGAATTCCTGTTGTGTTGTAACCAATGAGTCTGTCTTCCAGTATGTTTCCACAATAAAAAACCGCTCTCGAAGTGTGCATTACATGTTTCTGCCAGCAAAAGATTGCGAACGAATCACTGATTTGTTCGTGATTGTCACGTGGCCCTAACTACACACTCACACACTTCGCAATCTGCTGCGACCGCGATGTTACGAACGATCTAACACAAGCCGAGCAAGTGAGGCATTACACCGGACGAAGTACCTGATGCGCAGAAATAACAGTCAACTAGTCAACAACGGGTGGTCCTGCTGATTCTCCCAGAGCTACTGTGATCACTGGAACAACTTTCCAGTTACCACATGCTTTCGGAGGGAAATTATCACCTATTGAACCACTTCAGTTTTATATGAATCACCTCATATAATATATAACGTCCACTATCTGGTTATGTTAATATATCTGAGGATTAGAATAACGTAGTAAACTATTAGCGTCCAGTTACAGACTGAAGCCGGTCGGGGTTGCCGAGCGGTTCTAGGCGCTACAGTCTGGAACCGCGCGACCGCTACGCTCGCAGGTTCGAATCCTGCCTCGGGCATGGATGTGTGTGATGTCCTTAGGTTAGTTAGGTTTAATTAGTTCTAAGTTCTAGGCGACTGATGACCTCAGAAGTTAAGTCGCATAGTGCTCAGAGCCATTTGAGCCCAACAGACTGAAGTGTACAATATGCATATTCTACAATAAATAAGAGTTCACTCTAAGCGGATGGAGCACAATTGCACTGGATTATTGGCTCACACCGGTCCTTGTATCAGCTACTCAAGAAGTTACTTACACCGCAGCCTATTAAAATAGTCGTAAGCCCTGCATTTGAGTCGGCCGTTGTGGTCGAACGGTTCTAGGCGCTTCAGTCTGGAACCGCGCGACCGCTATGGTCGCAGGCTCGAACCTGCCTTGGGCATGGATGTGTGTGATGTCCTTAGGTTAGTTAGGTTTAAGTAGCTCTAAGTTCTAGGGGACTGATGACCTCAGATGTTCAGTCCCATAGTGCTCAGAGCCATTTGAACAATTTGCATTCGATCCCAGCAACTGCTTGTATTTTGAAGAAATAATTTCTCAGCAATGGCGGTGTAAGCAGTCACTCCCATTCTGCTAAAGGGCTTGTCAAACAGGGTGGATGAGCACACAAGGGTGCAGCTCACTCTCTTATCCTTGAGGTGCGTAACTGCCCCTAAAAGGTTAAAGAATCAGCAGTTATCAACGGCATGAAGATGTAGAAGGCAATGGAAGCCATTTCATTAAAGAAAAATGTCAGTCCACAGGAAATGTGGCCCTTAACTGGAATAACGCCATGAAGCTTTGTCCATTGCCAATAGACTGCGAATTAGTCCCTCCCCGATTCTGACTGGTGACCACACGATAGACTGAGTGGAAGATTTTTCTGTCTTAGAAGTAAAATAACACAATGACACAGTTGAGGCAAGGAGAATGTAAGAAGAAAAGTAGCACATGAAGAGAAAGCATTTCCTGCCATGAGGACTCTAGTAGTATCAAAAATTGGCCAGAATTTGAGAAAATTTTCTGCATGAAAGTGATAGACGAATATCCCTGTATGTAAGACAGAAAGATATTTGTTTGTAAATTAATATACAAGGTGATTATAATTAAAGTTAAACTTTCAAAACGCTTTAGAAATTACACCACTGGTCAGAATGACGTCAAATTGCAACGTAATATTATCGTAGGAGAGGGAAAACCTATGGCAGAAGGAAAATAAATAATTATAAAATGTAGATGGCACTGTGAGCATCATAATTTAATAGTGGTCGACTACAAATGAGAAATGAATCATACAACAACGCCTAAGGTATACGTCTGACGTTAAACAAACTGTACTGCTGAGAGTGCATGGGTGTACAGGTGTTATACTGTTAGTTACGTAAGCCCTTCCACCACGGCAAGATCATATCACATCGGATGGGAAAAATCGGTTTTTAATTGTCTCGAGGCCAAAAGCCGCATAAAAGCATCACCCAAATAGGTTTCTAATTGACCTGGTGCCAAAAACCACGTACAAAGCATCAATCAAAATCACATCGGATTATTAATTTCCGTGTGACTGGCGCTAGACGTATTTAATATGCTGTCCACCGTTTTCTGCAGCAAGTTGAAATCGATAAATAGCATTTTCCAGAACTGGTAGAAGTGTTTCCTGGGTCACCTTCAGAATGTGATGCGCAATGCGTGCCTTCAATGCAGCTAAGTTGGCAATCGGAACCCTGAACACGACATTTTTCAGGTAGGCCCAGAGACAGAAGTCACAAGGATCAAGATCAGGTGATCGCGATGGCCAGGCTGTAGGGAAATGGCGGCTGACAATTCTAGCTTTTCCGAAACGGCGCTTCAGCACCTGCTTAACTGGATTTTCAATGTGCGGAGGTGCGTCATCTTGCATAAAAATGATCCCATCCACATAGCCATGCTGTTGGAGGGTTGAAATGAGGTGGTTGCGCAAAAGACACTCATAGCGCTTACCAGTGACGGTACAGGCAACAGGACCGGAAGCACCTGTCTCTTCCAAAAAATATGGCCCTATGATAAATGATGCCGTAAGCCCGCACCACACAGTGATCTTTTCAGCATGAAGTGGTACTGGTTGATGTGGGTGTGGATTTCCGTAGCCCATTTTCGACAATTCTGTGGATTGACATATCCTGTCAGATGGAAGTGGGCTTCGTCTGTCCACAAAATCTTCCATAGACAATCATCGTCCACTTCCATGAGAGCAAGAAACTCTAAAGCAAAGGTCTCTCTTGCTGGCAGGTCAACAGGAAGCAACTCCTGCGCATGGGTAATTTTGAGTGGATAGCAAAGAAGGATGTTTCTCAGGATTTTACGCACCGTACTCACTGGTATTTCCAATGTTCTGGCAATTCTCCGTGCACTTCACGTTTGCACACCATTACTCGTCTCTCCCTGCATTGCTGTGGCCACTGCTTCCACTGATGTCGAATCAATTCTTTTCCTCCCTCTACCACGTTGCACAGCAAAAGAACCCGTCTTTTCGAATTCCGAATCATTTTCTCCAGATCCACGGCATTCATCTGACCAATACACTTTTTCAAACCCTTCAGTGCCCGCAAATCCGCAGAGTGACGTGTGCACAGTCATCATTCTTGTAATACAGCTTTACAAGCAGAGCGCGATGCTCCTTTGAGACAGTCATGGCGAACGCTGCACACCCGAAAAGAGGAAAAGCCGCGTACCCGGCGTGTTTATACTAACTTCAATGGGTGCAATTTGACGTCATTCAGTCCAGTGGTGTTATTTTCTACAGCGTTTTGAAAGATGGTGGTGGGTAGTGTTTAACGTCCCGTCGACAACGAGGTCATTAGTGACGGAGCACAAGCTCGGGTTAGGGAAGGATTGGGAAGGAAATCGGCCGTGCCCTTTCAAAGGAACCATCCCGGCATTCGCCTGAAACTATTTAGGGAAATCACGGAAAACGTAAGTTTTGAAAGTTTAACTTTAATTATAATTCTTTTCTCGAAATGATGTGGAACGAGTCAATACTTTGATTGCTGCCATGAAACTTTCATAATATTTTATCAATTAGGTTACGACTGTCATTAATAAATGAAATTATATTTTACTGCTTCCAAAGTTTATTTTCCTTTTCTATCCTAACATAGATTAAAATTAAATTTATGAATTCGAAAATTACAAACTACAAACATTATCAAGATGCATGTTTAAACACTGACTAATAGTGAAAATCATTTTCAAACTCGTAGCAGGACATTTAAAAGTATTGTTTTTTGAAAGCAACAAAAAAGTGTGTAGAGAACTAGTTTTCTACAAATTTTCAAGAATTAACTAAAACTCTTTACAGCAGCATCAGAAACGGAAACAGACCCTTCATCGCTGCCTGTAATTTGTTATATGGCAGTAATGCGATAAATAACCCCCTCCTATTTATCATGAGAAATTATTATACACTAACAATATCACAAATAATGTTATGCGTTGTTGAGATTTAGACAGTCACAATTAGTATTGCTGTACCACTGATACAGAATAATAATAAGTATCAAAATAGTGTCTTTTGAGGCTTTAACTTTGGTCTGTGTTTTACTGTGCTCTTTTTATAAAACGAAATTTAGCTTGGACCAAATAGGTTCAACAATAATGATAATAATATTAACGACAAATATTCCAGATGAAGATACTGTAAACACGATAAATAACCTATTTGGAATGTAATTTGTAGTAACACAATAATGTTACTGCTTACGTTGGAATCCGATTGAAAATCGTGTTATATATTATAATCAGTGAGATAGCTTTCCTCTTGATTCTAGTAGTGATAAAAAATTTCACTTCAATAAAAATTTTCGTATATGCAGAAATATTTATGGTTTGAATGAAAATGTGGTGGATTCTTGCGACGACATATCTCCATCTTCCAGCATAGCCACAATGTTTCCGGCATCGACCGTGACAGGAAATCGATCAGTCTGATGCGAATGTATCGACCGGAGCAGGTGCTAGCCGTCAGAAGCTGTCAGCCCCTGTTTTCCTAACCCGACAATGCACGAAGTGCAGCACGTTGCTGTGACGTACAACGAGCCTCCACCTATGAGTAGTCGAAACACTGTAAGTGATGTTAACTTTACCATTAGAGTCCAGTAATAATGATACTGATAATTCTCGAAAAATAAAATATCCCTGAGGAGGCTGGAAATGACATTTGCTACTAAGAGTGAATAAGCCACCGCGTACGCAAGTACGACCATATGTGGATGCTAAAATAGTTCCTCCGTATGATGAACCAACTCTAGAACACAAAATAATACATACAACCTTTCTGCTTTTCTGAGATACCCATGCGAAACAACGAAAGATGCGAACCACATTTGCTCGAGTTTTATTTTTTTTCTTTTCTCTTTTTTTTTCTTTTTGTTACAGCTTCTCCTAATGTAACATTCCTCATGATTAGCATTGTATGTGGTCTCCATTGTGTATCTCAATTTATCGTTCTTAATGTCCTGATGGAAATGTAATCTTCTATGAGGTAGAGGAAACAGAATGTCTATTGAGATTCTGGGAAGTTTGGAAAGTAAGAGAAAGGTACTGGTAGAACTGAAGCTGTGATGTAAAGTCTCACTCGTTTCTGGATATCTCAGCAGATAAAAGCATGTCCCGTGAAAGGCAAGAGTTTTGCCCCTATTCCTGGTCCAGCACACAGTTTTTTAAAGCCCACGAAGTTTGTGTGTTTGCGCTATGGAAAAACATTGTAGGCAAGTACTTTGACGTTCTCAGCATGCTGAGTGTACAACACCAAGCATTCGTGAAAAGCCGAGAAGAAACGACCGCTGAGTGTGCATTTAAAGTGCAACTTCGGCATCTGCTGACAACGAATAAACAATCAAAAAATTGTTCAAATGGCTCTGGGCACTATGGGACTTAACATCTATGGGCATCAGTCCCCTATAACGGAGAACTACTTAAACCTAACTAACCTAAGGACAGCACACAACACCCAGTCATCACGAGGCAGAGAAAATCCCTGACCCCGCCGGTAATCGAACCCGGGAACGCGGGCGTGGGAAGCGAGAACGCTACCGCACGACCACGAGCTGCGGACAATAAACAATCAGTAGTTATCATAACACAAGAAAAATAGAAACGAAAGTTGTGAAGGATCACTCTTTAAAAAAACTGTTTTTAAATCTGTGGCAATCGCCCTATCAAAAGAGTGCTACATATTGTTAATGTTGACAGTATAACCACCGAGAAAGCTATGACAGAAACAGCGAAATTGGTCTGGTTACGAATTTCTTCAATCTACAGCAAGGGTAAGAGTGAAAAAGAACTTAGTAATAATTATTAATTGATATTTAGTGTGGAAATGAATGATTGTG
Organism: Schistocerca gregaria; assembly: GCF_023897955.1. Lineage (NCBI taxonomy): Eukaryota > Metazoa > Arthropoda > Insecta > Orthoptera > Acrididae > Schistocerca > Schistocerca gregaria. The sequence goes on from NC_064922.1 coordinate 277,433,975, forward strand.
TTTTAATGGGTAGTTTGCCAGAGAACTCCTACTTTCTCTTTGTGTTTACTGATGCTCAGCTCACCAATCAGGAAACTACAGACCGTAACATCTACAGAAGCAAAACAGAGAAGTGGGAAGTCCAGCCAGAGACAAGAGCCAAAAAGACCGGTACAAAGTGGACGGATGAAAGAAAGAAAGCCATGAGCGAGAAAATGAAGGTATCATGGAGAAACCGCAGGAGGAACTGTAGAAGCTTCCACAAATGGTCTACTACGTATATAATAATAATTATTAAATGAAGGTATTTGAATTCGAACAAGCAGCTAGTCGGTCTCACAAACAGAAACAGAATAACAAGAAGGTAAAAAAAAACACAAGCGATATCATATTGCCTTTGGTTAAGAGGCTCTGAGTACACTGGTCGGCATTTATTAAAGTAGCCTCTCAGCCCAAACATGGTCCACTTGCCAGGATATTACGGTGACGACTATTCGTAACTGGACAACAAAGACATAAAAGAAATTTTATCTGTTTACTTTCATTACTGGCTCTGGATCTATATGGCCAGCTTCGATCTCCCCTCCTGCCCCAACCCAGAGTAACGCTTGCGTCCAACTCCCTCAATTATTGTTTATACGCCGGCGTGCAAAACTTAAGGACGAAAGTAGTGCCATATCTCGATGTGACTTGAAGTAAATATAGAAATAACTGCTATAGTTTAGTATAGGAGGTAACTGAAAGAAATACACAAAGAGCTACATTTTCGTTCAAAGACATTAAATACAGTGGAGTCATCGCGATTCATATGGGTCCCTAGAGTTGACAAAAGGCGGAATATGGTTCTTAATCGTGTGTTTGATCACCACGGACGGAAAAGCACGCTCTGCAACGTGCTCTCATGCTGGTCACAACGTAGGCAAGGAGTTTTTGTGGTTGAGTGTTCCATTCGTCCAGTAGCGCTGTTGGAAACTGCTTGATGGTTGTTAGCGCATGTGAACGTCGTGTAATATGTCTCCCCAAAGCAACCCACAAATGCACGATGGGATTTAAGTCGGGGTAACGGGCAAGTCAGTTCATTCTCCAAATATCCTCTCGTTCCGAGAGTTCCTTCATCTGTGCTATTCGATGCGATCGTGCGCTGCAGTCCATAACAATGAAGTCAGGGCCGAACTCACCCCTGAAGAGAACCACATGGGAAAGGGTACAGTACACAATAATGTCGATCAGTGGGTACCAGCCATGTGACCAGTATGAGAGCATGCATTGCTGCACATGGTAATCACACATCCCTAAAAGAACCAAGAACCATATCCCGCCTTTTGTGATTCCAGGGGCCGCCGTAAATAGTATTCAGTATTATTTTGTGTTGAAACATGCATTTGGAAACCGTTTGTAACTTGTAGTTCTTTAATTCGCAAATTTAATTTTAACCTGTCGTGGACTGTTGAGAAAACCACACTTTGGAAGCAGCAAAATACATTTTCCGTTATTAATGACAGGCCTAATTAAAGTGGAAAAGGAAAGTATGAAATCTTCTTGGTAGCAGTCAAAGTACTTGCAGGATAGTAATTACAAACGTGACATCAGGTGAAGCTGTTGGTTGAACAAAGATAAATATGAATTACACACAAGCATCTTTCTTTATCTTTTCACTTAATTACAAGTGTCTTCATGGAACTACATAAAGGAATCCTTAATAGTGAGGACCACCGATAAAATTGCAAGTCAGCTGTTTTAAATACCTCTGTTGCTACAACTCAAGATAATGGAGTATGATTTTTCAGGCTAATTAACACTGAACTCTCATTGAAATCTCGTTACTTTCACATAAAAAAAACACGAGTGCTGTTAAGTCAAATAAAGTCGCTATGTATTTTCCTTGATCGTTCATGATACAAATGATACACAATGAAAGCCATTTTTACTATGCAAAATAATTAGAATTTGCAGTTAAATGCGTCAATAAAAACTAAATAAAATTTATGATACTATATGCTAGTTGTAAAAGAATAAGTAAACCCATCAATCAGATTTTTTAATATTTTCTCGTTAATTATACTCATTAAGTCGTGATCAAGAGGATGGTTGAAAAATCGCATAAAAGCAGCAGAAAAATCGCTTAAAAGCAACAGAAGGAATCGCTCGTGAGTCCCGAAGTGTTCACAGCTGTCCAGTTATTACAATGATGGTGAGTAGGATGTTAAGAAGAATGGGGTACTAGCTTACAACTGGATGGAATTCATATGACTTTAATTTCGTCAGTAAGGGCTATGGGATTTTTATTAGTAGACGTAGGTTTAGAATTGGTTTTCTTTTTGATGATGTAATCTAGCTCTTTCGTTAGTAGGTACCAAGGATAAGACAACTGGACGTACTGGAATACAAACTCCACCCTGTTCAAAACTAGTGTCGTTTGGTGTCAGTAGAGTATTAACAAATATTCCTGCTGATGTGTGTATAAAAATACTAACAGAAGTTTTGTCCAAAACCCAAAGTAAATCCCGTAAAACTGCGTGACATAATCGTTACTACTGGAGATTTGTACAAAACGGAATAATTTCCAGTTTCAGGACCCTATTATAGTCAGTCAGAAAGAACGAATTTTCTTACAGAAAGAGCCACTGGATTGCAAAATTAATTGTTGTTTCAGATATGTGCTTATGGACTCGTACATCTAGCCAGTTATATATGTTACTACAACATTCAAACTTTCAGCATAAGAAAATTCAAGCTATATTGGAACTGTGAGGATCTTCTATAAATTTATTTGGCCTTAATAAAGATACTAGTACAACCAAACAGTTATTCAACATTTGCAGGAAAACCACAGCTATAGAGACAGTAATCCCGGCAAGCTCCCAGCACCCACACATCCACAAAAAGGCAGCTTTCCATCCGATGGTGCACCATCTCTTATCTGTTCCATTATCCAAGTGTGCCTTTCAAACAGAACTACAGACAGTCAAACATATCGCTTCCAGTAATGGCTTACAGCTCTTCCTTGATTAACAATATAGTACGAAAAAAGGAAGTGTGTAACATTGCACAATTATCGTACGCTGGTCAACAGCAAACAGTCAACAGCTACAGACATTGAGGCATCAGCCCATATATTGGAAAATTTCATATAACCTTGCAAAGAAATTAAAGTCTCGCAACTGCAGACCTCCATTTTATAATACCAACAGCATATCAAAATTTCCATGAAATAGTAAAGACAAACTACAACACTTGTCACAGAGATGTGTGTGTAAAATCACATGAAACACTGTCGAAAATTATATATTGGTCAGTCAGACAGAGCTGTGGTAATTAGGCTAGTTGAACTTGAGAGAAAATGGAGATTAACAACGAAAGATTCAATTTTTGCTGATCATCTATTAACAGTAAGCCATTCAGATGATGTAGAGTGTGAAGTACTACATTCTGCTAAGGAAAACGGAAAAATTATGCCATTGGAACACTGGAAATAAACAAAATGCCAGCTTAGTATTGAACGACCAAAATCAGTTCCCTTCTTACTAGATTGAAATTGTAAATTTAACGTCCTTTTTCCATCAGTTTTTAAATTTATCGCCACATAAAGCTTGGTTTCTTTTTCAGTTAATTCTATTTCTGCATGGAAAAAAACGAAAAATGCTTTCTTATGTAAACACTCCATCTCTCATAATTTTTGTATTTTCTGTAAAAATATTTTGTGTGTAAGTGAAAGTAATTTTATCTGTGTATGCAACATTGAGTTGTCACCTGAAAGTGCCCTAAGAAGCCAAAAGCTGGTTCGTGAAGAATTAACTGAAATTTTGCGGAATATTATAAATGTTTCCTATTTAATATTATTATCGTGTTACACCAGGCACAGACGGAAAATTTGGTTAATTGTATCAGGTAGTACGTAACAATATTACATCAAACGATGCATCAGTATAATGAAGCAGATAGCCATCTAGCTCGACATGAGGAAAATAAACACAGCATTGTGTGCGGCAGCTGGAACCACTCAATGGAGAAGACGCTGTGTCAGCTACTTACGAGATATGGATAACAAGTTAGATTAAGCGAAACATCACAAAAGGCGCAAACAGTTGCCTATATCGGAAGTCATCAATAACAGGAGCAAGGATATCAAAAAGTTACAACTCTGAACGTTCGTTGCTCATTGATCGTATTTCGTCAAATCTTAACAAGATAGTTACTTAATGGATGGTTTCTCAAAATGTCGATAACGTTAAGATTAGCATCTCTTCCGCACGCGTGATATATACCATTATTAGATGGACTGCAGTATATGGTTCATAGTTTTTTTTTCTTGGCTACGTCTATGAGATTACTGTATCGGGTCTTAAAAAGCAACAAGCTTTGTTCTGTGTAGCTCGATTTATAATTTCAATGATTTATGGGTCCCGTACGTCTACTGAAAAAAAATCAGTATTTTAGCAGCAACCCACTTAGTTTGTACGATATATTAGAAGTGTGGATACCAACTCCTTGGTCCATTTCGGAATGCAAGGAACCCAATGAATGATGACGTTTCTAGACCTGAGCCGTCTCATCCCCTCCCCTTCCCCTCCCGTCCCCACCAATTCTCATCCCTACTCTCTCCGTCTCCTTCCCTTCCTCTCACGAACTGCATACAGCGTAACATTAAAATAATAGATTCAGTTGGAATGTAGTCGCAAAATTACGCAAGTCTCTAGTGCCAAATTCAGTTTCTTAACCTTCCCTTGAATAGGAGTCAAAGGCAAATATATGTACGTAAAACAGTGTTTTTTCATAGATATTTCAGATATTTCCCTTTGAATTGCACGCGCCCTCACACACACACACACACACACACATAGATATATAGCGTAACGTCTGTAGTTGTTTTTTCTAGCTGCATCTCCTCTCTTTAAGAATCAGCAGGACTGAGGTAGTGTGAGACATCACGTGTATAGTTTTCCGTGAGACAGTAGGTTTCTCGCTTATGGTATCGAAATTTGAAGCAACAAATAGTTCGGAGTGTTGTTAGCAATAAAATGATTAAACTTATAAATATTGCATCAAGTCCATACACTGCAGTTGAACATTTAGGAACCTAGTGAATAATACTTATATTTCGTTTATGCTGCTAACAATTTAAGCTGACAGGTCCTGTTTCGCTGACAGTCTGTATTAGCAGTCGTTCGAAGATATACAATTTAAAATGTAGACTTGCTTACACGTCGACGATATCAGCAACTTCTCATTTTCATTTATGCACTGAATAACAAGTTTTGTTCATTGGCACTTGATTGGCTTCCCAACGGTTTAAAATTCGAATAGAGCTTTCGCCATTTTGGTATTGTCGCGTACTTCTATCGCAGTAGTTACTTTTATAATAATAATAAAAAACATTGACCAATGGTCAGTTTCTATACGCTTTGCGTAATTTGCTTACTGACTGAATGACAGCTGTCATATGATCTCAAAGAACAAAGCTCATAATGGGTCTTACGTAAAATGGCATGCTGTTTCCTCGTATCTTGTTTACAAAGCGACTACGAAACTTCGAAGAAATTATTATCATCTTGAGTCTTATCACAAAATCCGAATCACATGTGAACGTTTTAAGGTATTGCATGAATCAAAACAAAGAGAATATAGGAATAAGTTATGATGAAATTGCTGCATATGTATAAATTTTGATCAGTCTCCACCAATAATAGCAAATTGGTGTTGGTGAGGTCCCATACTCCGAGGAGCGTAGGGGACGATGCGGGAGACACGCGCCGCTGTACTAGGCAAGGTCCTAGTGGAGGCTGTTTGCCATTGGCTTCCTCCGACCGTAATGGGGATGAATTATGATAATGAAAACGACACAACAACACCCAGTCATCACGAGGCAGGAAAAATCCCTGACCCCGCCGGGAATCGAACCCGGGACCCTGTGCGCGGGAAGCGAGAACGCTTCAGCAATACCACGAGCTGCGGAAAACAGCAAATTATCGTGGGTAAAAATTTTTCACAACAATTGGTGCTCCAAAGATAGTGCAAGTAGATGGATTGTGAGCCTGGTGATGTGAACGTCACAAAATTTCACAGAGAGTTACGCAGTTATCCTAAATTTTTTTTTCACAGAAAGTGTGAGAACCTGAGTGTTTTTTTTGTTGTTTTTTTTAAGTATTTGTGGCCTTGTACCTCTTCGTAGCGCTGTTGACTCTCGCGTAGCGACTTAGTGCATCATATTTCTATGTGTTTAAGGTTGTTTGGAAATCATGGTGTCATTTTTAGCTCTCGTAAGCGGTAACAAGGAAAATTTGCTGAGAAAATCAGAAATACAGGAAGTCGATATGTCTCGCAGTTAATGCTATATCCAGTCTAAGCCGAAAATGCAGAAGACATCGTTTGATAATGGCTCAGGCAAGTCGCCGGAACGCATGTCCTGTGATATTTCGAAAAGATATGACACGGATCTACAGACGCAAAAATGCAGTCTCGACCACTCAGCACACACATCGTACGTGGAAGATTGTGCATGGCGCGCACGGCTTATTTCAAATAAGAAAGCTGGTACGCAGAGCTCAGGCTGTGCGTGAGGACACGTTATAAGATATGCATACTACCACTACCCTACACGAGACGTCATACTGAAAAGTACCTTAGTCTTGCGTCATGTGCAAAAGTATCCTGCGATCTGTACTTTGCGTAAATTAGTGTAATGCACAAAAGTTTCAGCAATTTGTTGGATGTCTTAATGATACTCCATTCTTTATCATAATCTACTATGATACTATGTATATAGCTTAATGATATGATGCTTGGTGCAATAATATGTGTTGTTCACTTCGCAAAGTGTCTCGTCTGTGCCACTAAGCTCGGTGTAATAAGCTCGCTGGACAAAAAATGCGTTACCCCTACATAAATCATTACAAGCGTCATTTAATGCCTTGTAATTCCGCCCCTGGACTCCATAACTGCCTGGATTCCGTTACGAGGTGAGTCTTGAAGGTTGCGCAGGTACCTCGCATCAATATTAATCCACTCACTGAGGATTTGATCGCGCAGTTCCACCAAATTGTGATGATGCTGATGTCGGCTTTTTATCTTTTGTTCCAACATCTCCCACAGGTTTTCTATGCGGTTCAAATCACTTTATGTAATGGGGTGGGGGAGTGCTCAGAAAACCAGGCACATATTCGTCCAACCCTATGAACTTTGCGGTTCTCATATTTATGCGTCTGTGTGAGCAATGACCTCTCGCAAAACGATTGACTCCAAACAATCACTGTATGCAGTTCCCATCGCAATGTTCCCTGGCAATACGATGGGATAAACCCTCATTCACTACCTCCAACACCATTCTGACCTCTTGTTTCGCGGCCACGTCTGTTACAACGCTGCATGTAGTGATTGAACAATCCGCCACGAAACCCCAACAAATCCGGTAACTTCACACACCGTACAACCATGGCAATGGCTAAACATAATTGCCCATTTTTGCCACTCTGTCACGTCCTTATGTTTACCCATATTGAAGTGCGATGTCCACTTGAAACATAAATGTCTCAATGATAGCTACTGCCTTATGCTCGCGTAGAGGCAGGTTGCACACGACGGCGCATGTGACTCTATTGCTGGTTCACCTGTAAAGGCTTAACAATTCATCTATGTAAGCACACTGGGGTGATCAGTTTTATTGCCAGTGAGCGTATGACACACATGCAGATTCTTTTGGGCAGGCAGTGGCAGGACTGAACTGACTAAGCATTTTATTTGTTTCTACAAGTCTTGTCAGGCTGACATCCAGTCGGCGCAATATGACACACATTCTTATAGGGCATCGGCAAGTGTAAACTTGTTGGCTACGCAGTTTACAAGCCCCAACTTGTCTAGACTTGTTGACATACTGTGCTGCGAAATTGCTTCAGTGCAGATGTCAGCAGTTGTTGACTCAGCTGTAAGAGGGATAGCAGGGGTGGCCTAGCGGTTCTAGGGGCTTCAGTCTTGAACCGCGCGACCATTACTGTCGCAGGTTCGAATCTTGCCTCGGGCATGGATGTGAGTGATGTCCGTAGGTTAGTTAGGTTTAAGTAGTTCTAAGTTCTAGGGGACTGATGACCTCAGCAGTTAAGTTCCATAGAGCTCAGGGCCATTTGAACCAATTTGTAAGAGGGATAATAATATCCACATCAGCCAGTTGTTGCGAATTACGGATGTTGAAGCATCATACCAATAGTTCAAAGCTTGCTTCTTCTTACTGAAACACGCAAGCAACTCTCTTCAAATGGTTCAAATGGCTCTGAGCATTATGTAACTTAACATCTTAGGTCATCAGTCCCCTAGAACTTAGAACTACTTAAACCTAACTAACCTAAGCACATCACACACATCCATGCCCGAGGCATGATTCGAACCGGCGACCGTAGCAGTCGCGCGGTTCCGGACTGAAGCGCCTAGAACCGCTCGGCCACCGCAGCCGGCTAGAAACTCTCTAAAAAATGCAAATCTAATATATATCACTATTAACAGTCTTACATCTTTTCATTTACAGATTATTTGCTGTAGCTCAGACTTGCTTTTTTCTCATTCATTGTTGCAGAATCTGCACTGGCTGTCATTGATAGTCCCCAGTCAGAGCAGTGGTAGAAAAACTGCAGTGGCTGTCATCAAAATACGCGACTGTAAGGAATATTCGACACGTGCAGCAACTCTCCAAAAGGGTGTAAGTCTAACGCCTGTACTACATCTTACACTTACTGATTCCTCTTGAAATATTTCTGTGATCATTCACAAGGCCACTTCCAATGCTCTTTCTCCTGCACGCATTTGTTATACTTGTTCCTGTTTCAGAGCTTGTCATATCTGTGAGTGTAACTACGTTGCCTTTCCCAAGACATGCTTTTTCTCATTCAGTGTTGTAGAATCTGCAAAAGCTCGAGTTAGAGCAGTGAATGTCAACAATACAGCCGATCGATCATCTAGTAACCCAGTAGAGTTGCGGAGAGTATGCGGTGGTTCATGGACAAGTGCCCGATTGACATAGAATCAGAAGATCACCAACGATTAAGTGTTTCTGTATGCCGAACATGTTCAACACCATCGTTGCTGACTGTTGCATTAGCAAGAATGGGTGAAGCAGCACCAAAACGCATACATTACATAAGTCTAATATGTATAGTGTGATAGCTGATAGGATTGGGTTTAAAGAGCCTAGATATTTCTTGTATATCTATTTTCTCGTTTTTTAGAACACAGCTCGTCAAATTAACCAACACATTAAAACCGATTTTTTGCTAGCCTGCAATTTTTTCGTGCCTAAGTCAGGTTAAGAGAACCAGGGTACCTCAACACAAACAATGTGAGTTTAATTCTATCCGAAACTAGTGAGGACTGGTACTTGACTAACGTTACTGATAAGCTTTAAAGAAACTTAAGACTTTTCAAGAGACAGTTTCCAGCTGGGTGCTGAACGATATAGTTCTACTGTGTGTTAATATAAATGAAAATAAGAAGGTCTGCACAGGGGTACACACGAAACTGCCAATAAACATTCAGTAATAAACCTTCAGTCATATGACAATGTATGTTTCACGTGGTCAATTTTTGCACGTTTATATCACGTAAATAGGCATACATGACATGCGTCGATATACAGGTTGGTCCATTGATCGTGACCCGGCCAAATATCTCACGAAATAAGCATCAAACGAAGAAACTACAAAGGACGAAACTTGTCTAGCTTGAAGGGGGAAACCAGATGGCGCTATGGTTGGCTCGCTAGGTGGCGCTCCCATAGTTCAAACGGATATCAACTGCGTTTTTTTAAAAATAGGAACCCCCATTTTTATTACCTATTTGTGTAGTACGTAAAGAAATATGAATGTTTTAGTTGGACCACTTTTTTCGCTTTTTTCGCTTTGTGATAGATGGCGCTGTAATAGTCACAAACATATGGTTCACAATTTTAGACGAACAGTGGTAACAGGTTGGTTTTTTAAATTAAAATACAGAACGTAGGTACTTTTGAACATTTTATTTCGGATGTTCGAATGTGATACATGTACCTTTGTGAACTTATCATTTCTGACAACGCATACTGTTACAGCGTGATTACCTGTAAGTACCACATTAATGCAATAAATGCTCAGAATTACGTCCGTCAAACACAATGCATTTGGCAATACGTGTAACGACATTCCTCTCAACAGCGAGTAGTTCGCCTTCCGTAATGTTCGCACATGCATTGACAATGCGCTGACGCATGTTGTCAGGCATTGTCGGTGGATCACGATAGCAAATATCCTTCGACTTTCCCCACAGAAGGAAATCCGACGACATCAGATCCGGTGAACGTGCGGGCCATGGTATTGTCCTTCGACGACCAATCCATCTGTCATGAAATATGCTATTGGAAGTACATCGCCATTCTATCATCCAGTAATCACCTTGCAGTAACATCGGTAGAACATTACGTAGGAAATCAGCTTACATAACACCATTTAGATTGCCATCGATAAAATCGGCGCCAATTATCCTTCCTCCCACAATGCCGCACCATACATTAACCCGCCAAGGTCGCTGATGTTCCACTTGTGGCATCCATCGTGGATTTTCCGTTGCCCAATAGTGCATATTATGCCGGTTTACATTACCGCTGTTGGTGAATGACGCTTCGTCGCTAAATAGAACGCGTACAAAAAAATTGTATGAATGCAGATATGGGGTAACTGCATTGTTGCCAATCCGTACTCTCAAAAGATCGCCTTTTTTAATGAAAATTTAGTTGTTCAAAAAACAATGGTTCATAGGGCTCTGAGCACTATGAGACTTAACATCGGAGGTCATCAGTCCCCTAGACTTAGAACCACTTAAACCTAACGAACCTAAGGACATCACACACATCCATGCCCGAGGCAGAATTCGAACCTGCGACCGTATCAGCGGCACGGTTCCGGACTGAAGCGCCTAGAACCGTTCGGCCACAGCGGCCGGCGAAAATTTAGTTGTCATTGAACTAAGATGGTCTAAAGTAATTGGTGATAAACCCATTGTTGTAGGAATGTTCGTTTTGGATATTTCAGGAACGTTTCTTACAAGCTCTCATTGTGGACACATTCTAAACCAGTATCCGACACACCGTGTAAAACTTTGCTACACGGACGCCGATAGGTAAATCTATCGCATTAAAGCTCCCAACATCTACAGGGCCATAGGAAGTAAAGTGCACACAAGGGTCGTTACCCCGGGCTACCCTACAGTCTTCTGCTGGTGAAAAAAAAAGGATCGATTAATATAAAACGAACTGAACAGTGAACCAGTTACAGAATTTGTCGATCTCAATACTGTAGCTGGGCAAATAACACTCAGAGCAAAGGTAACGAAGCGATCGTCTGTTAAAAGGATAACCCTCGACGATTAGGGGCAATGTGTGTTGGATTCGGAAGTAAAAGCAGCTGCGCAGTACGTAATTCAGTCAAAGCAATATGTCGTTTTAATGTTAAACGACACCAACTGGGTTTATCTGTACAGTATCATAAACAGCATGTATTTCCATACAAAGTAAATACATTGCGTAGCTATCACTGACGATGGAAAATGATGATGACTGATTTATAGCGAATAATATAATTACTTGAAAAATGTGAATACCCGAAAATTGTAAATTGTATATTTGAACTACAAATTGTTGCTTGATGTCACTACCAAATTTCTAACTGATGCGAAGTTGCACACTCTTTCTGACTGACTAGATTAAAACCCCAATGATACGTACCTATTTTTGGAGTCCAACTGATTTCAAGTATGACGTAAACTTTTTGATAAATCGGAAATTCATATTATTTTGTTTGTTCGTGATCAAGAAATGTCCTTCGTAACTGCTCATATAATGAACGTATGAAACAAAATACACAAACATCAAATGTAAAAATATTGTCCAATTTAAACTCTGGACATCCTTTGTCATAGCAGGCTATTCTTAACTGTGTATGTAAATGTGCACCGTTTGCGAAGTCTGTATTTACCTTTCTTTGGGATGTAATCATTTTTTACATCCAGGGTACTTTTGTACTGTGGGAAAAGCATAAATATTAAATGTGTGAAAAATTAAATCATTGAACGTATATACATTATACAGATTACACTTTAAATACTCCTTGTTCTATTTAGAGTATGCATCTAATTTATCTATTTTTTCTTTGGCATATAATATCGTTATAATGAAATTTACATACAGGGTTTTTCCCATTTCCCCCTTTGCTAATAGCCGGCCAGAGTGGCCGTGCGGTTCTGGGCGCTACAGTATGGAGCCGAGCGACCGCTACGGGAGCAGGTTCGAATCCTGCCTCGGGCATGGATGTGTGTGATGTCCTTAGGTTAGTTAGGTTTAATTAGTTCTAAGTTCTAGACGACTGATGACCTCAGAAGTTAAGTCGCATAGTGCTCAGAGCCCAGCCCTTTGCTAATATGTTACAAAGACGGAGATAAAGTTTACCGATGTGAGACAATTTTAGGTGATTGCGTAATGGTTTTGACGTTGGAAGTATTATTAGGGTTTGACCATCATACAAAACTTCAGGCACGTGTGTGTGTGTGTGTGTGTGTGTGTGTGTGTGTGTGTGGGAGGGGGGGGGGGGGGGTGCGTGCGTGAGCAGTTCACAGGCAAATATCCTTGAAAATGTCACCATTTTACGCCACCGTCGCTGAACGTGGAGGCCAATTTATGAGTATTTTACATAATTTTTTCGGTAATCCTCCTACATTCGAACGTGACACCACATTTACGTAATTCAAGTAACTGACTGCCTCTTTTTAATTAAATACAGAAGTTTGTTTGTGTGTGGGCGCAGTTAAGAGATAAATATTTTTGAATAAGTGCTACTTTACGTAAATATATTTGCCTTTGACGGCTAATCAAGAGAAGGTTACGAAAATAATTCATACCCTTGAACTTACCTTGAGAGACTTGCTTAATTTCACAGTTGCTTTCTGATTGGATGCCTATTTTTAATACTACGCTCTGATTGATTGGGGACGGTAAGCAGAGAGAAGGGGAGAGGTTAAGTGGGGAGATGGAGGCGGGAAGGGGTGGACCTTGTGACGTAATCATTATTTACATTCTTTGCAGTCCAAAAACGATCAAACAGATAGTATCCACACTGCTGAAATTGTAGTAAAACGGAAAAGATAAACATTGGATTCCCCTTCAGACATTTGAGGAGTTTGGGTGGTTTTGGGTTTCACTGCTTTATAGGCTTGCTAAAATTAATATTGTTTTGTGGCATCCATTATTCTGCTCAATTTATTGTAGTAAATTTAGCTCTTTGTTTTTTTTAATTTTTTTAGGCAGTTGTACCTTTAGCAGGCCACTTTTGATGGCCGGGTAAATGCTAACAGCTAGCTAAAATGATGACATCGATAGTGGTGGACATCAGGAAACTTCAAGAAACTAAATAACACTTTCACGTCGGTGTTCAACGATAAATTTAATAACTATTGAGTTCGCCTGTGAAATTGTCAATCTCGTCTGTAAACCCACAAAAAAGATAATAATTCCCACCCGCATTACATTAAATTATTTTGCGATTATATCTGGTTTATGAAGTTAATTGAAATATTTATCGGAGAGCCCATTCCTCTGAAAACAACTTTTGCCTTGAAATCTAAGGTAATCGAACTTAGAGCCAAAGTTATAGAACAGTACAAAAGTTCCCTGTGATAGTGACTCGTTCGTCAAAGGATATTTTCAATAATTGTCCCTTTTAAGACGTCTGTTTACATGTTCCCAACATCTAAGGTCGCAACTTCGGCTCCGTGGTAATTAGGCTAGATCTTCCACCAAGTTTGTAATTGATTTCAGTAGTACAGGTATTTTGAAAAACTTCCTGCTTAATATGCATATTATGTATGTTTCCTAAACAGAAACCTAGTTCATGAATTCTGGTAGCAAAAACTTGCTACCGCCATTCTACGTGCGCTAAACGTTGGCTTAAATGTGTGTGACATGAGATTCATAACTCTGAAGCAAGAAAGTTCTCAGGGGCAGCAAACAGAATACACACAGGATTTGTAGCTCTGTTAGCCTAAGGTGAAGATCTGTTGGTATGGCTATTCTTAATTTGTTCATGTTTGAATGCTGAAAGTGAAAATGTAGATCCATTACCATAGTGACATAATATACTAGTAAAAAGGAATCAAAAAGGACAACTTTGGCATTAATTACCTATATAAAAAGATATCTGTTTTCGACCTTCGCTTCACTGTTTATTCGAAGTTAGAATCTTTTGAAATACTTCGAAACCCAAAATTAGATGTTCACCCATTGTGTAAATGACTAGGTTTCTCTTCCGAATTAGGATTGGCTAAATTGTAACTACAGAGTAATCAACCAAAGAAATGTAATTATGATCTAATAAAAAAATAGCAAAAAAATATTATGCCGCATATCTGACGGGTAAGACTGCTACAATCAGTAATTCACAGTAACCCAGAACGCATATCTTATCCATTAGTATTACTGATTCAAGCGTAAATCTCGGAACGTAATGATGATTTCGTAGGTATTACATTCATTAAAACATGAATGAATCAAAGGGGTGCATCAGAACCAGTAATTCAGCGTCACAAAGGAGGTGCCCGGATTTTAGCATAAACCTGTTATCGCAGCGAAGTCAATCCCTTTGCAAAGCAAGAGCCGTTTCGTTAAGGCACGCCGACGCTCATACATTTAATATCATTAAAGCGGCATTATTATACGATTAAAATACTTCACGCAGTTTACCTCGCTCGGTCCAGAAACTTACCACTAATCGATTTTCACAATAGAAACGCCTCTTAATGAGCTACTGGTCCTATATCATTATTTTCGAGTCACATTTGATATGCGCGTTTGTTGCGAAAGAATAGATGGGTGGCTTTTAATGACGTCGCTCAGAGGTGAGGTCGCTAGGACCCGTATTTTTATTAAGAACAATGCATTTTAAATGTGCTGCATGTTTATAAACGCAATTATTCAAAGGTTTCTTTCACATTTGCATACGAGCGGTCATAAACTTTGATGTTTCCGAGGGTTTAACGACTCGTAAGCGTGACAGTTTAAAATATTTTGAAGAATTTTGAATATTAGCTTCAGATTATGATGTAAGGATAGGAACGCAGCTGGTCAAGCCAAATACTGGTTGAATCAGCCACCCTGTTATATTTTTGCACCTTACTAAAATTCGAGGGCCCAAAACACTGAAGCAGGAGTCTATAACAGGTGAAACCAGTGTCTGTTATCCTATTTTAATAATACGCACACTCTACCTTCGCAGAATCTTCCCAACAAATCAAAATCTGACAAATTGGCTGTTAGCTTCTGTCTGAGGTTCTTGGAACAAGTTTTATTTGACACCACCGGCAATGGAGGATGAAACTTCGACGATCCCAGCCACTCGTCCTGGCGAAACGTCACAAAGATCGTAAAATAAACGTCGCCTAAAGAACCCAAGACAGAAGCTAATTTCTAAAGAATTTGTACAGAAGTTCCCATGAAAACCTCAACAATTTTGTAAACCAAAGAATACGATTGCTTGCCCTACCATTCATTCAAGGTGGTTGCCCCATTTAGTAACACTTCTTACTATTTCCTTAATATGTTTGAAAGATGAGACCTGTCTCAGAGATTTACCACCACTGCCGTAATTTTACTCAGTCAGATAGGTTCTCTTGTATATGGGCACTAAAAATGGTTCAATTGGCTCTGAGCACTATGGGACTCAACATCTGTGGTCATCAGTCCCCTTGAACTTAGAACTACTTAAACCTAACTAACCTAAGGACATCACACACGTCCATGCCCGAGGCAGGATTCGAACCTGCGACCGTAGCGGTTCCGCGGTTCCAGACTGACCGCCTAGAGCCGCACGGCCACACCGGCCGACTATGGGCACTATTTTACGTTTATTCACATTGACGAAAACCTGACTTTCAATTGAATTTCTGTGTAAATCGTCCTGTGTTTTGTTAAAAATCCCCAGCAATAATGCTATTTTGCATTCCACATCCGTGTTTTTGGTGGTTACGTTGCAAAACGTTCTAGAATCAAAGACTAAAATCACTTATATTTTATTAAACAGTCTTTAACGCTCTTGGGAAAATCAGTCAGGGTTCTGGAAAAATGCAGGAACACCAAAGGCAGTACTGACTCTACGACATATCTTAGAAGACAGTTTAAAGAAAGGCAAGCCTATCTTTATGACATTTGTAGATTTAGAGAAAGCTTTTGACGGCGTTTACTGAAGTACATTCTTTAACAATCTTAAGATAGCAGGGTCAAGATACAGGCAGCGAAAGATCAACTTGTTCAGAAAGTAAGAGTCGGAGAACATGAAAGGGAAGCAGTACTTATGAAGGACGTGAGACATGGCTGCAGCCTCTTCCCAATGTCATTCAGTCTGTATGTTGAAAACTCAGAAAAGCAAACCAAAGAGAAATTTTCAGAACGAAATCAAAGCTGATGAAGAAGAAATCAAAACATTTAGATATTCATCTTTTGGATCTGCAGCTTTTGTGTCTCTTTCCGTGTTTGCAGTGAAGTTATAGGACTTAAGTTCCGCCTTTCTGCAAAAACACTGTTTTTTTTTCTTTTTACCCTCACATGTTTCGGTACCTCTGTGCGATCATTATTGGATTTTGTTTATTGATAACTTTAAAAAGTGAATGTATTTTAGGATGTAACCCATCAAACAAAGTGGGGCCTAAAGAATGCTTTTGTTCGTTATGCGTCTTACCGTGATTTTACATTAGGCCTATATGGTTTTGCACGACTATCTGCATTGTGTGCTGCACTGATAGCTTGTTATCTGCGAACCGAAAGATGTGAATGTGAATTTCACCGGCGGGTTAACACATCTCTTGATTTTTAAAAAACGTGATTTGACATGTCCAAATGTTTTGCGTATATATCTGTTAGCAGTCTACGTTTTATTATGACTCATCCGTCTTCTTTTACATTCTGAAGACACCGCACACATATATTAATGCACTTGGTGTAATTTCTGTTTTTGGAACACTTTTTCACATCGCAAACATTGTCAGCGTTTATTTGTTCCCCGAAGAGTTTGGCGCCGAATTTGAATTTTATTTACTGTTTCTTTCTCTCTTGTGAGTCTGTGTGTGTGTGTGTGTGTCTAAGTTTCATTAACGTAACAAATAATTCCCAGTGAAGATTAATATTGTTAAAAAAGAGAACTTCACAAAAGCATTTAATTATAAATCAAAATTGAATGAAATATCATTTTCATTAAGGCCCACCACGTAAGTCGGCAACAATCACCATTACCAATGAATTTCTGTAGTAAAATAATAAATTAAATTACGACGAAGCTTTTGAAATGTAGTGCCAAAACTAATGTTGAAGATTAAATAGGTAAATCAAATATTTAATGTGAAGTTGCCAAATCAAACTGGAGTTAAAATTTTTATTTTGAATAAAATAATTTTGGGTGTTAGGCTGCATCATTATAAAACACTAAAGCAACTAAATTACCGACGTTTCGACAGATGTACTGTAGTCTACCCCTTAACCATCCTGAAGACAGTCACAGGAGTTCGGTCGAAACGTCGGCAGTTTAGTTACTTTTTTTATGTATATATTGTTTTATAATGACGCGACCTAATACACAAAATTATTTTATTCAAAAAGTCTCTGGCCGTGGAAGACTACGAATTTATATAAAGATATTTATGTCTGAACGTGACTACAAGAAAGGATAGGTTGACAGTGAACGTCATGGGGCATCAACTAATCTGCACTTTTCTTTTGTTCAGGGAAGTGCGAGAAGTAAAAATTATAAAGAGAAACCATGGCATGAATACGGTAAGTGGGTTCGAGTAGATTTTAGTTGCAGTAGTTATTTAGAAACGGAGACTTTGAACAAGAAGCACGAAGAATTTGTCAAGTGCTGAGCTACGAACATGAGCCTTCTGACTGCTGTAAGGATCTCCACCAGCTGGGTTACTGTGATGCAGATCATTCCCAAAAGTCTCAGATATTGAATTAAGAACAGTGCTCAACCAATTTAGCTACATCAATCTGGCGGCCCTAGTAAATGAATCCTGTGTGTTGGGCTTGACAAAAATCATTAAAGGTATTCCGTAGGGAGAAAGGGATTCACTAACTGCTGAATTAAAAGTCCGAGCCAAGCAAATCTAAGTTTATCATAAACTTGCACTAATCAAAAATAATCTTAACGTGGATCGCAACATTTAGTTACGTCAAATAAACCAAATTAAATGCAAGGGCTGTAACATTAAGAGCATAATGGCGATTCCACTTTTCAGTGCAGAGGAGAGAGCGGATAGGTGGCAAAAGTGCAGTGGAGACCTCTATGAGGGGGAGGACTTACCTGGTGAAGAGACAAAACAAGAAACAGAAGTCGACAGGGAAGAGATATGGAATCCAGTAATACAATCAAAATTAAAGAGAGCTTTGGAAGACGTACGATCAAATAAAGCATAGGGGATGGATAATATTCCATCGGAATTTCTAAAAATATGGGGAAACTGGCAGCAAAATGACTATTCATTTTGGTGTGTGGAATGTAAGACACTGGCGATATGCCATCAAACTTACGGAGAAACATCATCCACACAATTCCGAAGATTGCAAGAGCCATCAAGTGCGACAATTTCAGCTTAACAGCTCAAGCATCCAAGTTCCTGACAAGAACAATATTCAGAAGAATGGGAACTAAAATTGAGCATCTGTTAAGCAACAATCAGTTTGGCTTTAGGAAAGATAAAGGCGCCCGTGAGGCAGTCCTGACGTTGAGGTTAAAAGACTAATAAAAAAAATCAAGTCTATTAATAGGATTTGTCGACAATGTAAAATGGCGCAAAAGATTTGTAATTCTGAGAAAAGTAGGGGAAAGACGGATCACATACAAGAACCAAGAGGGAACAATATTACTGCAAAACGAAGAGCTAGAACTAAAAAGGGGGTAAGACCGGAATGTAGTCTCTACACTGAAGAAGCAATAAGTTAAATAAAAGAAAGCTTAATGAGCTGGCTTAAAATTCAGGCTGAAATGGTATCAATGACATGATTTCCTGATAATATTGCTATTCTCAGTGAAATGAAAAATTTTAGGAGCTGTTGAATGGAACGAACAGTCTAATGAGTACAGAATATAGATTGAGGATAAACCAAAGAAAGACAAAAGTAATGAGCAGTAGCAGAAGTGAAAACAGCGAGAAACATAACATCGAATTGTGAATCAGGAAATAGATGAAGTCAATGGACTCTGCTAGTTAGGCAGCAAAATGATCCATTCTGGACGCAGCAACTAGGGCATAAAAAGCAGATTAGCACTGGCAAAAAGGCCTATGTGTGCTAGCATCAAACATAGGCCTTAGTTTGAGAATAAAATTTCTAACAATGTACGTTTGGACACAGCATTGCATGATAGTGGAACATCGGCTTTGGGAAAATCCTAACAGAAAAGAATCGAAGCATTTGAGGTGTGGTACTACAGAAGAATGTTGAAAATTAGATGGACTGTTAAGAGAATGAATGAGGAGGTTCTCCGTAGAATCGACGAGAAAAAGAATATTTGGAAAACACTGACAATAAGAATGGGACAGGATTGTGGGACATCTGTTAAAATATTAGGGAATAACTTCCATGCTACTAGATGGAGTTGTAGAGAGTAAGAACTGTATAAGTATACAGAGATTGGAATACAAATAAATAATTGAGGCAGTAGATTGCAAGAGCTGTTCTGGGATGAAACGGATGCCACAGAAGACGAATTCATGGCGGTCCACATCAAACTACACAGAAGACTAATGATTAACATTGAAAGTTTCAAAGAAGAGGAACCGGGTACTTCATAAATACAAGGTGTGTTTTTTAAGTATGGTCCATTTGAACATAAGTACATAACAAAAGGTTATTTCAAAAAAGTAAATTTATTTTCAGAAAGTACATACTCCCTCTATTTTTCGACATAGTTTCCAACTTTCATGAAACATGTATCATACCTCTCAACAAATTTTAGAATACCCTCTTCATAAAAACTTGCCGCCTGCTTCGATAACCAGGAGTTGACTGCCGTTTCCACGTCGTCGCCAACATTGTCATACAGATTACCGTATGGAGGACATAGTGATAGATATCCCTGGGGTTGTGAAGCAGCTGAATGGATTGAAAATAAAAAAATCGCCAGGTCCTGATGGGCTTCCAATTCGATTTTACAGAGAGTACTCTACTGCATTGGCTCCTTACTTAGCTTGCATTTATCGCTAATCTCTTGCCCAACGTAAAGTCCCGAGCGACTGGAAAAAAGCACTGGTGACGCCTGTATATAAGAAGGGTAGAAGAACGGATCCTCAAAATTACAGACCGATATCCTTAACATCGGTTTGTTGCAGGATTCTCGAACATATTCTCCGTTCGAATATAATGAATTTCCTTGAGACAGAGAAGTTGCTGTCCATGCATCAGCACGGCTTTAGAAAGCATCACTCCTGCGAAACGCAACTCGCCCTTTTTTCACATGATATCTTGCGAACCATGGATGGAGGGTATCAGACGGACGTCATATTCCTCGACTTCCGGAAAGCGTTTGACTCGGTGCCCCACTGCAGACTCCTAACTAAGGTACGAGCATATGGGATTAGTTCCCAAATATATGAGTGGCTCGAAGACTTCTTAAGTAACAGAACCCAGTACGTTGTCCTCGATGGTGAGTGTTCATCGGAGGTGAGGGTATCATCTGGAGTGCCCCAGGGAAGTGTGGTAGGTCCGCTGTTGTTTTCTATCTACATAAATGATCTTTTGGATAGAGTGGATAGCAATGTGCGGCTGTTTGCTGATGATGCTGTGGTGTATGGGAAGGTGTCTTCGTTGAGTGACTGTAGGAGGATACAAGATGACTTGGACAGGATTTATGATTGGTGTAAAGAATGGCAGGTAGCTCTAAATATAGATAAATGTAAATTAATGCAGAATAATAGGAAAAAGAATCCCGCAATATTTGAATACTCCATTAGTAGTGTAGCGCTTGACATAGTCACGCCGATTAAATATTTGGGCTTAACATTGCAGAGCGATATGAAGTGGAACAAGCACGTAATGGCAGTTGTGGGGAAGGCGGATAGTCGTCTTCGGTTCATTGGTAGAATTTTGGGAAGATGTGGCTCATCTGTAAAGGAGACCACTTATAAAACACTAATACTACCTGTTCTTGAGTACTGCTCCAGCGTTTGGGATCCCTATCAGGTCGGATTGAAGGAGGACATAGAAGAAATTCAGAAGCGATCTGCTAGATTTGTTACTGGTAGGTTTGATCATCACGCGAGTGTTACGGAAATGCTTCAGGAACTCGGGTGGGAGTCTCTGGAGGAAAGGAGGCGTTCTTTTCGTGAATCGCTACTGTGGAAATTTAGAGAACCAGCATTTTAGGCTGACTGCAGTACAATTTTACTGCCGCCAAATTATATTTCGCGGAAAGACCACAAAGAAAAGATAAGAGTGATTAAGGCTCGTACAGAGGCATATAGGCAGTCATTTTTCCCTCGTTCTGTTTGGGAATGGAACAGGGAGAGAAGATGCTAGTTGTGGTACGAGGTACCCTCCGCCACGCACCGTTTGGTGGATTGCGGAGTATGTATGTAGATGTTGATTGTAATGGTTGCCACTGAGGAGTTGTTTGAGGTGGACGATCTGATGGTAACCGCTCAGCGCAAGATCAGGAATGTAGGACGGGTGGTCTAAAACTTCCCAGCCAAAACTGTCCCAATAAATATCAGGTCTGACCTGCAGTGAGAGGTCTTGCATTGTCAGGATAATTCCCTTTGTCAGCATGAAGTGTCTTTTGTTTTGAATTTCTCTGCGTAGCTTTCTCGGGGTTTTGCAGTATGCTTCTGCATTGATAGTGGTTCCTCGTTGTATGAGGTCGACCAAGAAAACACCATACCTATTCCAAAACACCGACGCCATGATTTTGTGTTGGGTCAGAGTCTGTTTGGCCTTCACCTTTACAGGTGAGTGTGTGTGTCTCCACTCCACACTCTGCTGCTTCGATTCGGACGTGATATGCGAAACCCATGTTTCGTCTCCAGTTACAATCTGACTCAAGAAGTCGCCACCTTCATGATATCAAGTCAAGAACTTCATTGCACACTCAAATCTTTGGTTTTTGTGGGCCGCTGTCAGGGGTTTCGGGACCCAACGGGAGCACAGTTTCCTAACCTTTAGGTGTTCAGAAACAATATTGTAAGGCACTGATCTCGACACTTCAGAAAATTCGTATGAGAGACCTGTTATTGCTATGCGCCTGTTCTCACGAATTCTCGCTTCAGCTGAAGCCACCAAATAGTCTCTAATCAAAGAAGGGTGATTGAGTGAACCCCATCATGGACGTTGTCACGGCCATCTTTGAATTCTCGTACCCACTTACGCACTTTGCTTTCACTCATAACAGTATCACCATACATTCGCAAATCTGTCGATGAATTACTGCAGTAGACAGATTCCTTGCTGACAAAAACCGTATCACTGAGCAAACCTCACGTGCGGCGGGCGAGTTGATAGTCTTAAACATTTTGAAAGCACAGAACAGAGCCGTACAGGTTACCTACAGAGCTGAAACTGAGCACAGTTGTTCCCGAAGCATTCCGGTACACGACGCACTCGCTCGTTGAAGTATGTGCGCGAATTACTAGTGTCTACAACAAAACGAACCTTACTTAAAAAAACACGCCTCGTAATTAACATCTTAACAACGTAATGACGTGAAATATGACCACCGCGGGATATATAGTGATTGTTCGACTGTATCAAACGGCCAAAGAAAACACTCCTGCTTATCTTGTCATGTATGCCACGTCACGAGTTTAGCTAAGAGTCGAAAAATGCCTAATTTTACTGCTTCCTAATCAGTCGATGCTGCCTGAAATGTCACCATAATCGATGTGTAGGACTTCGAGCAGTGTGTGCTGCAGATGGCTGCCGCTGCTACAGCCACTCGTCACAAAACACACAGGCTGCCTCTCAAAGCAGAAGTTCCGCTCGCTGCTGCACCCTGGTGACTGATGCCTGAAGTCTCCAGTATTAGCTATGGACGTGTGTACTACATCTCGCCTTCTCCCAGACACTTGCAAACCTTCTTCTGCGGGTCCTGCTCTGCCCGGAGTCAGCGCCACAAAATTCAGTCCTCCAGCGAATTAAAGGAGCGCCAATTTCTGGCCAATGACGTAATTGTTAACACTGTCTGTTCTCCCAGCAAAGAACCGGTGTAAAATGTTTTCCAATCAGCTGGCTTCCTATTTCTAGAACATTCTATGTTGATTTCCTACGTCACCAATATCTTGTTTAGTTCACCAAACTGTGATTTTCACGCGTACAAAATTTCCTGGCCGACAGCTCCTAGTTTCCCACTCTGGATTACTTTTAATAATGCCCAATAAGAACATCTCTCACCTTTTGCTGGATAAATCCTGATGCCTACATGGATGGCATCTGGTTGATGCCAGTCGCTTTCACAGCTTTCCTTCGGAACATCAGCAAATAGGGTTCTTGATTCAATTCTTTCCCACTCCTGCTGCCTTCTGAGAAGTCACTGGACTGAGTGATGAAAAATGATTCAAATGGCTCTAATCTGTATGGGACTTAACATCTGAGGTCAGCAGTCCCCTAGACTTAGAACTACTTAAACCTAACTAACCTAAGGGCATCACACACATCCATGCCCGAGGCAGGGTTCGAACCTGCGACCGTAGCAACAGCGCGGTTACGGACTGCAGCGCTTAGAACCTATCGGCCACAGCGGCCGGCGGGCTGAGTGCAATTATCTCTAAAAATACGTGCTTTGATCGGCTAGATACTGATTTTAAAACAGGACATTTACTTTCTACAGGCGTATATCCCCACAGTTCATTACTTTCGCGTTTTGCCGCTCTGGGTAGCCGTGCAGTCAAGGGCGCCTTGACAGGGATCGCGCGGACCCTTCCCTCGGAGGTTAGAGTCCTCCATCGGGCATGTGTGTATGTGTTGTCCTTAGCGTAAGTTAGTTTAATTTAGATTACGTAGTGTGTAGGCCTAGGGACCGATGACCTCAGTAGTTTAATCGGCTTCAAGCCCTGATGTCACATACCGCTGGTTCCACAGACCAAACATCACAAGCGACATTTACTATTCCACTTGCAATCGTTCCCATTCAGAATACAGAAGGTCAGTAGATAGTAAAATATGGGTTGACCTTTAAAATCACTAGTATTATTACCACAATTATCAAGCAGCAAAAATCGAGCATCAGAAATATGAAACTTACGAAATACAATGAGGTGAGTCAGGCCGGAAATGGATTGACACATCTCAAGTTGCACCAGATGTTTTTAGAGTGGAGACAATCACACCGGCGGAAAAAAATGAAATACCTTCAAGGACTGTGCTTGGGTGCCATTGTATGACGTGCACTAACAGGGGTTGTAGAGTTAGTTATTCATTTCTCACCGTCACAGGTGATCAAATAGCGCTCAGAAGGCCTTTCTGTGCGTATTTTGTTTTTACTCTGCAGGCAGTAGCTGTGCTGACTTTAGAAGTGAACAGTGCTTGTAACATTCAACCTAGGGTGCAACCATGCCCGACCGACGAGTACGTACGCCTGTTAAACACCTTCATCCATTCAAAAGGATCGCTTTTTGGGTTGCGTGAAGCTGAACTGATGCGTCTACTGGCTGCTACACAATTGTCTTTGATGTGTCGTTGTTCTCCACAGTCATCTGCGGAAAATTCCCACACCTGTAACCAGGTTCTGGACGTCCGCGCAGTACAGACGCATTTTAAAAATCGACACATTGTGTCAGCAGCAGTGGCTGGCCGAACATCATCCACTTGAGTATTGGTCATCAGTATGGGATCCGTACCAGGTCGGGCTGACTGAGGAGACAGAGAGGATCCAAAGAAGAGCGGCGCGTTTCGTCACAGGACTATTTGGCAAGTGTGATAGCGTTATGGAGATATTTAGCAAACTCAAGTGGCAGACTCTGCAAGAGAGGCGCTCTGCTGCGGTGTAGCTTGCTGTCCAGGTTTCGAGAGGGTGCGTTTCTGGATGAGGCATCGAATATATTGCTTCCCCCTAAAAAATGGTTCAAATGGCTCTGAGCACTGTGTGACTTAACATCTGAGGTCATCAGTCCCCTGTAACTTAGAACTACTTAAACCTAACTAACCTAAGGACATCACCCACATCCATTCCCGAGGCAGGATTCAAACCTGCGACCGTAGCGATCGCGCTGTTCCAGACTGTAGTGCTTAGAATTGCTCGGCCACACCGGCCGGCGCTTCGCCCTACTTATACCTCCCGAGGAGATCACGAATGTAAAATTAGAATCGAGCGCGCACGGAGGCTTTCTGGCAGTCGTTCTTCCGGCGAACCATACGCGACTGGAACAGGAAAAGGAGGTAAAGACACTGGCACGTAAAGTACCCTTCACCACACACCGTTGGGTGGCTTGCGGAGTATAAATGTAGATGAAGATGAGTTGTAAATGATGTGCCACCAAGGCCCATTGGTAACTGTCAGCTTGCAGCAGGACTAAGGTCATGTATTCATCTGATCCCGCTATCACAGGCTCCACGACATCGCAATAACAGGGTCGCCTGGGAATGGAGTCCTCAGAGATGAGATTAAGTTCTGTCTGAATGCAAACGATGAACAGACACGTGTGCTGCACAAACCAGGTGACCGACCTTTTCTGGAGTGCAATTGCTCACGACACACGGGTCCCACCCCACGCTTCTTCGTTTTTTTTTTTTTTTGGGGTAGGGGGGGGGGGGGGGTTGGGCATCAGTTACACCACCCTGTCACATTTGCAGGAAAAAGTATCCAATGCCTCCAACATTGCACAGGCTGATAGGCTGTTAGCACTGTGCTACTGCCATTTCTTCGACACGAATGTGATGTACGTTTTCAGCAGGACAATGCACGTCAACGTACGGTTGCTGCGACAGAACGTGCTCTACGTGGTGTGGAGCAATTGCACTGGAAATCAAGACCACCAGATCTCTAGCAAAGTGAAGTCGTATGGATCATGGTACAGTGGGAAATTGAACATTCTCCAGAGTCGGCAAGAACCATTACCGAGTTGCAACAAGAGGTGGAAGATGGTTGAGGCGATCTACCTCGCGATGCCATCCGACACCTTTATGATCGCTTGGATGCAAAAATACACGCCTGCGTTCCTGCCTGAGGGGGTACACTGTTTATTAGTGCAACTGTTTGGGTACTCCTGACTGTAACAGGCGTGTTTCATTTTGTCTATACTTGTTAACGTACACTCGTACAATTAGGAACTACGTGTCGTATCTCTTATCAATAATATCACCTCGTCCTTGATGGTGTTACTTTTTTCCTGCAAAGGTACAACACCACGTTCGTGGTACCTATGAGGAACTGCTATCGTTCAGGAATAAACCTGAGTTTGCTGCCATTTAGGCGTGTCACTGAATAAGTGTCGACATACTACGATAAGCCGTCAGCTAACACACAGAACACCTATATCTGCAATAATATGATCAATGATTGTAGCTCGTAGCTCCGAGCGACACAGGAGCGCTAGGCGTCAGATCGTTCGTGCAAAGTGGCGTGATGAAGCCTGCGTTATTACTTTGGCAGAGATTGGCGGTATGGGAGGGGGAGGGGGAGAGGCGTTAGCGCTGATAATTACTGCTTGATGATGCTCCGGGGAAGCGCAAAATGGTGAAACTCCCAACGGAGAAAGCATAAAACAAAAAGCGGAACATTTGCTACAATGAAACGAGCACGTCGTACGAATCTCTGATGAAAAGAAAATTTTGTTACGTCACATTACTCTTGGTTCGCACGTTTTATGTAATGCCCCTGTTCAAATGATCGGTGTCGACCGCTTCGTAGAAAAGGATGAAATTTAGTGAGTACAAGGATAAAGCTCCGTTGTTTTTAAAACATGGCCTGTGATCTAGATGCAATATAAGTTCACTGAAGTTGAAAGGGAGTGTTCACGAGCACCTACGACCAATTTGTTACATGATAAATGAACTTAAATACGATCGTGTTAACACTACAGAATATAGATAAAAGTGATTCCACCGTTACACCCCGGAGATAAAACAGATATCCAGTCCGTCGGCGTACGGGGAGGGAGGCACCGACAGATCATTTTAGTATGGTGGTGAAAGGCGAAATAGTTTCCTGATTTCATGAGAAATGGTTGTGTGTACACTTGCTAGTAATCAGTATCCAGCACATGTTCTGGTTTTCTTCAAACTGATATCAAAATGATGCATCTGACTGTGTAGTTGGGCAGGATGCAAGTTCTGTTGACAAGATTTTTTTTCCCAGTGCGACATTAGTTGCACCCGTGAATCCTACTGGACAAATGGAATGAGTGCAATAAGGATTATATGAGTATTAAAAAGTGAATTTTTGTTTTTCAATTAATGTCTGTAATTGTTTTTTTCTCAAAAGGTTTGCACAGTTGTACTCTACCCTAAGTAGCCTTTCGTTTACTTGATGTATAATACGTACATCTACATGAACATCTACATGAATCCACATCTAAATGTTTACTATGCAGTTCACACTTACGTGGTTGACAGAGGTTCACAGAACCACTTTCACACAATTTCTTCGCCATTCCACCCTTGAGTAACACGTATGGAGGATGAACTCCCAAGTTTTTCGTAGGAGTTCTGCTTTCATTACTTTATCATGATCATCATTTCTCCCTATGTAGGTGATAGTCAACAAAACAGTTTGGCATTCGGAGGACAAAGTTGGTGATTGTAATTTGGTGAAAATATTTCGCAGCAACGAAAAACGCCTTTGTTTAAATGATAGCCACACCAACTCGCTTATCAAGTCTGTGACACTGTTTCCCCTATTTCATGATAATCTAAAACTAGCTGCCTTTCTTTGAATTTTTCAGATATCCTCTGTCAATCCTTTGTGATAAGAAAAGAGGAGTTCTAGCTTCGTATTTATGTCCTAATTATGTTTTTATCAGTCCCGCAGGATTTGCTATTTATTTTACATATAAATATTTTCTAGAAAACGTTTCTTGGCAAGTCACTCTCAATAAGCTTCGATAAAACACTTTAACTTATATATTGTTCACAAGCTGCAAAACATCTCCCACCCACATATAAAACGTTTCTTGGCAACTCGTTCTCAATAAGCTTTGACAAAACTCGTTAACTTACATATTGTTCACAAGCTGCAAAACATCTTGCACAAGCTGCAAAACATCTTTCACAAGCTGCAAAACATATTTCACAAGCTGCAAAACATCTTTCACAAGCTGCAAAACATCTCCCACCCACATAGACAACGAAAATGAGGCCGTTCTCTTAGAAAGTGTAGATGTTGTTGTTGTTGTGGTCTTCAGTCCAGAGACTGGTTTGATGCAGCTCTCTATGCTACTCTATCCTGTGCAAGCTTCTTCATCTCCCAGTACCTACTGCAACCTACATCCTTCTGAATCTGTTTAGTGTATTCATCTCTGGGTCTCCCTCTACGAGTTTTACCCTGCACGCTGCCCTCCAATACTAAATTGGTGATCCCTTGATGCCTCAGAATATGTCCTACCAACCGATCCGTTCTTCTAGTCAAGTTGTACCACAAATTTCTCTTCTCTCCAATTCTGTTCAATACCTCCTCATTAGTTATGTGATATACCCATCTCTTCTTCATCATTCTTCTGTAGCATCATATTTCGAAAGCTTCTATAATCTTCTTGTCTAAACTATTTATCGTCCACATTTAACTTCCATGCATGGCTACACTCTATACAAATACTTTCAGAAACGACTTCGTGACACTTAAATCTATCCTCGATGTTAACAAATTTCTCTTCTTCAGAAACGCTTTCCTTGTCATTGCCGGTCTACATTTTATATCCTCTCTACTTCGACCATCATCAGTTATTTTGCTCCCCAAATAGCAAAACTCCTTTACTACTTTAAGCGTCTCATTTTCTAATCTAATTCCCGACGCATCACCTGATTTAATTCGACTACATTCCATTAACCTCATTTTGCTTTTGTTGATGTTCATCTTATTTCCTCCTTTCAAGACACTGTCCATTCCGTTCAACTGCTCTTCCAGGTCCTTTGCTGTCTTTGACAGAATTACAATGTCATTGGCTAACCTCAAAGTTTTTATTTCTTCTCCATGGATTTTAATTCCTACTCCGAATTTATCTTTTGTTTCCTTTACTGCTTGCTCAATATACAGATTGAATAACATCGGGGATAGGCTACATCCCTGTCTCACTCCCTTCCCAACCACTGCTTCATTTTCATGCCCCTCGGCTCTTATAACTGCTTTCTGGTTTAGAAAATGTTGACGGTGTTAATTTGTTGTCATTAAACCTTGATAATAGATTCAACTGGGACGAAAATGCAAGTAAACTGCCTAAACATCTAAAGACATTTTTGTTTGCAATCCAAATGTTATCACACGCAACTGATAACAAAAAACATTAAAAAGCTGACACATTTTGTTTTCTTTCATTCTATAATTCCATACGACGTCTAACTCGTCAATCCAGGCTACATTCTTCCGGCTTCAAATGCGTCTAACACTAATTAAATGTGAATTGAAGAACGTCTTGCAAAAGCCAGTCCAAGCACGTTTATTTCTTAGCGAAATTTTTCGGAAAAAGTGTACCTCTCCTTCACGAATTCGGTTCACGAAATTAATACCAAGAATGTATCCATTACCCAGGAACAAACGTATTCAATAGCCTACCAAAAATCATAGAAGGATCATTTACTTTAAAAAATTAGTTTAAGAAGTTCCTGATTTATTGGCGGGTAATTCCTTCTGCACCAGGGATGAATTCCTTATAATAACTTATGTTAACAGTTCCGCATGATTGTTGTTTAGTACCTGACTTCGACGCTGGTTCAATGCAATAATGTCATGTGTCTCAGTAAGCTGAACATCTTTTTTTATATATAATGTTCGGCTGCACTTCAGCATGTATACACATTAAGCGTTTTAATTAATGTGTGAATATAATGAGACGAAGAGTTTTGATTTTTTTAATACGTTAGGACTACTGTTTGCTCATGATAAGCTAACCCTTTTACTTGTGCTGCCAGTAGCGAAGGATATCGGCACTAGTTGCAAGATATTCATTTCTCTCCGAGCGCTGCCAAAATTTCCGCACGTGTCATGTGGTAATGATGCCAGGAATGCAGGAAGGGCTCGGTGCTGGCTTCCCCTTATCGGTCCTCTCCTTTTAGCAGTCCAAATGTGAGGCAAAGCACGCCTCCTGCCGCTCCAAGAGCTACAAGGCAAAGGATCAACTTATCGTGGCCAAAAACAATATTGGTACACGCGATATACAAAAAATCAGGCAATAGGTACCGGTGGTTTAAAAATCGGTGGTGCAGCACAAAGAAACATAAAGAAAGGCTGAAGATTTGCAAACATCGCATAAGAATTTCCTAATAATATATAGTTTAGTAAGTTTCCACACAGGTACAAATTTAGTCAAAAGTCCTGCTCTGTTCATCAAAAGAACCAGCTTTAGGTTGGTAATAAAAAATTTCCGAGACAGTTCAGCACCAGTTAATACGGAAATAATAGCCAAGACGAGAGAAGTCGCCGCCTGTGAATAGACGAGAGAAGGGAGAAGTTGAAACGCTGTTCAGAAACCAGTAATGGGATGATGATAACACAAAGGTGGAAACTGTGCAGTTGAGTGTTTCTAAAGTTTCTTGGTTACTTCCACAGACGCATTTAGAAACTTATTTCGGACGTTACATGGACTGTACTATTTTTGAAATGAAAGCATTGTATTTCGCATTGCTAGCAGCGCCCAGCCGTTTAAGGCTTATTCGGAACAGACAGCGACACCCCTAAAACTCGGGACCTATGGCAATAATAAATGGGTCCCCTCACTTCGGGTCTGTGGAAGGAATATTAGAATACTAGTCCTTCTGCTCACGACACAAACAAATAAACTGTGCAGACAACAGATTTACGACGCTTCCTTAAATTACAAATACTGCAGCATTTTGTCCGTCTGTGGTACGTGGTTTCACATACTAGATAGCAATTTTCTCATCAATACCAGGTGATAGTCTACAGTCTGGAGCCGCGCGACCGCTGTGGTACCAGGTTCGAATCCTGCAGCAGCATGGATGTGTGTGATGACCTTAGGTTAGTTAGGTTTACGTAGTTCTACGTTCTAAGGGACTGATGACCTCAGAAGTTAAGTCCCATAGTGCTCAGAGCCATTTCCGCCATTTGAACCGGGTGATAGTGATTACGAGTTTTGTAACACCTGATCGTCCCAAAGATTTAAATGGAAACTTAATATCTCTAAACCAAATTTCGTCAGAAGGGAAGTAGATGTTCGCGAACATAGATGGTGCTGCTACTTCCTCTGACTTAGTGGAAACAAGAGCATCCCTGAACACGTCCAGTGCAGCTCTAGACGAAATGTTAGGAACAAAAATATTTCACAGGCTACGACCATACAATCCGAAAGATTCACGAGTAGCTAAGGCTTCCATTCTTTGACTGTACTCGGCGCCGTCCGGCGTGGCCGAGCGGTTCTAGGAGCTTCAGTCTGGAACCTCGCGACCGCTATGGTCGCAGTTTCGAATGCTGCCACGGGCATGAATGTGTGTGATGTCCTTCGGTTAGTTAGATTTAAGTAGTTCTAAGTTCTAGGGGACGGCTCAGAGCCATTTGAACCATCTGAAGTGTACTCGGCGCGTGGTGATTTGGGCACGTTACATCACTTGGGAACTCTAAATCGCGAGACATTAATCACATGAAACTATTTCACTCTCAAACATGTACATTACTGAAACTGGCTTCACTACTTCCGCTATGAGTATTATGTGAAAAATGTGTTGCGTGCTTTTCGCAAATACGCAGTGTTGCCTGGTGTTTGGTGCTTTCTTGACCGCCATGTCGGCTTTAAACGATTGTCTGTGCCGCCGCGGTCCTCGTGTGGAACAAACTGTCGCGTCACTGCCCTTGTCGACTTCAGCACGCCACGCTCCGTCGCTACCAGACAATGGATGCCGACGGAACGATCTCTTACCACCTGGCCGATAAATCAACTTGATTTCGCCGTTGATGGCATTACTGAGCCAGTAGCCCTCCCTTCGTCATATAGAGAGCAATCTGTTAATGTACTGGGACGTACCGGATATCTTCATGCATCTATATTTGAATATGAATATTCGAAAAGCAACGACCACTGCATTCTTCTGCTTGCGTGTTTGAGAAATACCGTTATTAGAGGAAGCAATGTGGTTTCCTTCGTCGATTTGTGTGCTTAAGTACACTTATTCCGAAGTGTCAGACGCGTAAATATTTATGGAGGGCACCACAAAGTATATTTTTTAGCTGTTAAAGTGCGATAATTTATTCGACTCTCGTTTTTCTCTAGGGACAGCTCAACAGGCTTGTACATTTAAGAAAACTGAACTTCTGGAAAACCCACCTAAACTGTAGGAAACTTGATATAGGTATCACATTAACTGGAGGCGACTCATTACAAATCAGTTTTTACAAAACAATAATAAGTTCCTGGGATCTAAAATTACATCCTCTACATGGCTCCCATGTCTGTGCATTCATTCATCCAAGCTTCCGTTAATTTCTGCGCTGAAACATCTCGCCACACCACGAATTTTCTCTTGAATTCATTGTCTTAAAACATCCAGCGTCCTCGACCTATACTTAGGTAGACTGCAATGATCCCGACAGGAGGGAAAAGAAGTATGGAAGTATACGACACTGAGGATAAATTACGATTTTTCCGCAAATTAAACTCAAATTAGTTAAATTTCGTATGGGTGCAATGTCATTAATATATCATGTTTCGATCCAAAAGAGATTGCAAAAAAGCAAGATACATTTATTTAAACTGTTTTAACGCGAATATTTCATTAGGAACTGTAATGTTTTGCTCACACAGGCTTATTCAGAGTATCAACATATGTGACTACGGAATTGTTCGTTATAAAATTTGGCCAGGAAAACCTGATTATTCACTACACTTAGTATTAAAAACAAATAAGTTTAATAATACTTTTGCACTGTATACTCACGTAATGTACAGATTTGCACTTTTTAACCCCAATATTGTGCAAATGACAAAGGTCATAATAAACTCTTTGTAATCCAGCTATTTAACTTGGTTGACACTTGTAATTATTTGTAAAATGCACCATTTATGGTTTTAATCTAAACACCTGAGCACCAGAATCATTCGTAACTATTTCATGTAAATAATTCATTTAATAACAATTTCATTGACTCTAAAAAAAAAGAGATAATTTGTTGATCTCTTTGGAAGGTTACAAATACTACCACTGTCAAAGACTGGCAGGCAGTTGGCTCAGTGTAATTGTGAAAGTCACGTCGGTCAGTGTTTTCAGTGCCGGCTAATTCCATTGTATGTAAACATGTGTGGTTCGCAGAGCCAAAGAGGCTGATGCACAATATGTAACTGTTTTGTCAGAGACGCCATGTAAACTTTACGTGTGTTTTTTAAAGATGAATAAAAACGTGTGATGACTTTCATAAAACTACTAGATGTATGCAACCTTACCTTTTTGAAAATCCGGACTTCTTATAAATATATAAGACCCTAGACAACGAAAGTGAAAAGCCATAAACTTCATCTTTGAAACAGTATTATTCAGCGTTGTGGCGACCACCCTGCGAACATCTTTGATGCGAAGTTTTATTCTCCTAAAGCATGTGACATCTTGTTTACTAGCATAAAACTGAATTTTCACCATATTAAAGCAGGGGGCCGTTATAAGACGCACAGGGAAAAAAAAGTCTCAAGTAAGGAAATCCTGATATATTGCAGGGCCAGAGAATATTAGTGAACCATTCTTGTAAGATTTGATGCAGTACCATCATTTTTAAACACGCGTCGTGAAGATGTGGGAAACTGGGTAATACATTTGATTTGACGGTAGGTTCCCGCATACGCCTGCGTGGCATCCTGCAGGTTTACTCAAGTCAAGACATCGAGAGCCGCAGGCACATTACACCAGTTGGTGGTGTTGCGCCGCGGTGTAGATGTTGCACTTGAACCCGCCGGCCGACATGATTCAAATGCTAACCATTTCTGTAGAACAAACGAATGTACATGTCCTCTGAATATTAGCGTCCTATCTCTAGTCGTTGAAGATGTTCTGTTTCTTCTGAAAATGTGTATACTTTGCTGGACCCTACACAAAACGCATACATCCACCATTGCGGAAGCATCATACACGCGAGCTATTGAGTCGTATACATCCATGGATGGAACACCATAAACTTGTTCTTTTAAATGTACCCACAAGTAAAGATCTATCGGATTAAGGTCCGTGGAACGCGGAGGTCAGAACATTGGACCTCCATGACCAATCCATATCCCTGGAAATGCTTCATTTAAATAGTTACACTCATTCATTCCAACATGTGGCGGTGCACAATCATGCAGAAATCGTAACTGTCGCCGAACGTCAAGTTGAATATTTTACATTGCGTCAGGCAAAATTTTGCAAAGAAACTTAGTTCCTTATTTTAAATAAAATCAAAGTTGGTTGACTGTTTTGTTTTGAAAATCGTTCACAGATGAATATAAGCGAATCATCAATCATGTTCGGCTAGGTCAGAGATCAATCTTCATGAGGACTCCAACACCGCAGAGCGAAAGGAGCTAGTGTGAGAAAATGTTGTGGACAATTGTATGAAGATAATGAGAACTTCAACATGTATTTGCGAAATACAGTTGGGACAGATAATGTATAACACACTAGGCGTGAGTTAAAAATACAGTATACTTCGTGACATAGAAAAGCGCTGTCTTAAAAAATTAACCTGTGTAAGAAGATTTGATGTTAGTAAATCGCACGTAGAAATAAAATCATAACATCATGCAGAACAAGTGTCAAGGTACTTTGATAATTAAAGACTGAAATCACGTTTCAAATTGAAGTGTAAAATTCTAAGCAAAAGCGTCGTAGGATTAAAATGCATTTACTTTCAAAGAAATAATAAGCGTTATGGTTTAATGTCCCATCGACGACGAGATGATTAGAGGAGGAGGCCAAACTATGGTACGGGGGGCGGGGGGAAGGAATTCAGTGGTTCCTTTATAAATTAACCTTCCCAGCATTCGTGTTAATCACTTCAGGAAAAGCAACAATACAAAATCTGGATGATCGAATTCAGAACTAGAATCGCCGTCCTCACACATATGAATTCTGAGGGTACGGCATGTAGTTTCAAGAAAAAATAGATTCTTTCACTAACAATATAAAAACTAAATGGAACATAGTAATAAATGAGGCACAGAAAACTTATTAGGAAATTGAGGAAATTGGTTTATAGGTTATTTATTTAAATCAGTTCCATTCAACTCATCCATTCAGCAATAGATCACGCCAAGAAGGGGATCCTTTAGGGATGTAGAACGAATCAAGGCATACATTAACTTCAGACAAAGACGTCATAGATACTTAACCTGTATACTGAATTAACAGTACTATACTGCTTAATGATTTTCACACTTTTTACATCTAAATTTAATACAGTAAATTAGTGTGAAAGCTTAGGAAATTAAAATATTCAAAATAAGCTAACATTTACAGTGAGAGATACTTCTAAGGGATAACACGCTGAAGTGAGTTCCTTGTCCCCATTTTAACCTGTTAACCAGTTTGACCCAAGGAATTCTAGACAGTGTGCTTCGATCAGTGTATGACCATTAATGTTTACTTATGGTGCTTGTTCGACGTCGCATAATACTAATTTTTGTGAGATTAATACTCAAACAGTACGCTGTGATCCTCACTTCAGCTTGTTCAGAAATCAACTGAGTTGTGTCTTCTAAGGACGAGTATGAACCTTTGACCTGTAAGCTTGTTTTGTCAGCAAATATTACAGTTTACGAAGTGCACTTTAAAGCCGTTGGTAGATCATTTATGCAGATTACAAACAACATCGAGTTCAGTACTGTGGCACTTTACATGCTATTTTTGACCATTCTGAAGTTATTTTCATGCCCGAGATGTAGTCTGTTAATCAGACATTCTACTTTCTGTTATGGAAGTAAGATTTCAGCCATGCAAGACGGACGTAGCTAATGCCATAACACTTAAGTTTACTAAGTATAATTTCGTGATTCGTACAATTAAAGTCTTTCGCAAGGGCACAGAATGTAGCGACAGGATAATTTTTCTTGTTTAGCTTTGCTAGCAATTCATTTTCGAGGTCCTGTATTGCTTTCTGTGTGGAGCATCTTTCTCAAGCACCGAACTAAGAGGCGGTCAGCAAGTTCTCAGTTCCTCTGTCATAGGTAACTTTGCCAAACAGTTTTGAAAAGACCGGAAGGAGTGATGTCAAGGGGTAGGCAAAATAATATGAACACTATGTAATACAGTACATCTTGTTGCAAGTTTGCACCACCGCGTACATGTAAAAGATGCAACACGGCTGCAATACACAGATGATGCCCCAAGTTTTGGAAGTTATCTTTTAGTGTATTATACGCTTTGTTCTGCGACTATTAACACATGAGATCTCTAAAATGTGTGATCTCTTATACTCCTAGAAAGAGAAACCCGTTGGTGCTTGGTCAGCATCTGTGACTAAAATTGCTGAACTTTTCAACGTTTCACGAAGGACAATGTACACGGTAACGACAGGATACACAACGCGCGGTAAAACATTATCGGCGAAGTGGAATTCAGAATTTGACAGTTACCGACGAGCGTTAAAAGAGAATGTGGCCAGACAACATAAAATTACCGCGGCGAAAGTGACTGCAGAACTCAACACTCACTTGAGAAACACTGTGTCACTAAAAACAGTACGGTGGGAGCTTCACAAGGCCAACATTCATGGCAGGGTTACCATATCGAAGACCTTAATAAAAGAAACCAACGTAAAGCTGCGAAAGTAGTGGTGCCACAATCGTAAAATCTGGACACTTGATGACTGGAAGAATGTGGTATGGTCCGATGAATCATCGTTTACATTGTTTCCTACACATAGCAGGGTTTATATATGGAGGACCCCAAAACAAGCATACGATCCAACGTGACTGCTTCCTATAATCAAGCACGTGGCAGTTACCACTATGATTTGGGCAACTATATCGTGGTATTCAACTGTTCCTATCATTATCCTCACGGATCGGATTACTTTAAATGAATATCTCGACAGTGAAGTGCTTAGTGTGACTGGTATATTGTTGCCAAACCTGCGATATTCCAAGATGACGATGCGCCCATACACACAGTCAACAGGTTCAGGCAGGTTTGTGGAGCATCGGACTATCATCAGACATGTTCACTGGCCAGCACAACTGCTAGACCTTAACATCACTGAACCGTTATGGATGGTTTTATAGCAGAGAGGAAGGAGACGATTATCGTCATGAAGATCGTTGAAGAATGTGGAAGATGTTTTGGTACAAGAATGGGAGAACATTCTTTATTATCATTATTATGATTCCTATATCACTTTAAGTCTTTTTCTCCTTAATCATACAAGGACAAAATTGACATACAAATTCAATGAGCTGTGCTGAACGATCCATCCTGCTGTTACTTTCTTGTACTAGCTCTTCGTAATTCAGAGAACAAATAGTAGTCAAGATTGTAAGATCCGTTAGCACCTGTGGAATAATAAAGAATTAAATTTTCTACCAACTCTGTCTGCTTTATAAAATTCTCCCAGCTTTCTTTCCGTAATTTCTCCTAAACACTGTGACTGAGACATTGCTTAGCATTCTACGATAAAATACCTTTCTTCTATGATCTGTAACCTAACCGCTCAGCAAATATTATATATTATTATATTATATTATATGATAACATTCAATCATAATGGCCATTGACCATTGACAATCGGTTTTACAACTAAATCACTGCAGGCTGTTGATACTTCCTTCAATCTTCGTAGGGAATTTTACTGTGAAGAATATTCCAAAGCAGAACATCGACATCTCCGTGTGACCTATGTGACCTATGTGACAGAAAATTAACGTTGAATTCTCCACAAACAATGATTTCCCATTTAATGCTGTTTTTAACTGCCTCCTGAAGGTCAAGGTGCTTCCTGTCATTGGTCTGTAAGCCGGTAGTACTGCAAGCCTGTGTGTTCTCTAATTCATGATGGTCGTACAGTGTTCTAAAAGCTGTTCAACACCACGTTACATTGATGGGCTGGAGACATAATCTCATTTGTTGCATATTTATTCGTGCTACAGCAGTATGACATTAGCTTCTATCCATCTTGATGAATCTGTTCAATTTCATTGATTTGCATGTGATGTACTGTTACAACAGTTCTGTTCAAATTCCATCTAATTTTTCATTTTCCCGAATGAAATGAGAAGTTCATCTTTTTTCATTTATAAGACAGCCGATGTTTCGATGGAAAATTCTAAATAGATTTTCTCTACTATTCAAGGAGTAGTATTTTGTTGAACTAGTAACTGTATCGACTGTAAGTAAATTTATCCTGCAGGTCTGTCTTTAGGATGAATTTATCCTAATGGAGGCTCTGTGAGCACATTGGAAACCCCTTGGATAGGATGGATGCGGCTTTGATCAGAGTGAATCCTCCTGACAGTTATCCATGCAAGTAGCCTCTTAGAAGAAGCGTTCAGATGCAAACCATATGTTTATGGTGTGACCGAGTGCAGTGCGATGCATCAGTCACACGCTCTCCACAGAGTGATTTACCAAGCTCTGTATTAATACATTCCACACAGCACTTAATCCACAGATTAGCATATCGCTCAAAGAGTAACATGATGTTTTCTACAGTATGAGGAGCAATTGCAGTTTAGTGCCTGAAGTAATCTCAATTGTACAATTGAGATTACGGTCAAAACCTTTAACTGCATCCCCTAATACACTCCTGGAAATTGAAATAAGAACACCGTGAATTCATTGTCCCAGGAAGGGGAAACTTTATTGACACATTCCTGGGGTCAGATACATCACATGATCACACTGACAGAACCACAGGCACATAGACACAGGCAACAGAGCATGCACAATGTCGGCACTAGTTCAGTGTATATCCACCTTTCGCAGCAATGCAGGCTGCTATTCTCCCATGGAGACGATCGTAGAGATGCTGGATGTAGTCCTGTGGAACGGCTTGCCATGCCATTTCCACCTGGCGCCTCAGTTGGACCAGCGTTCGTGCTGGACATGCAGACCGCGTGAGACGACGCTTCATCCAGTCCCAAACATGCTCAATGGGGGACAGATCCGGAGATCTTGCTGGCCAGGGTAGTTGACTTACACCTTCTAGAGCACGTTGGGTGGCACGGGATACATGCGGATGTGCATTGTCCTGTTGGAACAGCAAGTTCCCTTGCCGGTCTAGGAATGGTAGAACGATGGGTTCGATGACGGTTTGGATGTACCGTGCACTATTCAGTGTCCCCTCGACGATCACCAGAGGTGTACGGCCAGTATAGGAGATCGCTCCCCACACCATGATGCTGGGTGTTGGCCCTGTGTGCCTCGGTCGTATGCAGTCCTGATTGTGGCGCTCAACTGCACGGCGCCAAACACGCATACGACCATCATTGGCACCAAGGCAGAAGCGACTCTCATCACTGAAGACGACACGTCTCCATTCGGTCCTCCATTCACGCCTGTCGCGACCACTGGAGGCGGGCTGCACGATGTTGGGGCGTGAGCGGAAGACGGCCTAACGGTGTGCGGGACCGTAGCCCAGCTTCATGGAGACGGTTGCGAATGGTCCTCGCCGATACCCCAGGAGCAACAGTGTCCCTCATTTGCTGGGAAGTGGCGGTGCGGTCCCCTACGGCACTGCGTAGGATCCTACGGTCTTGGCGTGCATCCGTGCGTCGCTGCGGTCCGGTCCCAGGTCGACGGGCACGTGCACCTTCCGCCGACCACTGGCGACAACATCGATGTACTGTGGAGACCTCACGCCCCACTTGTTGAGCAATTCGGCGGTACGTCCACCCGGCCTCCCGCATGCCCACTATACGCCCTCGCTCAAAGTCCGTCAACTGCACATACGATTCACGTCCACGCTGTCGCGGCATGCTACCAGTGTTAAAGACTGCGATGGAGCTCCGTATGCCACGGCAAACTGGCTGACACTGACGGCGGCGGTGCACAAATGCTGCGCAGCTAGCGCCATTCGACGGCCAACACCGCGGTTCCTGGTGTGTCCGCTGTGCCGTGCGTGTGATCATTGCTTGTACAGCCCTCTCGCAGTGTCCGGAGCAAGTATGGTGGGTCTGACACACCGGTGTCAATGTGTTCTTTTTTCCATTTCCAGGAGTGTATTATCACGTCACCTTCCCCAAAGAACCTAAACCACAGCTGACAGCACTGTGTTCTGCACTTGGCTTTAAAATAGTACATATCGGGAAATCATTTCTCAAAGATTTCTGAACCAATTCTGATATTCCCCTAACGTGGCTACTACCCAGCAATTATACCTTTTTGGTCTTCTTAAAACATTTCTTCCCACTCATAGCTTGCACTTGATGTGTTGTACTGTCAGACTGCTTCGGAACTTCTTGAGACGTCTGAATGTTTTTTTGTGATCAGTCTCAGAACTGAAGCAATTGGAGGCAACTAGTCCAAAAGTATCAGAAATGCAACGTGTCATGGATCTTTACATTGATTTGGAGGACTTGACTTCAAACAAGTCTTTCTGGCCTAGACCTAAAATTAGTACTGCAGACTGCAAAATGTAAAACTGCTAACTCTTCTTGCGGCACTGCCAAATCAGCTCAAAGTTTCCGATTTAAAATATACGGACATCTATTTTTGCTTTACTTTACATATGGCAAGGGCCTTATCGACCATACGCCTGCTCTATGAGCCTCTTCCACTACGGCCTGTCCAATGCGCTGTTTGTCCAGTTGCTGTTGCTGTTCATCCTAGTTGTGTCCTCCCGAATGTTATCCCGCCATCTGATTCTGGGTCTCCCTCTTCCTCTAGTTCCATCTATTGTTCTGCTGAATGCCATTCTAGGTAGTCTATTCTCTGTCATTCTCGCTGTATGTCCTGCCCAATTCAACCTTCTCCTCTTGAGCACTTCGGCGATGTTACGGTGTTTGTGCAGCGCTCTTAATACTTCATTTCTTCTTATTCTCCATTCGAAGTTATTTTCGTCGTATACAGGGCCAAAAATTTTCCTTAGTATTTTTCTTTCGAATATTAACAATTTTTCTTCATCTTTCTTTCTAAATATTAATGTTTCATGTCCATATAACATCACAGGTATAATGCTCGATTGGTATAAGCGGATTTTGAAGTTACAGCTGAGTGACATTTTTCTAAGAATTTTGATGAAACTAAAAAGTTTCTTGTTTGCTTTTGATAAATGGGCATCTATTTCTTTATCCGTTTTGTTGTTATTACTAAAAAGACTTCCTAGGTACTTGAAGTAGTCAACAGTCTTGAAATTTTCCTGGTTTTCTTACTTATGGGCAAGTATTCTGTGTTTTCTTCATTGACATGTAATCCTGATTTCTCAGCAATTTTGTAGGAATTTTGCATCATTCTGATTAATTCTTTTTCTAACTACTTATTAGTGGTACATCATCTGCATAGGCAAGTCTTGTAATGTCCACATCCTGTAGCTGGATCCCTTGTGGACTGGTTTTAGAAAATTCTCTATCGATCTTCTCTAGGACAAGGTTAAATAAAACACGTGAAACGATATCCTCTTGTCTCAGTCCAGTGTACACCTTAACATCTTCCGTTTCTCCTACCGGAGTCTTTATGTGACATAAAGTTTCATCTACACGCATTTTAACTAATCTGATTAATTTTGAAGGTATTTTAAATTCCTTTCATCCCAGAGGTGTTCCAATTGGTTTGCTTTTGTCCATAAACCATTGCCTCACAGATGCAGCTTTATGACAGTCTGCATTGTCACGTTGATACACTCAACGCCGCCGACATGGCTTATGACGAGCTGCCCGACCCTTGTATCCCATTCTTTTTAACTCTCCACGCACAGTCATTGTGCTACCTGGACTGGTGGTAGCACTCTGGAACTCAAGAGTGCGTACTTACGCTGATGTA
This sequence comes from Schistocerca gregaria, assembly GCF_023897955.1. NCBI lineage: Eukaryota > Metazoa > Arthropoda > Insecta > Orthoptera > Acrididae > Schistocerca > Schistocerca gregaria. The sequence goes on from NC_064922.1 coordinate 277,476,018, forward strand.
ATGCGATTTTTACAACCATCCTGCACAATACTCGAAGATTTTTGTTCCTCAGTACATGATATGTGCCTGGTCTTGGGCTGGCTGTAGTTCTTTCTTCGCGTTTCCGCTTCACAATCACATCTACAATAGTTGACATGGGCAGCTGTAGAAGCATTTATATGTTCCTGATGAATTACTTACTCGAGTGACATCCAATGACTAGCCCACGCTCAAACTAACTGAGGTATACTGACCGACCCACTCTGCTCTTACTGCTTGTCTACTCGCAGCACAATACACCCCCCCCCCCCCTTTTATACTGGAGACTCCATCTTTCGTAAGATATAGTGGTCAATTCCGCATTGCGTACAGATGTCTATATAATTTTGATCAGATAATGTTCTTTATCAAATATACTGCAGTGGACATGACAGACATTGCATCTCCAAAAGTTACTACCTACATTCGTCAAGTATCTCGTGTTACATCATCCACCATGAAAATAACGCTGGCGCTCCTCACAGAGGAAATCACTTATGACGATGCCGCGGCGGTTTGCACACTTGTCCATCGTGACAGTCAAAATGTTTTTGTTGTGATCTTCAGTCCTGAGACTGATTTGATGTAGCTCTCCATGCTATTCTTTCCTGTGTAGGCCTCTTCATCTCCCAGTACGTACTGCAACCTACATCCTTCTGAATCTGCTTGGTGTATTCATCTCTTGGTCTCCTTCTACGATTTTTACCCTCTACGCTGATCTCCAGTACTAAATTGGTGATCCCTTGATGCCTCAGAACATGCCCCACCAACCGATCCCTTCTTGTAGGTAAGTTGTGCCACAAATTCCTCTTCTCCCCAATTCTATTCAATATCTCCTCATTAGTTATGTGATCTACCCATGTAATCTTCACATGTCGAAAGCTTCTGTTTTCTTCTTGTCTAAACTATTTATCGTCCACGTTTCACTTCCATACATGGCTACACTCCATACAAATACTTTCAGAATCGAATTCCTGACACTTAAATCTATACTCGATTTTAACAAATTTCTCTTCTTCAGAAACGCTTTCCTTACCATATGCATTCTATACTTTATATCCTCTCTACTTTGACCACCATCAGTTATTTTGCTCTCCAAATGGCAAAACCCATATACTACTTATTTCCTAACCTTCTACTCATTTCTTAATCTAGTTCCCTCAGCAACGCCTGATTTAATTCGACTACATTCCATTATCCTCGTTTTCCTTTTGTTGATGTTCATCTTATATCCTCCTTTCAAGACACTGTCCGCTCCTTTCAACTGCTCTTCCAAGTCCTTTGCTGTCTCAGATAGAATTACAATGTCATCGCCAAACCTCAATGTTTTTGTTTCTTCTCCATGGATTTTAATACCTACTCCAAATTTTCTTTTTTTTTCCTTTACTGCTTGCTCAATATACAGATTGAATAACATCGGGGAGAGGCTACAACGCTGTCTCACTCCCTTCCCAACCACTGCTTCACTTTCATGTCCCTCGACTCATAACTGCCATCTGGTTTCTGTACAAATTGCAAATATCCTTTCGCTCCCTGTATTTTACCCCTGCCACCTTTAGAATTTGAAAGAGAGTATTCCAGTCAACATTGTCTAAAGCTTTCTCTAAGTCTACAAATGCTAGAAACTTAGGTTTGCCTTTCCTTAATCTTTCTTCTAAGATAAGTCGTAGGGTCAGTATTGCCTTACGTGTTCAGTATTTCTATGGAATCCAAACTGATCTTCCCCAAGGTCGTCTGTAAAGAATTCGCATTAGTATTTTGCAATCGTGACTTATTAAACTGATAGTTCGGTAATTTTCACATCTGTCGACACCTGCTTTCTTTGGCATTGGAATTATTACATTCTTTTGAAGTCTGAGGGAGTTCATCTGTCTCATACATCTTGCTTACCAGATGACAGAGTTTTGTCAGGACTGGCTCTCCCAAGACTGTCAGTAATTACAGCCAAGATATTTGATGAAAAAGCTTTATGCGAAGAAGTATAACACCTAACGGATTTTATGATGCAATGATTAAAAATTGCACCTATTTACTGACCGTTACGTTCTGTGGTTTAAATGTATCCTACATTCTAAGCTACAATACTTTGTGTTATGATATTTACGTATTAAATAAAACGGAAATTATTCAATAAAGGTAACTTTACCTATTAAATTATAATTATGATTATTTACAAAATAGTACGTGAGTAAGTGCAAATTATTTGATCCTAAGTGTCGATTGGTGAATATTTTACGATCTATGCAGACGTCTACAGTCGCAGAAAGTGAGGTTGTATCTCAGCCATTACACAAACAAGATAAGTCGTTATAACTGTCAATTAGATATATACAACATACAGTTTTGTGAGGTACTTAAATTAAACAAAATTAATAAATCAGTAATTCTACAATTTTACTAACATTTTCGTAAAACTAGAAGGAAGTGACGAATGGTAGTTGCAAAACTGTGCTCACTTTTTAGTCGGTTCTTTTCTATGTAAGTAGCAGACAACTTAAGTATGAAAACTTTCTTCGTTTGTTATTGTTCCCAATAAAAACATTTCAAAACAAGTTTAATACATTTAAAGTCGTTGTTTTACAAGTATTAGCCGACATATGTAGTTTTTTTTTTCTAATCATAGCAGACCGTTTCCCATAACAGAGTTTCCCGGCATAGTGGCGTTCGAAGTATTGGTTGAAATCACTCGAATCGATCAAGTGTGGCAAGCTCGAAGAGCGTGACGGATGCAGACAATATTGCCCCTGAGACTGCGAGGGATATACCATTCGGTTCTGGGACCCCTAATAAGCTCGTCGTTGACGGAACTAGTTGGTGTCAGGTCAAGAGATACACAGTGGTATAAGACTTGAGGTACAAATGATACTTGCCGCTATAAATTACTTATCACTGAATTGAAACACAGCGTAATGACGACTGTAATGTCAGGCCTGCTATGCACCGATCATTCGATCGTCAGAGTTAGCAGCAAGAGGAATGAACACATTAGCAGCTTGAATTCCAACGATCTCAATCAATTCAGTGCCAGGGAGACGAGAAGCCATGAAAATGTCGGTGCACTTCAGTGTGGTTAAGGATACGAAATACACTGTCCGACTAAATGTTTTTAATAAGGACGAAGTTGAAATTAATATAATATTTTGCAAACCACACTATTGCAGTGAACGGGTTCGCATGAATGCTATTCAGTTGCTTGAGAAAGGGATGATTACAAGAATTTCCCTTCAAATTAAATCAGAACTATTATGTTAGGTTGTGCTTCTCACTCAATTTTTTATCTATGTTCTTTACCGCTTCTTCATCTACTTGACAAAGTCTGGAGGTATGATGTTTCCTGCTTTTTTTGGAAGAGATTTCTGGATTCATTGGGTTTTACACAAAACTATTAACGAAGATACTTGAATATAGTGCTCTTCATCCAAACTGTAATAAAACGTCTTAGATTCATTTCCCGAAACAGAATAAGTCCGTCCACTCTACACAACAGAGATCAATTATCTCTCCCTCCCTCCCTCTCTCTCTCTCTCTCTCTCTCTCTCTCTCTCTCTCTCTCTCTCTCTCTCTCTCTCTTTTTAATACTCCTCTATATAGCACATTCCCACGAAAGCGGCCAAAAGCCCACTGAACTATCTAAAGATACTGTTTACATTAATATCTACGTTTACAGATAAAAACTACTTAATGTACAAATTAGGATTTTGAATTTTTTATTACAATATACATTATTTATACTGATAACGATTGTGAAGGTAGTAATGAAAATAGTAATGCTGCTGGTATTTTTCAAAAATACAAAATACGTTTTATAATATTGGAACTAAAATATCTGAATAAAAAACAGCTCTTTCACATTAGTAAATAAGTGAACGTCACGACAATACCCTTATGAATGCAAGTAAAAGTGAAAAAATATATTATGCAACTACTATTACTGGATCGTATAGTGAGTTTGAATGTGTGTATTGTGTTGCACACTAGAAAGTGAAATGGTATCACTAACCATTTCATTATAACTGACACAAGCCGATAAAGCTGACCCATCTCATTTAACTATACAGCAGCAAAAATAATAAGTTCAAATTTATTCCGTTAATAAGACGAAGTTTGCTTAATGCGCGAATGCCGTCCATTATTTCTTATGATATGTGCGTGTAAAACTTGTGTTTCGAGACACCATTGTGATATATTCAACCTGTAGGACGTTATCTATGCGAGTGGATGCATAAAATACTTTACAGAAACTTCATAGAAGTCTGTATAATTTATAGTACTCGGATGTTCCTGCAAATACAACATTCATAAAATAAATGGTTCTACAACATGCTTATTGATGGCCTACCTCCTGTCTGCTATTGCCGCACCGTGTTCCCTCTGCATCAGACGGTGTCTTTGTGATTTTGTTGCATGAGGATGGAAACATCCATGTTCCTCGCCATTGCCTCGCCTCGCACTCGCCTCGAACTGATGCCTAGCAACGGCATGGGCTGCCGCAGGGACTCCTGTATTGTTGGTAACCAGCCTCTCGTCGCGATCTGTTGTTTACTCTAAGAGGACATGCAGAATGTAATCGGGGGCTACCAAGACAGTGCCTCCGAGGATAAGGTACGCCTGCTGTTGCTCGACGGAAAGAAAGGAAGAATTAAAATGAGACGGAAAAGTGGAAGAATTAGTAAAATATATCAGTCAAGAGAAATTTCTCCTAATATTAAAATAATGAAAACTTGTTTTGGAAATACACTGCCCAGCAAAAGCTTGGAATACTGTCGTAAGATGTAGTCTACGATATCAGAGGTCTCATTGACCTCGGCACTTCGCGCGTTATCCATTTAGAGCCCATATACTGGTCGGTGTTTGCTACTGTCATGCTTTGTGGTCGTTTTCGAGTCATGTGAACATACCGCTGCCGCAGCGGTACACCGCGAGCAGTCCAGTATCAACAACAGCTTCATTCAGTTTGTGTTCAGAACTGCAGTAGCATGCCACGTAGAACCACACAACACTTTGATAGAGTCAGGACAGTGGGTTTACTTTTAGCAGGTCATACAAAGCAAGACGTTGTCGATCGGTTACACTGAAAAGGTACAGTACCGCCCGACATTGAAAATAGGTACAACATTCTTCGTTATTCTTGACAGAACAACATATTTTTTGTAATAATAACTCAATTTCACTTAATACACCGAAGTCGGATACAAGTGTAGGAAAGAAGGACAATTTATTTACTTAATTGATCACATGTGCACTCCCACAAAAGAAATCCCTACATCCAATTTGGTGAGATCTGTGAAATGAATGAATGTATGGTCGTCTGCTAACTGCAGATAGTGAATGTGCAGTATGTGATCATCTTTGAGACGGTCCTTTGGTCGCCTATGGTGGAACCAAAGAGATGAAATTTACTTGAGCTTTGAGCGCCTGAAATGTGGCTGACCAATACGGTAGCATGGTGCTCCCCCACGTTGAGGGAGGTGCGAGATGACCTGAAGAACGGCCATGTTTCAGCACTCTGGTGCTGGATCTCGTGTTGGTAAGACCTGTCTTAGGTGTGCCCCGTAACTACAAAAGAGTGTAGAGAATGGTATGGATGTGAAATACTTAAGAGTAGCTTGGAATACTAATTTCTCTATTTCAGGAACTTTTGGGGGGAGAATTAAATGAGAGGCAGGTAATATGAAGGGGATCGTAGTAATCTTCGGAAGTGACCGACGGTCACAATGAAACCATGTGTAGCAATAAATTGAAATACATGCGAGTGCTAGTACTAAGTTCGAATACTTGCGAGTGCTAGTACAAAGTTGAAATACTTCCGAGTGCTAAAGTTAAGCTGAATTACTGGCGTGTGTATTATAAGTTGGAAATATTTCAGAAATGGCGTGTGCAGGACTTGAAATTAGAGACGAATACTTCCACATGGTGAGTACTGTGTGAGTCTCAATCTGTGTATGAGACAAAGGATAAAGAGAAGTACTCGCCCATGGTATCAGTTGAGGACTCGCGTGTGTGACGAATATGTTCTTAATATTACTTTGCATGTTATGTTTCCGTGTGACGCTTGATTCAAACTCTAATACTATGAGAGAGAAGTAAGGTGAGTCAGCCGTCTATCCAGCAACGCCACTTGACTTGCATTGCACAAGAAGACGTGCTTATATCCTCCAGAGTTCGTAGTAGGAAAGAAAAGTTACGAAGTGGGGCAGTGTCGTGTGAAACTGGGACGAATACTAATTGAAGTGGGAAAGCTGAAAGTGAAGTGATTCTAATGTTGTAACCATTCTTTGTGATGCATTCTATGTTGCCAGTGTGATGTATTTCATGTAATTTAAGTATGTGTGGTTTGCATGGGAGAGAAGCAAGATAGGTTCAGAGGCAGTGGGTTATGCTTGTTCCTTTTTTGTACCGCTCGGTCTGGAGGAAATTTTCGTGATGATGGGTGTGAGAGTCGAAGTGTGAGATATAGCAAAAGATCCACCATCCTATCCAGAAAGTGCACTGTAGCGTTAGATAATTACGAGACCATAAGATAGAGAATCACCCATGTAAATCCATGCCCACTGGGCGGAGTTTCTCATGTGGAATTGTTGTATAAAATGTAATGGTGTGTTTAGGTTACCTTTGAATCATAATAGAATTTATCGGAATAAAAAAGATAGTGAAAAGAAAAAGACTGGTGGCTTTGTTCTTCGAATAGTGTGTAGTCATGATATCCAGAATTTATTAATGTGTGCACCATTCATAATCAGTGCGATAGCCACGTGGTGTTCAAAACCGTTGGGTAAGAAAGAAAATGTGGTACTGCCAGTGCGTAGTGAACAATCAGAGTTGTTACTAATAGTCAGAGGTGCGTTATCCGTTTCCGTTGAGTAATATTCAGACAGGAGAATGATTTGTAGCTTAATTGTGAGTACTAGAGCTCATAATCAGTCATTGATGTTACTCGATAAATGAGAATAAATCCACTCGCTTGGCAGACCACTCATCTTGCAGGCCTGACTGCTTGACGCCACAGTATGAGCAAGGCATGTGGGTGCCTCTCAACACGTCTCTCAAAGTGGTATGTCTAAGGTGTGGAGACAGGACAGGGCAACGGGAAATGTGAACGACACTCCTCACAGTGGTGGTCCTCGTATGACGACACCAGTGTAGCACCGTTTACTGCAGCTGTTGGCTCGCCGGCGCCCAGTATCAACAGCCAGAAATATTGGAAATGACACCTTCTGGGCTATATGGATTCGTATCTCACACCAAACAATGCGTAGAAGATTACTTTAGGGTGGTCTTCATTCCAGAAGACCAATGACACGTTTTGCACTGAACCAACAGAACCGACACAGTCGAAGGATCTGGGCCCCTGCACATCAATATTGAACCACGGAATGTTCACTGACGAGACTAGGACTGGTTTGTGTCCGGACAGTAGACATGTTAGGGTTTCGAGAAGCGCTAGATGACGATACATTCAGAAAGTTCATCCGTTTTCAGGTGGAAGTGTAATGTTCAGGGCGGCAATAATGATGGGACGGCAGGCCCCTCCAATTACCGTGTACGGCAATTTGACTGGTCCCCGATACCCCCAAGAGGCACTACAAACCAATTGTAAGACCCTACAGACGTGAAGTCGGCGACAACTTCATCCTGGTCGATGACAACGGAAAAGCGCACCGTACTCTAACAGTGCCTCGCTATCTTCAAAGACGCAACATCAACAGAGTGCAATGGCCCTAGGCCTGAATGCAATTGAGCATGCATGGGAGTTATTGATGGTGGCCACTGCACAGGGTCCGAATCCACCTGACAATCTACAGAATCTCCTGAGCTGGCGTTGAGGAGTAGGACACCAATTCCCAAGATAACTCGATGGTGTCATTCAGAGCACGCCTCGCAGAGTAGAAAAACCCCCTTTATCTTTGACAGTAAGCGCCAGCCTCTCCGCTTTCCACCAGTCCTTGCCGAACTGCTACCTTCGTCCTCCTGGTTGCTTCCAGCTCCTCACGCCACTGGCACCATGTCACAAATATACTCCAGACCAGCACCCACTGCCTTACCCGCTAATTTCGATCTAGTAAGCCGATACACAAATCTTGGCCTCTCCCCTCATTTGATTTGGGCTGTCTTACAAACAACCATAGCGACGAGCAGCCATTGCTCACTCAATTCCCTGCTACCTCTACCGCTTTACTTCTTCCTCCCAGATGAATTTTCCATTGTAACGGTGGCCTGAGAACCACAGGTATTACTCTCCACGGGAAGGTAACACTTGGCGGACGCTGACCCACCTCCATTCTGATTTTGCGGAATAGCCTCGAAGTTGCCAGAGGCAGTTCGGGGGTCGCTAGGCGTCGTGACAGGCACTTCCGGGAACGGTTTAACTAGACTATATCTGGCGTTTGGCACCTCCCGGAAGACCTCCGTTGTACGTTTGTCAGATAGCTTCGGAGTTCCCAATGCCGCAATGGTTCCACACCGACTCCGGGAGTCGTAAGGTGTACTGATAAACATTTCCAAGAACGGGCAGCGTTCCCAGCTCAAAAATGGTTCAAATGGCTCTAAGCTCTATGGGACTTAACACCTGAGGCCATCAGTCCCCTAGACTTAGAATTACTTAAACCTAACTAACCTAAGGACATCACACACATCCATGCCCGAGGCAAGGGTGGAACCTGCGGCCGTAGCAGCTTCGCGGTTCCGGACTGAAGCGCCTAGAAGCACTCAGCCACAACAGCTTTCCCAGTGCTCTAATCAACGATCGAGCGGCCTACTACTCTCTCCATCGCCAGAAAACGTTATCCACCCAGTTATTCTCCTTGTGGACGAAGCACCAGATTTTCCACCTGCTCCCTTTAACTAAAGGATGACCAGTGTCGAGCTTAATTATATCTCCGTAGCCCCATAAATGAACCGCCACAACCTGTACAGTAAAAATAATGTTACTTTGTCGGTATCCCGCGTGTACAAATCTTGGAGTAATCAAGATTTTCAATAATTCCCATCACACTGCCGACGCAATTCATTTGTTGCTTCCCGGCGGCAGTCATGGATGATTTGGCTCACACGCTGTATGTTGTATGAAGTCATTGTTGTCGCTAGCTGGCCGATCCGCCTTGTATCAGCCAACTGTCCCGACGTCCACAGTAGCACATCGATACATCTGCAGCCTTTCATGAATGTGATAAGATGTTTCACCTTCTGCAGTAAGGAATTCAACCACAGAATACTGTCTTTCACGTAAATCAGTGATGGCCATTTTCTAAAGCTATTCAGTGGTGCCATTTGTTAGCGGAAAGGGCTGCAGATGACAGTTTGCAGTAGTGCAACAAATTTATGGTTGCTGCGTTACTAACTTAATTAAAGACAAAGTAAAATGGAAGGCATAACATTCTGACAGAATCTCGTACAGGGGTTGGACAAAAATGTGCAAACACCACCAGGAACTCATCTGTGAACATAAACGTAGTGGCAATATTGTATATGACCACGAATGGCACCTGCCCATTGTCCTCAATATGTTTCAAGTGTCATTCGTGGTCAAAACAGTGTTCTGTGTACTTATGTTTGCATTATGTAGGAGCTAAGTGAATTCGAAGGTGGGAAAATTGTTGGTGCTCGTATGATGAGTGTCTGCGTAACAAAGGTAGTCGAAGTGTTTGATGTTTCGCGTGATACTACTATATCGGAGATTCTTACCACATACAGGGAAAGCGGTCAAACATCACTTGCTAGGTCACAATGCGTGACAATGTGTGTGTGTGTGTGTGTGTGTGTGTGTGTGTGTGTGTGTGTGTGTGTGTGTGTGTGTGTGTGTATTGACTGCTTGTTACGGACGACCATTGAAAACAATTGTGACGGAAAATAAGAGGACGTCAGCTGCAAAAGTCACTCCAGAACGGGACGGCGCATCGCGAACCATATCTGCACGAAAACTACACTTAGGGATCTCCATAAGCAGGGAAATGCATAGCATTCCAAAATCCCTCATTAGTGATACAAATATCCGTAACAGGGAAAAGTAGTGCCAAAGCCTTGAAACCTAGACTATGGCGCATTTTTTTTTATTCACGGAGCAATGAAAGTAAGCCATTTGGTCGAGTAAGCCTTATTTCACACTCTTACCAACTACTGGCCGTCTACACGTTCCAAGAGTGAAGCGTGATGGGGATTCAGTGATACTTTGGACAATCAAATCGTTGTATTCCGTGGGCCTCGTGGCTTCCCCTCAAGGTCGCACAAAAGCGAAGGATATGTGGCCATTCTTGCTGATCAGATCCATCCCATGGCACAATATTTGTTCCCCAAAGGTAGTTGAACCGTGAATTTACTTTCAAAATCTTTTCTTAAAGAATTTACTTTATTTACTAGCGATTCATCAAGAACATTAACACATTTAATCACACTAGGTGAGCGTGGAAGTAGTTGCCAGGGAGTAACTGATGAAACTGAAATTACCTTTAACAAATGGGAATTTTATTCATAAAAGCCTTTTCAAAAACAGATTTAAAATTTATAAGCACAAAAGCACCCTCGAAATATCAAGTTACAATTTTATTTAGAGGCAGAAAGAACAATATTGACAGTATCAGTCTTCGGGCTGAGAAGCTTGTCGCTCCCTTTCAACACGGCCGTAGTCACGACAGCTCACAACAACCTCTGCAAGACTACACTGGTGCAAATCTGCAACCCACCAGATTACTTTAAACTAATAAATTTAACAACTCACACAAACACATTAATTGTGCACCCCGTAAGAGGGATGGAAATTATATAAACACTCACACAAAGAAATTATTTGCCACCGAAAGTTCAATTTGTTTTCAAAAGGACTCTTACGGTGGAAGGATGGCAACTTTATAAAAATGACTAAATACAACTCATGAAATTCAGACTTACAAAAAATGTACAACATGCTCTATATTACACATATACGGCCACGCAAGATGATAGGCAAGATAAAAACATATTTCAGGAATTCGGCCTTTACACTTTAAGTCTATAAATTCGTCAACACCGAATCCGACAAACATGACAGAGGCAGCTATCAACGTATGGCAGATTGACAGGGGGATTACTGAACAACCCGAACTGCAGATCGCTCTAACCCTCCCCAACTCCACAACGGAAAAACGGACCACCCGATTCACAAATAACCATCTTCCCGCGGGTGGGCGAACGGAGAAGACCACACCAAGAAAACAAGTAGAATTTAACAAGTAAATGAAACCGCATATCTCCAGTCACTTCTAATTAACTGCGATTTCTGGCGAAGACCTGGCGCAGCACCCCAACGCTCTCCCGAACCGTCCGCTGCGAGCCGCTTCAACGGACGCAGGAAGGCGCGCCGATCTCCCGTCTCACGGCGTCGCAGCTCGCCCCGGTCAGCCCGATGTCGTGGTTTCACTCCTGTTGCTCTCGTGTCAGCCGCGAAGCCACTACCCCTTTCAATACGGCACGGCCCACTGGACTCACATGGGGACCTCACATGCGCTGACGCTCAAGGCGGACAAGTCATCTCGTGTCTCAGTGTGCGACTGACCAACCGACCGATCCAACCGACCTTAAAGGTCGATCCGAACGACAGACATCCTGGCACTCCAGACGGCAGACCGACATTGACTAAGCGATACACTCGGTCGGACCCACCCCTGCAGAGTAAACATGCCCTCAGGCTACCCGACATCCCTGCCCCGGGAAGAGACCGACCTACCGATGAATCAACCGCCAATGTCCATTGCCTGAACAAACTCGAGCGGACTGGCGGCCTAACACATACTAGCACTCCGGACGGTAGACAGACACTGACTGCCTCACACTGACCCGGCTGACCAACTGACCGACTAGCAGAGACTGACAGACTGACCAACTGGCGAGCTCATAGCGCCCCTTAAATGCACGTGAACAGGCAACTTTTCCCCTTTCACACCAGAGGGAGACACCGAAGCTGCGATTGCAACAGCGGCGGCGCTGCCAGACACGGAGGGCGACTGCTGTACACTATGCGCAAATTTTACCACGGCTCAGTAGTGCTGTGTTCCAAGACGACAATACACAGTTCGCATTGTCCAGGAGTGGTTCTGTGAGCACGAAGATGAATTGCCGCATCTCTTCTGGCCACAGCATTCACCTGATCTCTATATTATTCAGCTCTTGTGAACTGTCTTGGAGATAAGAGTGTGTGGTTGCTACCCACCTTCATCATCGTTACCTGAACTTGCCCCTATTTTTACACCAAGTTTGGTATAAGATTTTCTTGAAAGCCACACACGATCCTTATTTATCCATTCCGAGACTACTGGAGGCGGTTTTGAATGCCAACAGTTTCCCTACTCGCTATAGGGCGTGGCAATGTCTTGTGTTTTTGGTGTTCCCATATTTTGCTCTGCCAAGGACATAATTTTGTTTTTATACTTTTTACATATTTCATATTTTATATATCTTCATTCAACCATTGCTGTTGTCTCATTATGTTCATGATAAGACTTGGATTTGCTATATGTCAATTCTAGCAAATAATACCCAATTTTTCCCATACTGCTAATGATCTCCTGATTATAGAGGTTCTATCTTCTAAATTCTATACGTAATGTAACGTTTATGTCACATATTAGTGTCAACTATCTCTCATTACGGGATTTCCGTTAGTGTACACGAATATTGCCACCATTTTACCTAACAGTATCATGATTCTACTTTTTATCTGTTTCGTAATCAATACTATACAGAATAGAACCTGCATATAGTAATTTTATGCTACTCTATAATATCTATGTCTTTCACTATGTACTAATGTGAAACATGCCTACTCACGCACTCATTTGTAAAGGACGCCGTTTCCACGGCAACTCGTGATGTACCTCCGCTAGCAGCGTCTCACTACGGATATAGCAACCTTTGATACATTTTTACAGAATTCACATTAGAGGCCAGTGTATTTCTAGCTGATCTTAAATCTTTCACCTTTACAGTTTAGATCTCATGACGAGTAATGAGACTTATGTGGTGTTACGATATAATATACTATAATTCGCTTTCTAGTTATGTCCAACATGTTATGTCGACAGAGACCGTTGGTCCTCGCCTGTTGTAATCTTTGACAGCACTGTAGACTGCCACATTGGAATAGGACGCCTTTTCCACGGCAACCCTAGATGTATCTTAGCGAGTAGCGTCTCCCTGCTGATTTAGCAACCTTTGGTGCATCTTCGCAGAATAGACGTTAGAGGGCATCATACGTTTAGCTGATCTTACACCAAGTAACTCTTATAGTTTATATTTTATGACGAATAATCATTTATAATGATGTTACGATGTTTTTAATTATAATGCACTTTTAATCTACTTCTTGTGTTTACCTAATCAAAGATGCCTTTCTGATTGGATAGGAATGATCTCATACTCAGGGCTGTGGGAGTGACCAAGCTTATTTAATAATATTTAATAACCATTCCTGGATAGGAATGATCTCATACTCAGGGCGGTGGGAGTGACCAAGCTTATTTAATAATATTTAATAACCATTCCCTCCTTGTCCGAATCCAGATCCTTGAGCGTCATGCACTCCACCTCGCCTTCCGTATACGACTCCCATCCCCCACGCGTGTCATGATGTCATTCCTTTCCCCCATCTGCTCCTATTCCTCGAACATATTCGCATACTCTACACCTCCCGCCACCTCGATCCCCCTCACCCCTGGTTGCTCCTCTCCTCTCCCATCCCCACACCCTGCCACGCCTTCACTGTTGTGTCCCCCTACCCTCCATCTCTACACCCTTCATCTCCTTTCCCAAGGTGGCTTCCATCAACTCCCCCTCCCGGATAATGCCCTCTCTTCCTCCATTTATCCCTCCCATCAACTCTGATCCTCCCCCCTCCTTTCCTCCGTCCTTTTCCTGGGCTCCCTCTCCTCCCTTCCATCCTCATTTTTCCCAACCTACCCTCTCTCTGCCCCCCTTCTCTCCCCCAAGTCATTTTGCATTTCCCTCCTCTGCCTTTTCCCTTTCTCTCTCACGTCTGCCTTGCCCCTACCCCCGCCTTATAAGTCCCCTCCCTCCTTTGGTTCTCCCCCTTTCGTTTTTCCTCTCCTCCCTCCTTGCTTCCCCCCTCATCTGTCCAGGTCCATCCCCCCATCTGCCCTTGGCTATGGTCTGTCCTCTTCGTGCCGACATTTTAGTGCAGTGTTTACAATGAGTGTTCAGTGTTGTGTGTCTTTTCCAAAGTGTTGCGAACGGATATCATACTGTCGCTGGGTGTGCTTTTACATCTCTTGCGAACAGAAACCAGACTGTCGCCATGTTTTCTAATTGTCTGTCTACTATGTTACCTGTCTGCTTCCTGCGTATTTTATTCCCTTTGCCAACCCTTTGCTTTATGTTTTTTCACAATTTTCCGCCGTTTTACATTTTAAGTCACCGTTTTATCTCCTGCTTTTATTGTTTCTTATCTTCTTCTTACACTTTAAAATTCTGTAGGGTGCAGAGCAGCGTAATAAGCTGCTGCCCGCCCGCCCCCTTCGGACGGAATCAAAATTCAATAAAGGGAGAAAAAAAACTTCTCTGATTATCAGTTATTCCAGCTCCAAGGGTTGGCGCAACTTGCTCTACAGAGAGCGCCCAACGTTCTGGTTATATTTATTTATTAGTTCTACATTTTGGTATATATACTTACTACACTCCTGGAAATGGAACACATTGACACCAGTGTGTCAGACCCACCATACTTGCTCCGGACACTACGAGAGGGCTGTACAAGCAATGATCACACGCACGGCACAGCGGATACACCAGGAACCGCGGTGTTGGCCGTCGAATGGCGCTAGCTGCGCAGCATTTGTGCACCGCCGCCGTCAGTGTCAGCCAGTTTGCCGTGGCATACGGAGCTCCATCGCAGTCTTTAACACTGGTAGCATGCCGCGACAGCGTGGACGTGAACCGTATGTGCAGTTGACGGACTTTGAGCGAGGGCGTATAGTGGGCATGCGGGAGGCGGGGTGGACGTACCGCCGAATTGCTCTACACGTGGGGCGTGAGGTCTCCACAGTACATCGATGTTGTCGCCAGTGGTCGGCGGAAGGTGCACGTGCCCGTCGACCTGGGACCGGACCGCAGCGACGCACGGATGCACGCCAAGACCGTAGGATCCTACACAGTGCCGTAGGGGACCGCACCGCCACTTCCCAGCAAATTAGGGACACTGTTGCTCCTGGGGCATCGGCGAGGACCATTCGCAACCGTCTCCATGAAGCTGGGCTACGGTCCCGCACACCGTTACGCCGTCTTCCTCTCACGCCCCAACATCGTGCAGCCCGCCTCCAGTGGTGTCGCGACAGGCGTGAATGGAGGGACGAATGGAGACGTGTCGTCTTCAGCGATGAGAGTCGCTTCTGCCTTGGTGCCAATGATGGTCGTATGCGTGTTTGGCGCCGTGCAGGTGAGCGCCACAATCAGGACTGCATACGACCGAGGCACACAGGGCCAACACCCGGCATCATGGTGTGGGGAGCGATCTCCTACACTGGCCGTACACCTCTGGTGATCGTCGAGGGGACACTGAATAGTGCACGGTACATCCAAACCGTCATCGAACCCATCGTTCTACCATTCCTAGACCGGTAAGGGAACTTGCTGTTCCAACAGGACAATGCACGTCCGCATGTATCCCGTGCCACCCAACGTGCTCTAGAAGGTGTAAGTCAACTACCCTGGCCAGCAAGATCTCCGGATCTGTCCCCTATTGAGCATGTTTGGGACTGGATGAAGCGTCGTCTCACGCGGTCTGCACGTTCAGCACGAACGCTGGTCCAACTGAGGCGCCAGGTGGAAATAGCATGGCAAGCCGTTCCACAGGACTACATCCAGTATCTCTACGATCGTCTCCATGGGAGAATAGCAGCCTGCATTGCTGCGAAAGGTGGATATACACTGTACTAGTGCCGACATTGTGCATGCTCTGTTGCCTGTGTCTATGTGCCTGTGGTTCTGTCAGTGTGATCATGTGATGTATCTGACCCCAGGAATGTGTCAATAAAGTTTCCCCTTCCTGGGACAATGAATTCACGGTGTTCTTATTTCAATTTCCAGGAGTGTATTATAACGATCCCTCTATCTGGTAATATGTGTTTCAGTGTCTGAAGATGGTTCTTAAATAGAATCGAAACCGGTCACTCCAATAAAAATAAAAAATTGCTACCAAGACTGTTTTTAATCTTTAAACAGCTTTGGTTTCACGGAAACTGACAACGTCCAGGAAATCAGTGAGCTCTATATTCGTGTTGAGTGACGCCTGTAAGCAAAAGATGACGCGGCGGTCGGACGATAACATTTGGCCTTGCGAGGCCTGTTCGGACGGAGTTAAGTTTATACTTTAGTCCACATCTCTGCTTGAAGTACACTCGGGCACCTGTAAGGTGTCAGGCAAATACAGCACCTTCCATGAAAACCCTGACATGATACCAAATCCGGCAATATGTCAGATAGCTCCGAATAAATCCTGACATTAAATTAACGAAAGTAATATGATCAACGAGTGAGCAAATGGAATACCACCGACTAACACAAGAACGTCTAAATGCATGTCATACCTTCCCACTGTAAAACAAACGCAGTTCTGAGGGGAGAAACGAGAACAGAAGCAGAGAGCAGAGCCGTGTAGGCTAGAAGGCCCTACAATAAGAGCGGGACAATGGGACACCCGCGTCGCCGGCCGACCGCCAAGATGTCCATCCCCCTGCCCATGTTAGAAGACAGAGCTCTCCAGAAGAACAGTATACCTCTTACGATAACACTAAATGGCCACACCAGTTGCAAGTTTTAGCGTGAGACTATACGCGTCTCTGTTACATAGCAAACTTTAAAAACATTGCCCCACCACGAAAAGTATAACGTTTCTCATTGGATAGACAGAATGTTTGTAGGCGGAGCTTAAGGTTAACATTGAGACACTGATTGGTCAGATGAAAACACAGCCAGATACCTTTTCTTAAACCAACTTTGGTAAACAGTAGTAAGGAGAAGTTCGAGAGAGTTGATACCGAGATGGCAAGGTGTGTAGAGCTGCGCCGCGTGCCGCCCCTGACGCTGCCTAACCACCGACATGGTAATGCATGCACGCGATGCCGCATAAGAGCACATAAGGCTTCACTCAGAACTGCAGAAGTCTCATCTGTTACATCCCCTTTTTACATAATACTAGTGTTGACCGTCAATTAAAGTTCGTGGTATTCACATTTGCTACTTGAAGTTAAAATCTGAAACGTGATGATTTTTCTGTTATATAATTATTGAGAAGCCACATCAGCCAATGTAATTTATGACAAGTTAAATAAGTAATTATAGATAATTGAAGGTACTGTAGACCATTTTTTATTGTTTTCTCTTTCATGAAACTTAATTTAAACATAGAGTATAGATGTGATACGGCATAGGACATCCTTCGATCCATTATAGAACTTGGAAACCCATTCAGGGAATATTCGTTCACATTTTTGTTGGACGCTGTTGGTTTTTACCATCCTGTATTAAAACACTTCCTTTTATCAATAGTGCAATTTACAAACAATGTTTTGTGAGTAGAATAAAATTTCCAATGGTAAACTTAACTGCTTTTTCGACGCTATTTTACCAGCTAACTAAAAATAGTTGAACCCCTTCCACTAAATTTAGTTAGTATTAAGATTCCTTTACAGGGAGTGCAGTGGAGCTGACGCTGAAATCATTAAGTGTATGATCATATCATCGCTAGTCTCACTGAACTCTTCTGAATTCTACATGTCATGTGTGGTCTGGCGTCTCCTTACCAGCAACAGGTCCCAGGTTCAAACTAGTCAATTCCCTAAAAAAAACACTCAGAGCGTCGTTGGGCGAAAGTGGTAGGGAGACACGACTAAGAACAAACAGACACCACGCAGAATGTTAGACACACTATCCCACCTGGACTGCCCCAATATGTGATTCCATATTTATCTCATAGGTAAGTTTCTCGACTGATTGGAGTAGCGGTATAAATTTATCAGCCACCGTCCCCACAGTTTGGTACCTGTGGACATAACAGGGAAAACTTTAGTAGGACTCTGTTCCTCGCTAAACAAAGGCAATTATGAAGGCCAGAGGTCGTTATTACATGGTATTAAAGTGCGAGTCATTTACGACGGAGGCCGAGTTTAGGTTCGTTCTGCGCATCTGACGTCACAAAACACAGTCAGCCAATGAACAGAGAACGACGTTGGCAGAGCTCGATTGCAGTGCAGAGCACGGACGAGTGTCTTCAGTTTTAGAAACGTTCAGACATAAATAAAGTAATTGAAGAAAAGCAATGTCTTGATAGCAGACTTTCTTTTATAGAAAGTTTGGAAAAAGCATTCTTTATACCAATTGCTTCATATTGTATTACTTGAATCAAACAAGCAATAAGCCCTCTCATTCAGGCGATAGCAATGAAAGGTGTTTGTTTCATTCTCACTAACCGCTTTTTCGCAATAAAGAACAGCGGCAATTGTTTATTTCCTATTGTACTTCGATGAATCGTGAGTAATTCGTAGTCATGACATCAGTGTTTGTCGGTGTTTTGTGTGATATTTTAAAGTCCTCTGCGAGAACTACTACACAGCGTAATGATTAAAGTGTGTGGCTACTAAGCGAAAGGTTTTGAGTTCAAGCCTTCTTTTGTGCTTAACATTTTCTTTCTTTAAAAACAATATCGAAGTGTCTTACTTCGTGAATTTTATTCGTTTGAATGTAATATGTTGAAATGTCTAGTGGCAACTAAAATCGACCATACGGAAAGTATAGGCTATGGACTTTTACCTCTGCAAACTTTAAATTTCGTGCAATGGTTTACTATATCTAATGCTGCACAATCACTGTGATGAACATCGAAACAAAATTAAGTCATTTATGGGGGAAGGTATCTGTGAAGAAGATGTGTAAAAATCAAATATTTGGGCCAAATAGTTTTTGTGAAATCGAATGATAAAGTGTATCAAAGCATTCGAAACACTGTGTGTCTGCACAGGCGAGCAGTGCAGTGATGACAAAACCGCGCACATCGCGGAATGCGGGGAGCACGTCTCTGTAGCAGCGAAAGGGTTAATGCGGCCATGGTGGCTTAACTTCATAAGCTGCGCGCTCCCCCCTAAACCTAAGTTTGCGAACTATACTGTACTATGGCGCTGCTTCTCTTGGTGCGTACAACTGGCAACGCAGCAATATCCCGCGTCTGGGCTGGCATGTGCGAACCGCCAAGATAAAAGAACTGAACTATAGTGTGGTGTGTTCTTGTGGCGACTAGTTTTTTGTGCAGAGCAGTTACGTTGTCCACGCTGAAACGTGTTGCTCTGAGGCAGCCGCACCAGCCGCCTCCGAGGGGCGCGGACCCAGCGGCCAGGCTGCTGGCAGACGCGGCGCCGCACAAAGCGAGGGGGCGCGCCCAGCCGGCCTTCCGGTCAGCGCGAGCTGCGCCTTCCTTCCGGGAGGGCCACAAAGCGGCCCGCAACACGCCGACAGCGCCCACCGCGCTCTCGTTTGTGGCGAGCGCGAACCGAGTTATTATTCCGCAGACAAGCCGGTCCCACTGCAGTGCCACTCAATGCAGATTGAGGATGACTCCGAACTCAACAGATAAATTGTCGGAGGTTCAGGGAGTTTTTTGGTAAAAGGGAAACAATGTACAGTAGCTTGTTGCAGAGTAACTGCATTTCATTTGATTACTTACCCTTATGTATCGTTGAACCTTCATTGCGCTGAAAATACCGGGTGATCAAAAAGTCAGTATAAATTTGAAAACTTAATAAACCACGCAATAATGTAGGTAGAGAGGTAAAAATTGACACACATGCTTGGAATAACATGGGGTTTTATTAGAACCAAAAAAAACCATATCGTTAGACGCGTGAAAGGTCTCTTGCGCGCGTCGTTTGGTGATGATCGTGTGCTCAGCCGCCACTTTCGTCATACTTGCCCTCCCATGTCCCCAGATCTCAGTCCGTGCGATTATTGGCTTTGGGGTTACCTGAAGTCGCAAGTGTATCGTGATCGACCGACATCTCTAGGGATGCTCAAAGACAACATCCGACGCCAATGCCTCACCATAACTCCGGACATGCTTTACAGTGCTGTTCACAACATTATTCCTCGACTACAGCTATTGTTGAGGAATGATGGTGGACATATTGAGCATTTCCTGTAAAGAACATCATCTTTGCTTTGTCTTACTTCGTTATGCTAGTTATTGCTATTCTGATCAGATGAAGCGCCATTTGTCGGACATTTTTAAACCTTTTTTTTTTTTTGCTTCTAATAAAACCTCATGTCATTCCAAGCTTGTGTGTCAATTTGTACCTCTCTATCTACATTATTCCGTGATTTATTCAGTTTTCAAGTTTATACTGACTTTTTGATCACGCGGTATATTGCCTCCCAAATATATTTATAATTCAGAAGGGAAGGAGGAAATAAAATGAAACTTCACTTGTTGAAAGGGTAAGCGATTTTATTTAACTGTTATAAAATCGAGTCGAATTTCCAAAAAAACTTGTCAGCATGAGGTTCTACCGCCCCTAGCCTGGATGCTCGTACTGATTTAGTTGGGAAGGGTGTCATAAAGCTGTTGTATTCTTGCCTGGCAGTTGCTGGCCCAAAACTGTTGTAAATGGTCTTTGATATTTTTTTATTTGTTTATTGCCCAATTATAGACCTGTTACCTGATGTTTTAAAACAGGTCGTACATCTTACAGTTTTCTTTTTTTATCTTTTTACTGTTTTCTTTTCTTTTGTTTTATCCACAACATTTACAAAGAGTGATACTTTTCAAAACAACAATAATTTTGTTGTTTTTATGTAGAATATAAAAAGATGAAAGGATATCCTACTTATTACTGATCCTATGTGTTAACTTCAGGGTCCCATCCTTGTACAGCACTTGGTGCTTTCTTGGCTAGCACCTTTTGCTTATTCACTGTCAGATCTCACCTTTCTTCTCCTGTTCCTCCTCATTCTCACTATGTTCGCTGTCCCTGTGGGTATCGCTGTCCACCCTCTGGAGATTGTTGTTAAGCTGCACATAGGCATGTCTGTTATGTCGTGTCCGCATGTACTCTTCATGTGTTGTTTTTGAAATACTATTTGTCAGTGCGTTTAATTGTGCCCATTGTTCTTCGTCTCTTACTGTTGTCTGTATATCTATGTCTGTATCTGTGTAGTCCAGGTATAGTGTATGTCTATTGTTCGCGTATTGCCCACAGAAAAAGACAGTGTGTTCTGGGGAACCTTCTTCCCCGCATGTGCATGTAGGTGTCTGCCTCAGACTCACGCGGTTTCAGTGCGTGGGATAAGGTCCGTGTCCGGTTAAGAAATGTACCATATCGCGGCTGGGATCGATATGTCTCATTCGCAACCGCTCCCTTATGTCGGGGAGGAACTCGTGTAGTCTACGTCCCTTACCACTTACATCCCACTCACCTTGCCATGTATCCAAACACCAACTTTTAACGTGACGTATCGTCTCTATCGGCAACCAGTTATTGTGTGTACCTTATCTAGTCTCCCCACCTTTAACCAGTACATGTGTACCCCAAGATAGCGCGTAACGTGTGCTCGTTTGGTGCTTGTGTCCCCAACTTCAACCGAAGGGTTCCTTTGGAGTGTCGTTTCAGTAAAGTGTAGGTTGTTTTGTTTTCGGCTGTCCTGAGTTTGTTGTTGTGACACCACTGAGTGATTGTTTGTAGTATTCCACTGGCTTTCTCTTCTAACTGAGCTCAGTTGTTTGCAGTGACTACAACTAATAGGTCATCTGCGTAGGCAGCAATTCCGTCTGACCTGTCATCCCCATCCAGAAGTTGTAGGAGGGGTTCGATTGTTATGCCCCAGAAGATGGGGCCTCAGATTGACCCTTGAAGGCAGCCTTTGGTAATTATTTTAATTAGTTTCCGGCTGTCGATCTGCCATTCTACTACTCGGTTTTTACAGTAGTCTAGAAAACCTCCAGATGTCTTGTTCTCTGAAACAGTGAGAGCCACCAGAGATTATCAAATGCTCCGGCAATGTCAATTATTATTGCCATGGCGTATTTCTGTTTTTGTGGTGTTAACTATGTGCAGGGCCACTTTGATGGCATCATCTATTGATCTGCCAGTTCTGAAGCCGAATTGATGTTGGCTCATACCAGTGAGAGCTCTGCGTGATTGCAGGCGCTTACACAGTAGCTTCTCCTGAATCTTTGGTAGGGTGTTTATTAGGCATATTGGCCTGTAATTCTTTGGATCTGAAGGATCCCTGAACACTGATTTCTTAATAATGACTGTTTTGGAGGTTTTCCGTACTCTATGTACCCTGCCCAGCTGTAAGGCATCGTTCAATAACGTTGTTAGCAACGGGGTGACGTGCGGTGCTAGATTTTTCAGTGTTTCCTAGTGGATACCATCTGGTCCAGGTACTTTCTTGTTTTTGAGCTCTGAGATTGCTAGCGCAACCTCTTCTTGCCCAAAAGTAAAGGTGACAGTTGCAGTGTCTTTGATATGCTGCGTATTGACAATGGGGCAGAGTTGACGTCGGAGCTGGTCCCACATATATTCTGTCGTAGGCAGATGTAGTAATTTTCCTGGTCACAGGAATACCTCAGCATCACACACACAGCTCACATGGACACGTTCCATACGTAGATAAGCATTGTCCAGTTGCAAAATGGCAACACAATACTGTCGCATGAAAGCAAACGCATGAAGACGCGAGACGTTCTTGACATACCATACAGCCATAAGAGTTGAACCAGTCACTATCAGCGGTGATCTGAAGCCATACATGATGGCTCTTCACGCCGTGATGCCAGGCAGAATGAAAAATGGGATCTCTCCCGAGACTGCCGGTAAACTCGTCGTCGATGGTCACGCTGGGTAGTGCAGAACAGCGATTCATCGCTGATCACAATGCGACATCATTCATCATAACACCGTGGTTCCCGGTCATGGCTCCACCCCAAACAGATTCATTTGTGTTGTGGTGTTCACCGCAGCCTATGGACGCGGTGGTAATTCCCTCGTCTGATTGCTGCCAATGCGAATAGTGCGGGATGACCCACAATGCTGCAAGGCTGGCAGGCGTAGCGTTGGGAGGATTATGAAGTGCTTGGTGCACAGTATGGTGATCCTGTGTTGTGACTGCCAGATGTGGTCGAGCAGAACGTTGACGACTAGTATTCCTGCTGTCACGTTCCCATGCCGTCCAGCATCAGGTCACTGTCACATCCGAATGCCTCACAAATCTGGTTAGTGCAGGAATCGAAAAGCCGCCCAAATGAGGACGACGAACTCTGTCAGGTGCTGATAACGCTGTCTCACGGGAGTACACAGCATCTCCCTGTCCTTCACAAAGACCACTAAATTTTTTTTTATTTACACGTCAGGTTCCATAGGACCAAATTGAGGAGCAAATCTCCAAGGTCATGGAACGTGTCAGTACATGAAATTACAACGTAAGAGTAATAACAGATAAAAATAAATGTTCATGAATCCGAAAAAAGTCAGTCCATAAGATTAAGTAGACACAATCAACAATACAATAAGAGTCAGCTTAATTATTCAAGGAACTCCTCGACAGAACAGAAGAAGTAACCCATGAGGAAACTCTTTAGTTTCGATTTGAAAACGCGTGGATTACTGCTAAGAGTTTTGAATTCGAGTGGTAGCTTATTGAAAATGAGTGCAGACGTATAATGCACACCCATTTGCACAAGAGTTAAGGAAGTCCCATCCAAATGCACGTTTGATTTCTGCCGAGTGTTAACAGCGTGAAAGCTGCTTATTCTTGGAAATAAGCTAATATTGTTAACAAGAAGTGACAGTAAGGAATATATATATTGAGAGGCCAATGTCAAAATACCCAGACTCGTGAACAGCGACCTACCCCAAAATATAATACCATACGACATAAGCGAATGAAAATAAGCAAAGTAGACTAATTTTCGTGTGGAACGATCACTCACTTCTGATACTATTAGAATAGTAAAAATGGCAGTATTAAATGTTTGAACAAGATCCTAAACGTGGGCTTTCCACGACAGTTTACTATCTATCTGAACACTTCAAAATTTGAAGTGTTCAGTTTCACTAATCATATAACCATTCTGTGAAATTAAAACGTCAGATTTTGTTGAACTGTGTTAGAAACTGTAGGAACTGAGTCTTACTGCGATTTAGCGTTAGTTTATTTTCTACAAGCCACGAACTTAGGTCATGAACTGCACTCTTTGAAACCGAGCCAGTGTTGCACACAACATCCTTTACTACCAAGCTAGTGTCATCAGCAAACAGAAATATTTTATAGTTACCCGTAACACTAGAGAGCATGTCATTTATACAAATAAAGAACAGGAGTGGCCACAACACTGATCCCTGGGGCACCCCCCTCCCTCCCCCACTTGACAGTACCCCACTCAGACCACACATCAATATTGTGAATAATGACCTTTTGCTGCCTGTTGCTAAAGTAAGAGGTGAACCAATTGTCAGCTACTCCCCATATTCTGTAATGGTCCAATTTCTGACGCTGTACACGCTCCTTATATATGCTACCACGCATGGTAACAACAGCAACCACGAACAGCAATAATGGACTCTGGTGGTCATTCTGTCTGTCACAGACGATTGCAACTCTAATCATTTACATTCCCACTAACGGCATGTACGTGTGCGAAGCTACATTGACAACCTTTCACCTGTTCTGAATTCTTCACTGTTTTGGTCAGGCACAGCAGTATAAATGTCGAAAGCATGCGATGTGTGTCTTCTTCGGAAACAAAATTGTTCCATAAACTCACGGTACTTGCTGTTGCCAACAGTAATGTCCACTTGACTCTAAGCCCTTAAGCTTTCATTCGGTGCTAGGCCACTTAATATCGGGTGCGTTTTTTCGGCGGTGTTAATGAACGTCACCAGCGACACACAGCAGTATGTATAGGTTTACTGATGAAGAGATAGAGAGCTGCACAGTGGCGCTATGCAGACCTGTTCCCGCAGCGACGGCAGCCACATCACAGTACTTTGCATGTGAGACAGTCGATGGCACGTTGCTGTACCCTCTACCAAGATAATTATGTTCGGCATTTTGTAAAACACTTGTAAAGAAACAATTCTGTATTTGTTGGGCATTATACTGGACTGTACTTTACACTAACAGCCAGATTAAATACCCCTTGATAAAGATGTACTCGTTTCGTCTGACGGTTGTTGTCTTAGTCAGCATTTTGTTAACTGCATATAAATTCACTGCTGTGAAGATAATTACGCAGAAGCAAAGGGAACTGGGGTAAGGAGACGAATAAATCAAAAGTTCATAATTACCACTGGAGACCGATCGTGTGGTTGCACTACTTAAACATGACAAGGAACCAAACGCCCCTAAAAACTTTCGCCCAGTATCACTGTTATGCCACTGTTTCAAGGTCTTCCAGCGTCTTACCCTTAAGCGAATTAGAGGCATCCTCGAAGAAAAGTTAATCCTTCAACAAGCTGGCTTTCGACCTGGAAAGTCGTGCTGCAGCCAAATACTGAACCTCGCTCAACACATCGAAGATGGTTTCGAACAGGGTAAGATAACAGGAGTTGCCTTTGTCGACCTAACAGCTGCATACGACACTATCAACCACAGGAAGTCGCTGAGGAAAATTTGCCAACTCACCAAGATTACCAACTAACATCCCTTATTGGTACTCTCCTGCAGAACAGAAGATTCCAAGACTCTCTCAATGGTAAGAAGAGCAGACGGCGCATACAAAAGAATGGCTTACCTCAAGGCAGTGTGTTCGCCCCTGTGCTCTTCAATGCTTACACTAATTACGAGCCATTAACGGAAAATTCCATGCTTTTCATCTAGGCTGACGATGCTGCAGTGGCTGTTCAAGGAAAGACGTTTGAAGAAGTAGAGGAAAAGTTGACTTCTGCGCTAGATACGCTTGGCTCCTACTACAAAGCCAATCATCTAAGGCCAAATCCCAAGAAGACTCTGGTGTGCACATTTCACTTGAAAAATAGAGAAGCTCTGCGGGAACTGGACGTTAAATGACAAGGCAAACGGCTGGAGCATCGTTCAACACCAGTATATATGGGTGTCACCCTTGACCGAACTCTGTCCTTCAAGAAACATTGCCATAAAACCAGGCACAAAGTTAGTTCACGGAATAACATCTTGAGGAAGCTCACATCCACCGCCTGGGGAGCAAGTCCTCCCGTCCTGAAAATTTCGGCTCTTCCTTTGTGTGTGTCAGCTGCAAAGTATGCTTCACCTGTGTGGAGAGCATCCACTCACACCAAGCAGATTCATATTGCAATCAATGAGACCGTCCCAATCTTGTCAGGGTGTATGAAGCCAACTCCAGTCGATAAAATCTACCCGATTGTTGGAATAGCTTCCCCCACTCTTAGAAAGGCTGTTGCTGTTGATATAGAGAGGGCTAAGCAAACTTATGATCCCCGACATCCCCAGCATGATCATCAGGCCGTAGTCCATCGACTGAAGTCGAGAAAGAGCTTCATCGCAAGAACTCAACCACTAGAGGGAACACCAGAGTCTAACCGCATCACCAGATGGAAGAGCAAGCTACCACCTGATATCTGTGTAAAGGAAAAGTTGGCTCCAGGAAGCGACTTGCCCTGCCCTATTTGGAGATCGCTCAGTCGTCTTAGGGTGGGCGGTCCTCTATGCAAGACAAACATGCGAGAATGGGGCATTCTTCCAGCTGATGGAGATACATCCTGCGAGTGCGCAATAACACAAGACCCGCCCTACCTGCTAATTTGTCCTCAACTTGAACAACCCTGCACACCACAGGGCCTGATCGAGGGAACTAACAATGCCATCGGAGTTGCTACCTTCTGGAAATGCTGACCGGACATGGAAATGAATGAATGACTGGAGATCGCAGGTCCATTATACCAAAATAGATAGAAAATGTACCTGAACTGTCTCCTTAATTTTTTCGGTGGAGTTCTGGTTCACCTTGTATATATTTGAAGCAAATCTTCGCAATTTCTCAGAAACTTCTATTTACGCAGAATGATAAAAACTATCCAGACACCTATTAGTGGACCCTAACACAGCGTGTGTCCACGCTTCGCTTTTATGACGTCTTTAACTCTGTTGGGGGCATTTTCGACGAAGTGTCAAGGTGTCTATGGAGAACCGACAGCCCATCAGAAGCTGAAACCAGAGTAGGTAGTGATTTTGAACGCTGAGATCTGGACCGACATCGACGTTCTAATTCATGTTAAAGGTGTTCCATTCGGTTCTGGGCAGGTCAATGTTTTTATCCACAAACCATAGACTCACCGTTACCGTATGACAAGGTGCGTTGTCATGTTCACACAGTCATCATTCCGAACTGTTCCTCTAGTGCATGCAGTACACAATGCTGTAAAATGTTTCAATCCCTTCAGTAGTTTTTTTAAGGACGATAAGAGGACCACACCCTAACCAGGAACACACCCATAACGGAACACATCTTCCACACTCCACTGTTGGCACTGATAGCAGGATAAATTCGCCAAACCCAAACCATTCCACAGGGTATACCGTGATTCATCCATCCAGATTAATCGTTTCCAGTCATCCACTGTCCAGTGGCGAGGCTCTTTGCTTAACATTGTCTATAGGAAGTGTGGTTTATTGAAGCTGCGCGGGTATTCTAGCTCATTTGTTTTAACTACCAACGCACAGTAATTGTGCTAGCTAGACTGCTGGTAGCATTTTAGAACTAATGAGTCATTCCTTCCACTGATTTCCTGCGATCTTTTATAGCTACTTTTTGCAATATTCGACAATTCCTGTAGCTCAGTGCGTGGGGTCTGACTAATCCCTGTTTAGCTGCGGTTGTTCCTTCGCGTTTCCATTGCACAAGAACATCAACAGCAGTCGACACTGGGTTGATTTACAAGAACTGATATCTTCCTGATGGATCTGTTACTCAGATGACGTCACTAACCAGTCCAAGTTCGAAGTCGCTGAGCTCTCTTGACAGACTCATTCTGCTGATGCTGTTTCCCTACTGGCAACACAATACTCCGCACCTCCTTTTATATTGGCGGGTCTGCCCCTCCTGACACCTAGTGGTCACTTCTGCACTATTGTTGTTGTGTTCTTCAGAGAGTGGTTTGATGCAGCCCTCCATGCCACTCTATCCTGCACAAGCTTCTTCATCTCCAAGTTACCACTGCACCCTACATTCTTCTGAATCTGCTTGGATCATTTATCTCTTGGTCTCCCTCTACGATTTTTATCCTCCACCCTGCCCTCCAATACTAAATCGGTGATCCCTGATGCCTCAGAACATGTCCTAACAACCGATCCCTTCTTCTCGTCAACTTGTGCCACAAATTCCTCTTTTCCTCTATTCTATTTTATTCCTCATTGGTTACGTGATCTACTCATCTGATCTTCAGCATTCTTCTGTAGCACCACTTTTGGAAAGCTTCTATTCTCTTCTTGTCTAAATTAGATATCGTCCATGTTTCACCTCCATAATGGCTACACTCCATACAAATACTTTCAGAAACGACTTCCTGACACTTAAGTCGGTACTCAATGTTAATCAATTTCTCTTCTTCAGAAACGCTTTCCTGGCCATATCCAGTCTATACTTTATATCCTCTCTACTTCGACCACCATCTACTACTCATTTCCTAATCTACTACTCATTTCCTAATATAGTTCCCTCAGCATCGCCTGATTTAATTCGGCAACATTCCTTTATCCTTGTTTCGCTTTTGTTGATGTTCATCTTATATCCTCCTTTCAATACACTGTCCATTCCGCTCAACTGTTCTTCCAGGTCCTTTCCTGTCTCTGATAGAATTACAATGTCATCGGCAAACCTCAAAGTTTTATTTCTTCTCCATGGATTTTAATTCTTAATCCAAATCTTTCTTTCGTTTCCTTTACTGCTTGCTCAATATACAGATTGAATAACACCGCGGAGTAGCTACAAACCTGTCTCACTCCCTTCCCAACCACTGCTTCCCTTTCATGTCCCTCGGCTCTTATAACAGCCATTTGGTTTCTGTACAAATTGTAAATAGCCTTTCGCTCCCTGTATTTTACCCCTGCTACATTTAGAATTTGAAAGAGAGTATTCCAGTCAAAATTGACAAAATCTTTCTCTAAGTCTACAAATGCCTACCTTAATCAGTCTTCTAAGATAAGTCGTAGGATCAGTATTGCCTCACACGTTCCAACATTTCTACGAAATCCAAACTGATCCTCCCCGAGGTTAGCTTCTACCAGTTTTCCATTCGTCTGTAAAGAATTTGTGTTAGTATTTTGCAGCCGTGACTTATTAAACTGATAGTTCGGTAATTTTCACACCTGTCAGTGCCTGCTTTCTTTCGGATTGAAATTTATATTCTTCTTGAAGTATGACGGTATTTCGCCTGTCTCATACATCTTGTTCACCAGATGGTACAGTTTTGTCAGGGCTCTCTCTCCCAAGGCTATCAGTAGTTCTAATTGGTTTTTGTCTACGCCCGGGGCCTAGTTTCGACGTAGGTCTTTCAGTGCTCTGTCAAATTCATCACGCAGTATCATATCATCCTCATCCACGTCCTTTTCGATTTACATAATATCGCCCTGAAGTACATCGCCCTTTGTGTAGACCCTCTATACACAGCTGCCAATGTCCCTGCTTTCCCTTCTTTGCTTATAACTGATTCTCCATCTGAGCACTTGATATTCATGCAAGTGGCTCTCTTTTCTCCAAAAGTCCCTTTAATTTTCCTGTAGGCAGTATCTATCTTACCCCTAGTGATATATGCCTCTACATGCTCATAGTTGTCCTCTAGCCACCACTGCATAGCCATTTTGCACTTTCTGTCGATCTCATTTTTGAGACGATTGTATTCCTTTTTGCTTACTTTATTTACTGCATTTTTAAATTTATCTCCTTTCACCAGTTAAGTTCAATATCTCCTCTGTTACCCAAGGATTGCTACTAGCCCTCGTCTTCTTACTTACTTGATCCTCTGCTGCCTTCACTATTTCATCTCTCAAAGCTACCCATTCTTCTTCTACTGTATTTCTTTTCCCTGTTCTTGTCAATGGTTCCCTAGCTCTCTCTCTGAAACTCTTTACAATCTCTCGTTCTTTCAGTTTTTCCAGTTCCCATCTACTTAAATTCCCACCTTTCCGCAGTTTCTTCAGTTTTAATCTACATTTCATAACCTATAGATTGTGGTCATTACAGTTTAAAAGCAGGTTCCTAAATCTCTGTCTTACCATTACATAATCAGTCTGAAACCTTCCAGTGTCTCCAGGCCTCTTCCACGTACACAACATTCTTTCATGATTTTTAAACCAAGTGTTAGCTGTGATTAAGTTATGCTTTGTGCAAAATTGTACCAGGCGTCCTCCTCTTTCATTCCTTACCTCCATTCCATATTCACCTACAACTTTTCCTTCTCTTCCTTTTCCTACAATCGAATTCCAGTCACCCATGACTATCAAATATTCGTCTCCCTTCACTATCTCAATAATTTCTTTTATCTGATCATACATTTCTTCAATCTCTTCGTCGTCTGCGGTACTAGTTGACGTATCAACTTGTACTACTGTAGTAGGCGTGCGCTTCGTGTCTATCTTTGCTACAATAATGCGTTCACTAGGCTGTTCGTAGTAGCTCACCCGTTCTCCTATTTTAATATTCATTACTAAACCTGGTCCTGCATTACCCCTATTTGATTTTATGTTTGTAATCCTGTGTTCACCTAACCAGAAGTCTTGTGCCTCCTTTCACTGAACTTCACTAATTCCCACTATATCTAACTTTAACCTATCCATTTCCATTTTTAAATTTTCTAACCTACCTATACGTTTAAGGGATCTGACATTACATGCTCCGATCCGTAGAACGCCAGTTTTCTTTCTCTTGATAACGACGCCCGGAGATCCAAATGGGGGACTATTTTACCTCCGGAATATTTTACCCAAGAGGACGCCATCATGATTTAACTATACAGTAAAGCTGCATGACCTCAGGAAAAATTACGGCTGTAGTGGCCCTTGTTTTCGGCTTATCAGTACCACCATAGCAAGGCCGTTTTGCTTCATGTTACAAGACCAGACCAGCCAATCATCCAGTCTGTTGCTCTGCAACTACAAAAAATGCTGTTGCCCCTCTTTAGGAACCACACGTTTGTCTGACCTCTCAGCAGCTACCCTTCCGTTGTGGTTGCACCTACCTTACGGCTATCTGTATCGCTGAGGCACGCAAGCCTCTCGACCGACTGCAAGGTCCATGGTTCACGGGGGTGGATTCCGCACTGCATAGTGTTAAACGAATACTTGAGATCAGATAGTGTATGTATTTCGTTTGTTTGTTTATTTCGAAATTAGATGTCCTAACATGTAGAGGACAGAGTAGGTCGTATGTGGGACTTGTAACTAGAAAGCAACATTTATTAATGACACAGCAGAGGTAACATAAAACTAATTCCTAACTCCAGTGCAATCCGGCCACCAGTTCAGCCTGTCCAAGTAGAAATCTATGGCAAGAATAGGTGAGCTCACTGCCACTGAAGCGTAGTGATCGCCACTAGAATCTTTAGCCCTGTTTCCCATACAGGTGACAATCTCCAGTCATAACACAATAAATGTGTAATAATAACTGGTATTCATTAATCATTAACATTAGTGTCAGCTATTGTGCTCAACATGATCAAGATTATTTCATGTTAAGGAAAATGATCTTCCAGCATTCGTAATTCCATGGTACGTAAGATTTAGGCACTAGTACCTGCCATTAGATCTTTTTCTTTGTCTCTAATGAAGTCCAAACCACCACACTCGGAAATTGCGTACCCTGGTTTCCCTTCTTCACCACAGGTATCTTTTATCAGCTCTCCTCTTTATTATCAATGTACTGCTGGGTTATGGCCCGTGACCAGTCAAGAAATATATAAACTCACGTTGATATATAAACATGTTTTTCTTACCAATATACGGAATGAGCTCGGTAATCTGCTACCCGTCGCAACATAATACCATTCAGTGTGCGATCCTCTACCAAGCCACATTTTTAGTGCCAGCTCACTGCTTAACCTGTAACCTATGATCAATTCCACTTTGTCAACATCTCTCCTGTTGCATTCACCCTATGCACTTGGTGCCAAATGTATAAATGTTGCAGCAAGAGAGCCACCTATCACTGAAGTAGTTGCTGTTATGAAACGGTTTGTTTTTACTCTATAATTATACAAATTAGTCATAGGATCAAATCACTGATTAGCGACAATTTACAATGATTTCTTATTAGAAGATTTACAGTACCTAACGAGAGTATCATAATTGTGCTAGGCAATATGGTTCAATGTTTACTTGCACTGCTCTGTATTTAACTCTGATACACCGTTAGGTCCAGTGAACGTTGACTAACGTCACTTGTCTAATGTCTGGTTTCGCTCTTCCTGGCGGCGACTGTAGGTGAGTACTGAGACACTCGTTGAGAAATTTCCCTGTACTGTCTGACAATTGTCCGATTTGTCTTGAGGCACTGACTGCTGAGTGGAGCAACCTGTCCGTTCATATCCACATTTCACAGGTAGATGACCACTTGGCAACCAGTTGTCTGACGTAAAGTGGATTCGTAATATAGTCTCTGTCTGCCCTTTCCTGATCCTAACGTTAAGTACGTTTCGCCTGAGTCTTATGCAGCTTGCCACTCTTCTATGTAAGCTGTGTCCCGCATCTTCTGGAGGACACAGTATCCTCTTACAAGATTCACTGAAGCGTCAAAGAAACGGGTATTGTCATGCGTATTCAAATACAGGCAGAATACGGCGCTGCGGTCGGCAGAGCCTATAAGAGCACAAGTGTCTGACACAGTTGTTAGATCGGTTACTCCTGCTACAGGATTTAAGTGAGTGTTATAGTCGGCGCACGAGCGATGAGATACAGCATCACCGAGGTAGCGATGAAGTGGGGATTTTCCCGTACGACCATTTCACGAGTGTATCGTAAATACCAGGGATCTGATAAAACATCAAATCTACGACATCGCTGCCGCCGGAAAAAAAATCCTACAAGAACGGGACCAACGACGACTGAAGAGAATCGTTCAACGTGATACAAGTGGAATCCTTCCGCAAATTGCTCCAGATTTCAAAGAAGGGTCCTCAACAAGTGTCAGCGTTTGAAGCATTCAACGAAACACCACCGGTATGGACTTTCGTAGGCGAAGGCGCACTCGTGTACCCCTGATGACTGCACGACACAGTATTTTACGCCTCTCCTGGGCCTGTCAACGCCGACACTGGGCTGTTGATGACTGGAAACATGTAGCCTGGTCGGACGAGTCTCGTTTCAAATTGTATCGAGCGGATGGACGTGTACGGGCATGGAGAGAACCTCATGAAGCCATGGACCCTGCATGTCAGCAGGGCACTGTTCAAGCTGGTGGGGGCTCTGTAATGGTGTGAGGCGTGTGCAGTTGGAGTGATATGGGACCGCTAATACGTTTAGATGCGATTGTGGCAGGTGGCACGTACATAAGCATCCTGGCAGATCACCTGCATTGTACATTTCGACAGACATGGTAAACTGCAGCAGGACAATGCGACACTTCACCCGACCAGAATTGCTACAGAGTGGCTCCAGGAACACTCCTCTGACTTTAAACACTTCCACTGCCCACCAGACTCCCCAGACATGTACACTATTGAGTGTATCTGGGATGCCTTACAACGTGCTGTTCAGAAGAGACCTCCATCCCCTCGTACCCTTACGGATTTATGGACAGCCCTGCAGGATTCATGGTGTCAGTTCCCTCCAGCACTACTTCAAAGAATAGTCTAGTCCTTGCTACGTCGTATTGCGGCACTTCTGTGTGCCCACGGGGGCCCTATACGATATCAGGCAGGTATACTAGTTACTTTGGAGCTTGTGTGTATAAGAGGGCACGCAAATAAAATCAAAATTAATCAAAATTAATCACCAAATGAATTAAGACATTTATCCCAATAGGAGACCAGACGATCAATTCCTGTGCCAGAGAACGCTATCGGGCGTTGACGGGTCCACAACTGCATCCATCTTACATTTCCTCGTGCGACTAAAACCGGAGTCCACGCACGTCTTTTTTCAGGTCGCCAAAGATGTAAAAATCCCATGGTGAAAAATCCGTGTGGTACGGAGGTTGTTGTAGTGATTCCCAACCAATTCACTAAGCCTAGTCTTCATCCGATTGGTAGTGTGGGGGTGGGCCTTATCGTACAACACAATGATTCCATCCGATAGCACTCCTGAGCGTTTGACT
Organism: Schistocerca gregaria; assembly: GCF_023897955.1. Classification (NCBI taxonomy): domain Eukaryota; kingdom Metazoa; phylum Arthropoda; class Insecta; order Orthoptera; family Acrididae; genus Schistocerca; species Schistocerca gregaria. The sequence continues at coordinate 277,510,303 of NC_064922.1, forward strand.
TTATGGTGCGTCACAGTTTCTGCGAAGCGTCTTCATAGTGCTGCACACTCATTGTGGTTCCACACTCGAGGAACTTGACGAGTAGAGGACCACTGCAGTCAAAGATCATTGCGGCCTTACCGGAACCTGTGTGAATAACCTCGAATTTCTTTGACAGGGGTGATGTGGGATATTTCTACTGACGGATTTGCCGTTGTTAAGTAACACATAAGTAGGCGTGCAAGTTGAGCCGCCTTGAGTTGGTAGGAGGAGAGGAGGGGGCCTGGGCCTCAAGGCGTAGCTTGGCTGCCCCAGCCAAAGCGCTGCTGCTGGGCAGGCCACAGCAACCAGTACAGGTCAGCCAGGTACAGAGACGGGCAGCGTCACCGGAAATGGATAAATCTCAAAGCTGGGAATTTGTACGGCTGTTGCTAGCATGACCTTTGTGCAGGAGATGCACCAAAAATGGCTAAAAATGGTGGCGTGTCAGATAAGTTGAAAGATGGCTTCTTACACCTCTTTGAGAATCTATAGTAATTTACAGTCAAGCAGTAAAGCAAATCTGAATACATCTGAGTCCTCAGAAAAGTGAGGTGCATCCAATGACACAGCAATACTTCAATATCTGTAAAACTACAGAAGTTAATATTTCTCAGTGAACAAAAATTTCACATTGAATCTCAGAATTAACAAGTTTTAAACGTATTGTTAATAATAGATTTCAGCTATAATTCGTCTTTTTGAAATTTTGCTGGCAGATCTAGATTACAGCTAGAAACCAGCCATTCTCAATGCTAAGAATACAACAGGCACATAGTAAGATTATGTCGTAAAAAAGTTGCAATTAATGGCTTAACTCATTCAGTTTGTATATTACATTTCACTATCATTTTTGATCAATGCATGTAATGTCTGTTAGTCGGGCTTCATCCACAGTTCATTGAATACTACTGTTTGCGGAAGGCGGGCTGTGTGGAAAACACGACTGATAACTGAAATCTATTATTTACAAGTCAATATAACAGTCACTGCGTGCAACAGCCTTCTGAATGGAAGGTAACCTGATGAAGTTTTAAACGCTTCATGCGATTTCGACATCCGATTTCTTAGATGATAGCCATCATCTCTGATAACTATGTATCTGTCTGTTTCACCTCTTGATTTATTACACTTTTTATATCTTTTCATTGTGTATATGTTTGTCAGAATATTTCATCCTCCACAGTTACAGAGCAAATGAATACGGCAAGAATACTTCACTATTTGTCACACTTGTGTGTTTATTTCATGGACAGTTTAGTATTTTGCCAGCAACTTTATTCAAATATTAATTACAATTCATAATACAAAATCAAGGTAATTTAAGAAGTGGTCAGTGGTAGCTGACACCACTTTTGTAAGGAGTGCCAAAAGGCGCTTCTGACAAGAATGCCTAGCTAACTGTTTAAACAATAATTAATGACAGTCTATTGTCATTTATTCTGAGAGCATTTTTGGAAGAATTCTGGCGTATTTATTAATTCATGAACCTTAATCTGTAATTTTTCTGAGCGTGACCGAATGTTTGTAACATTTCTTTATTTACATATTGTTACAATATGTAAGTTTAGTCCGGGATGTGCTAATTTTTTACAAATTTGTGGTAAGAGTCTATGGGACAAAACTGCTGAGGTCATCGGTCTCTAGGCTTATACAGTACTAAATCTAATTTAACTAACCTACGCTAAGGACAACGCACACACCCATGCCCGAGGGAGGACTCGAACCTCTGACGGAGGGAGCAGCGCGAAACTTGGCAAGGCGTCTTGGACCTCGCGGCTACCCTGCGCTGCCCGGGAAGTGGTCACGTTGAGTCAGATCATATCTGTAGAGCCTAACAACGAGTATCTTTGGTGGCAATGGCCTTCAGCCAAAGGAAAAGCAGACGGTAGCGAAACACTACGGCAGTAAAGTGAAGACTTTGACTCTTTGAGTGAGGAGCTCAGAGGAGCGATTCTGGACACTTTTTTACGCGAGTGTTATAAGGAGATAGACCTGCCTGTGGCAAGAAGTAGTATTCAGTCGTATAGGTGATTGATTCTGTGCGGTGTACGGCAGCTGCAATTCTCTAACTTTTGAAAGGACTTTATATTTCTGGAGGCCTAAATGTGCTCCGGAGTAGGGCTCTTAATTCTTTCCCCTTGTATTACGGAAGTGAGAATAGACAGAGTATGAGTTACTACTCTTTGTAGCACGTGTGTTAAATTGTAAAGAATTATGTTGACCTCTGAACTATTTTGAACTTGTGAATATTTAGTGCATTGCGATTACGAAATTGACTTAATCTCCACGTATCTTTGATGACTATTTATTTTGAGGATTTTACTACCATTACTGCAACGCTCTCAACGTAACTTAGATGCGTTTTAGAGGAGTATTTCTGTTTGTATTATACTATATTATCGTAGAACCAGTTCCTGTTTATTTGAGATATCCCTTCTCGAATAAACATTTTTCAAAATGATTCTCTGTCCTCTGCACCAACTACAGGCGTTAGAACAGAACATTTTTATTAAATTATTCATTTGTCTTTTATTTTATTTTTCTGTTTATTTTATTAACTCGCAGTTCTAGCCAATGCACAGACTTGGCAACAGTATCACAGCTACAGGTTATTATTTACAGTGAATTAGCTGCGGGGCATGAAAGTAGACGTGCGCGGGTCGATCCTATGACTACATGGAGCTATTCTCTTTAAACAAAGTCGTGCGTAGGTCAAGTACCTATAGTACGAGTAACCACAGGTAAAGACGCAGCTGGTTTGCTCATATGGTATGCTGCTTGGAAGAGCAACACTCAATGGTAATGATTAGGTACTGTTGAACCGTTTGCCATACGGCTGTCGGACTGCTGCCGGACAGATCAACCTGTTGCCCTGATAATGCCCACCGCTACACTGCCAGTCGGACGAAGAAAGGTTGAGAAACGCTGCAACATCCTCCGTATAGCTCAGATCATTCACAGTGTTATTTTTATTATGTTACCAGCCTTGACGTCAAAAATGGGGTGTCTAGGGATCCCTCGTACTCGGTTCGCTAGACAATCAAATCAAACAAATCGTATTAATGAGTTTTATTACAAAATGAAAAGACACAATACTTAAGTTTATCAATTACACAGATGTGTCGCAAGCAAAGGGCGACACGCGAAATAGGCAATCTCTTCAGTATAAATAATCTCAAGGCTGTGATACATAGAGTGGAGAAACGAGGTAACTAGTGTCGACGCTTCTATCCATGTCACTAGTCTTGAAACTACACTCATGCTCATAAAACAAGGATAACTGTAGAATGCGGTGCCACACAATTTGGCACTACACAAAACTGGCACGAATAGCATAGGCACATACGGAACACACACGGCGCAGATCTGTAAGTCCACGGGATTGGTGATAAATTGAGAAAACCCTCCCGAAACACATGTGCAACAAAATGCCACTGTTCCCTGCGCATTTACCCCGACGTCAATATGGGATGATCACCATGCACACGTACACAGGCCGCACAACGGGTTGGCATACTCTGGATCAGGTGGTCGAGCAGCTGCTGGGGTATAGCCTTCCACTCTTGCACCAGCGCCTGTCGGAGCTCCTGAAGTGTCGTAGGGGTTTGAAGACATGCAGCAATACGTCGACAGAGAGCATCCCAGATGTGCTGAATGGGGTTTAGGCCTGGCGAACAGGCAGGCCACTCCATTCGCCTGGTATCTACTGTTTCAAGGTACTCCTCCACGATGGCATGAGTTATCATCCATCAGGAGAAAGGTGGGACCCAGTGCGCCCCTCAAAAGGCGGACCTACTGGTGCAAAATGACGTCCAGATACACCTGACCTGTTACAGTTCCTCTGTCAAAGACATACACTGGTGTACATGCACCAATCATAATCCCACAAACCACGACCTCCATACGGGTCCCTTTCAAGGACGTTAAGGGATTAGTATCTGGTTCCTGGTTCACGCCAGATGAAAACCCGGCGAGAATCACTGTTCGGACTATACCTGGACTCGTCCGTGGGACCACTGTTCCAATAACCATGTACTGTGTTCTTTACAAAAGGCTTTACGGGCTCTCCTGTGACCATGGGTCAGTGGAATGCACCTTGTAGGTCTCCTGGCGAATAAGCCATGCCTGTTCAGTCGTCTGTAGATTGTGTGTCTGGAGACAACTTTATCTATGAGCATGAGTGTATGATTCAACTGGAAAGGTCGTCTACCGCCGCTCACTGGACATCCAGTTGCTTTATGGTGTTCAAATTCCAACCTTTGTCACCAATGAATAGCTATCACGATGAGTGCATGAACCAGGCACCCGCTGCAGAGCCCCAACGCAACTACGTTCGCTGAACAGTCGTTGACAAGACACTGTTGATATTCCCATAGTCCATCTGGGCGGTTCGTTGTTCAACAGTTTCACGTCTATTCGCCAGTACACATTGTTGCAGCCGTCATTCACTCCTGTCATCTGGTGTTCTATCACAGGTGCCTCAGTCCGCAACTCGTGGTCGTGCGGTAGCGTTCTCGCTTCCCGCGCCCGAGTTCCCGGGTTCGATTCCCGGCGGGGTCAGGGATTTTCTCTGCCTCGTGATCACCGGGTGTTGTGTGCTGTCCTTAGGTTAGTTAGGTTTAAGTAGTTCTAAGTTCTAGGAGACTAATGACCATAGATGTTAAGTCCCATAGTGCTCAGAGCCATTTGACCCATTTGAACAGGTGCCTCAGCATCAGTTTTGGATAGCGCCAGTTTGCTATGCACGATATACTTTAATCACGGCAGCACGCGAACAGTTTTCAAAACTTAGATGTTCCGTAAATGCTTCCACCCTTGCTCCGAAAGCCAACCATCATGCCCATTTGGACGTCAGATAAATCGTATATGAAGATAGTATCTGTTCAAAATGTTCAAATGTGTGTGAAATCTTATGGGACTTAACTGCTAAGGTCATCAGTCCCTAAGCTTACACACTACTTAAGCTAAATTATCCTAAGGACAAACAAACACACCCATGCTCGAACCTCCGCCGGGACGAGCCGCGCGGCTGGTATCTGTTCTTTCGGAAATGTCTGAAAGAGCAGATACCATCGGTGACCATGCAGCTGTCTTAGAATTAAATGATAATTAAATCAAGACCCTACGCTGTCGACAGCCGTTGATTTACATCAACGGGGACAGTTGAAAATGTGTGCTCCGACCGAGACTCGAACCTGGGAGCTCCTGCTTACACGGCAGACGCTCTGTCCATCTGAGCCACCGAGGGCAGACCGATAGTGCGCCAGCAGGTATGTATCCCTTGCACGCTCCCCGTGAGACCCCCATTCCCAACTTAATGACCACACACTACATTGGTAGTGCCCCTGTCCATTACACTCATTACACGCGGCAGACACTCTTACCGAGTCCCGTAAGAGATCGGGCAATGCGTGTGCATCCAGCACAGAAGAAGAAGATCAATGGCCGGTTAGCCTTAACTGTATGAAGATGGTATCTGTTCTTTCGGGCTTGTCCACCAGTACAGCTTGCAGCCATCATTCACTCATGTCATCTATGGCTGGTGCTTCATCACAGGTGCCTCAGCATCAGTTTTGGATAGCGCCAGTTTGCTATGCACGATATACTTTAATCACGGGATCACGCGAACAGTTTTCAAAAATTAGCCTTTTCAGCTGGAAGGCATAAATCCCTGCATCGCAACATCATCTGTCCCCTCGGTGGCTCAGCTGGATAGAGCGTCTGCCAGTAAGCATGAGATCCCGGTTTCTAGTCTCCGTCGGGGCACACATTTTCAACTGTCCCTGTTGATGTATATCAACGCCTGTCGACAGCTTAGGGTCTTGATTTAATTATCATTTTATATAAATAGTTCCGTTTCCGCATTAAACAACGACTGCACTGTTTTGCGCGCCCACCTCTACACGCTTTACGTATCCTCCATTGCTAGTGTTGCCACCTGCCGTCTGTGAGTGGTTATTGAAGATCGATGTCGAAAATAGACGATGGTCACATTAATGTCGCCGGATCGTGTAATAACGAAGTATTATAATCCACTTTCTCTCCTAGCTGCGTTAAGTCTCGTAAGCGCAACGTTTTCAAGTCTTCACGACGTACGAGGTCCCACTACTCTACGTAATTGCAACACTAACTAAATATCAGGCAGCTAATCTAATTCTTTTTACTGCTTTATTTATGAAAGCCTCCCTTCGACCTGCGAGGTAATATTAAAAGGTCTCAACTGTGACGCAGAATCCCATCTGACACAGTTGATCAGTGTCACGTAACACTCCTATCCACTCCGGTAAAATCTGAGATCCGAATACTGGATGGAAACATACAGCGTTAAATGCCCGCAGTCAACCTCTATTGGTTTCTTGCATCGCGCTCCATGTTCTCAGCAAATAAAGTGTATTGTTATAGGAATTCAGAGATACGGCCAGAAATTCAAACAAAAATGAAATAGTTCAGCATCCACGGTAAGCATATAAGGATCTAAATAAAACCAGAAAAAAACATCGCTAAGTCCTTTTCTTTAACCAGCACCTATTCCAGCTAATTATTAACACTCCGACCAAATTCAAGGCCTCTGCCGTACAATAGCACATATTGGACCTAAATCAGCGAACGAACGAAAGGGGAGAGTTGAGAAAAGCGAGGTACGAGAAAGTGGGCTGCCATTTAATCTGTCTTGGAATCACATAACTTCTCATCCGCTCTCCTTATGAATGAGTGAAACTCTGCGAAAAATTAAATACCTAGAATGGTGTGAAAGAATCGAAACTTCGCGAAAGGAGGTATTCCAGTAACTTGTAATCAAAACTGTAGCGAGGTTCCATATACAAATGCCGGTAAGAATTATCATTCCAGAATCAGATTTTCACTCTGCAGCGGAGTGTGCGCTGATATGAAACTTCCTGACAGATTAAAACTATGTGCCGGACCGAGACTCGAACTCGGGACCTTTGCCTTTCGCGGGCAAGTGCTCTACCACCTTCTGTAAAGTTTGTAAGGTAGGAGACGAGGTACTGGCAGAATTGAAGCTGTGAAGAGCAGTCGGGAGTCGTGCTTGGGTAGCTCAGTTGATAGAGCACTTGCCAGAGAAAAGCAAAGGTCCCGAGTTCGACTCATGGTCCGGCACACAGTTTTAATCTGTCAGGAAGTTCCAGAATTATCACTGGTAAATCACTCTCAGACAATGAGATCCGTCAAACGATGTGAAAACTCTGAAACAAAAGGTACGAGACTAGCACATTAAAATGTTCTGGATTTTTCAAAGACGTTCTGCATATCTACAAGCAGATTGTGCTATTGGCGTGGTGTTCATGGACCCTAGGTAGAAAAAGTGATAGACGGTCTACATTTTAAAATCATTTTTGGATAATTTGACGCTTAATCCTAAGGGTTTCTCTATCTTCTTTGTGTGACTGAATGGCACCTGAATCCAGCATTACACGCCTGGAACAGATGTCCAGGCAGATTAGTGAGTGTGCCGAAGATGCAGTATCATCATTGGCTGACAATTTGGAAAACCGTATGGCAGTAAGTCGCTTTTATTACACGAGGTTACTGAATCGTTCGCATAGCGGGTTGAAGTTGAAATGATGAAGATGAGCGCGCAAGATAGTCTCCTCACATCCGAAAAGTGTGCCTGCGTACACTACGGTCATGTCGAGGCAAATTAGCATACGATGGATTTTGAAAGTTCCAAGGGCATCATATTCCTCAGTTTTGGCACAAGGACAATTTTACGTGTTTTCAAAACTCAAAAGCGAATAGAATAATTAAGATGTTAGTAGACTCAATGTCTCTTTCTCCTGTAAAAGTGTATCACGCACAGCAGGAAGTTAATTATATTCTAAAGCAACTTTTTTTAAAAATCGTAATGTCACTTATCCGAACACACTGAGCTCCTAAAGATTACACCCCATCCAAAGATTTTTTTGCAAATGAAGATATTTACTATGTTTTTTATAGACTGAATCAAAACACTTTAAAAGATCTGAAAGGGGAATGAATGGTCAAGGAGTAGAAATAAAAGCCTTAAGATTTGCTGATTTGTGTCAGAGACTGCAAATAACGTGGAAGATCAATTGAACGGACAGCTTTAAATAGAGATTTTCAGATGAAAATAAATAAAAATAAAACAAAGGGAGCTGAGTACACTCGAATTAAATCAGGTGATGCTGAGGATTGTAGATGAGTGTACCTATTTAGGCAGGAAAATGACTCACTATGGCCAAAGCATAGATATAAAATAACAATAAAAGTGTTTCTAAAAAAAGAGAATCACTTTAATATCGGATGCAAATTTAAATATTAGGAGGACTTCCCTTGAAAGTATTTATCTGGAGGGCAGATTTGCACGAAAGTGAAATGTGGACGACAAACAGTTCATGCATGAAAAGAATAGAAACTTTCAAAACGCTAAAGATTAGGTGGGTGGCTTGGTAACTAATTAATATGTGCAGAATGGAATTTGGAAGAAAAGAAATTTGTTGCACAAGTTTGATAAAAGAAGGCACAGGTTGCTAATACACATTCTAATACATCAAAGAATATTCAGTTTGTAATGGTAGATTGTCTTTTTGAGGAGAGGGTAGGTACAAGTTAAGCAGTAAGTGGGTGAAGTAGCTGTCGATTGAGTGAATATGCTAAGAAGGGCTTGCCCACCATAGACTAGCTTGAAAAGGACAAGATAATCAGTCTTCGGAGTAAAGACCACAACAAAGACACCAGTAAGCTGCTGTGTCCTGACACGACATGTTGAAACAAGTATGAAGCCAAGTGTGGTGGTACTACGTTCATTACTGTATGCTTTACGAGGCAGACTTTCCGGACAAAAATAATTACGTCGTGAGATACGGCACTCGCCATTGAGAGCCTATACACCCCGACCCCTCCCCCCCTCCTCCCCTCGTCTTGGCGTGCGGCAGCTAGCATCAGTGTCTCGGAGTTCCGAAGTTATAATTTTAGCAGTCGGTAAACTTTCGGAGGATCCACTTATTAACGTAAGTACCAACAGACATAAAGTAGATGGCATTGGTGTTCACGTGGTAGAGTTCCCTAGTCTTTTCTGGAATATCGTAAACATAGTTCAGCGAATAAACCCAACACTGCTATGAATCACATTATCGAGTGAGATGGAGCAGCGGCTAACTTATTAGACTTGTATTGGGTGGGAGGGGGGGGGGCGGTGTGATGGGATATCAGTCCTTTTCAGAGGATCCATATATTCTACGTATTGCTAAATAGCTTAAGACAAACGTGACAATATTTGTTCTCAAGAGGACACACTCGTCTTACAACGGAACATACTTCACACTGACCATATTGTGTTACAAAAATATGATTTGATTGATTTATGAATGTGTAACGGTGCCCATATTCACTGCTCAGCCAGAACATTTAACCATATACCTAATAACCGGTATGTCCACCTTTGACACGGATGCATCATGGCATAGAATCAGTGACGCCTTGATAGGTCGCTAGAGGAAGCTGGAACCACACTAACACACACAATACACGTAATTCCCCCCATCAGTTCCGGAAAGGGTGAGGGGGGGGGGGAGGGAGGCTCTGAGCTCTGATGACACATTCAGTCACAACCCAGATGCGTTCGATCGGATTCAGATCTGATGAGCTAGGGAGCCAGCACATCCATTGAAAATCGCCACTATGTTCCCCAAACCACAACATCACATTCCTAGTAGTGTGACACGGTGCATTGTCTTACTGAAAAATGTCACACTGGTCGGGAAACATGATCGTCACGAAGGGGTGTATGTGGACTGTAACCAGTGTACGATACTCCTTGGCCGTCATGGTTCCTTGCACAAGCTTCACTGGACCCACTGGATGCCCACGTGAATGTTCCCCAGAGCATAATGGAGCCATTGCCAGCTTCTCTCCATCCCGCAAAACAGGTGACAAAGAGCTGTTCCCCTGGGAGACGACGGATTCACGCACTCCTAACGGCTTGATGAAGAAGGCATCGGGAGTCATCACATTATGCAGTGTCCTGGCCACTGCACCAGCGTCCAGTGTCTATGGTCGCCCCCCGTTACAATCGTAGTTGCCAATGTCGTGGTCTTGACATTGGCACATTCATGGACTATCGGCTGTGGAGCCCATCGTTAGGAGTGTTCGGTGCACTGTGTGTTCACACACATGTACTCTGCCCAACGTTAAAGTCTGATGTTAGTTCTGCCACAGTACGCCGCCTGTTCTGTTTTACCAGTCCGACATCTGCATTGACGACGGGTGGACACTCAACCCCACGATGTCTGGACGTAGTTTCACCTTGGTTTCACCAAATGTTGAAGACAATCGGCACAGCACTCCTTGAAAACCCGTGGTACAGTTTCCGAAACGCTTGTGTCGATCCTCCAGTCCATCACAATTTGCCCTCGGTCAAACTCAGATAGATCGTGCGTCTTTCCTGGACCTGCATAACGCGTACGACAAGATTTAGTAGGACAATCTTGTGTACAAAGCGCTGACATAGACGACCACCCCCGACATCTGTGTCAATATAGTGGATAATTTCCTCCACGATAGAATCTTCTTGGTTACTCAGCAAGGAAAACTCTCAAGCTTGCGTAATATGTCGATGGGTGCCCATCCTCTTTCACATTTATGTTACTGATATGCCAGTCACCCCACTGGCACCTGGTGCAATACGCCGATCATACAGGGCTCTATACGAGCGGACACTACATTGACCAGCTCATTGCTCATCTGCAGAGGCAGGTGGATGTGACAGTGACCTGGTGTCTTTCGAACAGGATTGCCCTCAATGCCGCCAAAACTACGGCAGTCTACTTCACCAAACGGCCTCCAGTCCTCCGCCACACCACTACTGTAGGCGTCCAGGCCCCATGGTCACCTGATACAAATATCAAATATCAATATCAATATCAAATATCGTTGTTTTCGGTGCATATGCATCGGGTGTCGAGGATCATTCATTTGTTTTCATCTTTCGATCTCGGCGGCTACTTGTCTGCGGATAGTGGGTGGTGCTATGCCTATGATGGGATAAATGATGTCTGTGGGAGTTGGTTTGAGGCATCCTGTGGCAACACGTACAGTTTCGTTTACGGCGACGTCAACTTGCTTAGTGTGAGCAGAGTTCCTCCAAACTGGCGCCGCAAATTCCGCTGCTGAGATACTGAGCACCAGACCCGTGGTGCGCAAAACATGTGGTTGAGCTCTCCACGATGAACCTGTTAGCTTCCGCAGTATGTTGTTCCTGGCACAGACCATTTTTTTAGTGTTGTGTCAGTGCTGCTTAAAAGTAAGTGCTCTGTCCAATGTAACTCCCAGATATTTTGGGCTGTTTGTATGTTTCAGCTCTTCCCCTTGCCACGTGACTCGGAGTTTCCGTTTGGCTTGTTTGTTCCTAAGATGGAAGGCGGATACTTGAGATTTACTAGGGTTTGGTTTGAGATTATTGCCGTCGTAATAGGTAGCAAGTTCTGTTAAGGCTCCTGTGAGATTTTCCTCCACTTGTTCAAAGGTTTTATCCTGTGTGGCCACTGCTGCATCATCAGCATATATGAACATTCGTGTCTAGTGGCTGATGGGAAGATCATTGGTATAGATGTTAATAATACTGGAGCCAAGACACTATCCTGTGCAAGTCCATGTTTCTGTGTCCTCCACCGGCTGTTTTTAGATTGTAAGGTTACATAGTAGCGTCTGTTCTGTAGCATGCATTTCACGAACATAGAAAGGGTGTAGTCCTTAGTGACATTATACACTTTGTGGGTAAGCAACTTATGGTTAACTGTGTCATATGCAGCACTGAGATCCAGGAATGCGACCCCAGTTACTTCTCCTCTCTGATAGCCATCTTCGATGTACTGTGTGAGATTAAGGATTTGGCCACAGCATGATTTTCCTGGTCGAAATCCAGCTTGTTCGTTAATGAGGGCTTTGTCCACATAATCAGCTATGCGTTTGAGGATCATTCGCTCCAGCACTTTAAATAAATGACAAAGCAGTGAGACAGGCCGAAAATTTTTAACTTCAGCTGGGACTTTCCCTGGTTTTAGTAACGCAATAACCCGATCTTTCCTCCACAGTTTAGGAATTTGCATTGTTGTAATACAGTTATTCATTAGCTCTAGGATCCATGCTTGTACTCCCGGTCCAAAATGTTTAATTTGCTCAGATCTCAGATCATCGAGGCCAGCGGCCTTATTCTTTTTCAAATCGCCTGAATGAAGAACGGGCGAGCTAGGAAGCTAATATCCTAGTTCAGTTTTCTTTTAATTTTGCCATTCCTGATCTTCCTTTTAGTTTTTCCGTTCATGAGTAGTTGGTGAGCTATCTGATCAGGTGTAACTTCACTGTAATTTGGTTGTGGTTCTGTTGGGTCGTTGTTGAGACTTTTGACCAGTTTCCATGCCTTCCTACTGCTGTGCTTCATGTCCGTCTCTTGTAGGAGGTTACACCACTTTTCCTCTCTCGCTTCGGAGATACCAGACATCAATACCTCACCTGCCTGGATCGTTTCCTCTGAGAAGGGGTCCTTATTGTACAGTTCTTCATACTTTTTCAGAGCTTCCTTGCTGCTACCATTGAGTCCAGCGATATACTGGGTGCGGCACCCTCTAGGAATGCGCCGTCGAGAAATTTTCTTGACAAGGTCTATAAAAGTTTCATATGATTGTATCTCTGGTTTAATTTCCAAGATCTCCTTATCAAGGTCCTCTGTGAAAAGTTCTCAATGAGCTTTTTTGAAATTGAAGCGTCTCTTGAAAGGCATTACATCTGATTTGATTATTGCAGTAATGCAGCAAGTTATTGCTCTGTGTTGCGATCTTGGAATTGGGTCCTCGATTTGCTTTACAGTTTGCAGGGATACCTTTTCGGAGACAAAGATGTTATCTGGATTATATCCTCGTTTCTATCTTCCGCTGTTAAATGATGCAGGCAACTTTGGGTCATGTATCAATTTCAGTTTAGCCTGGTCTGCCCAGATCTCCAGCATTTCGCCATCGTCATTTGTCTCTTTATAACCCCATGAGAGACCGTGACAGTTAAAATCTCCTAATGCAACTTTAATATTTTTTGAATGGAAATATCCAGGCTCCGTAAATTTGAACCTCGCACTGGGTGGTTTGTTCTCAGATGTTACAGTACATGAATGTAGCTCAATAGTTAAAATTTCTATATTTTCTTCGCAGGTGAGAGCACAGGAGCAAATGTCTAAGTTTGGTTTCACAAATATAGCACTTCCGTACCTTTCGTGTGGCCTCTCAAGAACTAATTTCATGCCCTGTATTTTTGGTCTATGGCTAGTTGGTGCCTGTGTGTTTCTTGTAACACTAAAACATCACAGTTGTTTCGTTTGCACATGTCAGATAATAAAATTTCTTTATTTACAGATAAGCCTTCAATATTGCAGGAAGTTGTCTAGTGATGGTCTTGATAAAGGCCTGTCAAATATCAATCATCAAACATGCAGAATATGTCTCGCAAAAAGGACAGAAGCTGATAAAAGCGTTGTACCCAATGCCCAACAGCAGGGAACGGAATCTGGAACCCACGCTCTGACTATACCACATGGTTGTCCACCCTTCCCTCATCAATGGCTCCATTGTTTGGGCCACAATTAATGCCTCCCAGATGCAGGCCTTCCAGTGCCTGCAGAATACGTGCCTCGGTGGAGCCTGCATGCTTCTCCCCTCACGAGGGTAGTTAACGTCCAGAAGGAAACAAACATGCTCACTCACAAGTCGTCCATTCGAGAGAAGGCAAGATATCTCTATGACAAAGTGGATGCCTTGTGTGACACGGTCGCTGGCTTACACAACACTGACACCACGACCCCTCAGCACTGGCACCGCCACCCTGTTCCTCTCACCATCCTTGAGGAATCAGATTCAGACCATGGCTAACGATAGCCCTGTTATGGCCACTACTGAAGTGTCATTCTTGATGAGACCACTCGATATGTGTCGGCCATCATATACCACTAATATCAGTACCTAATGTAGTTTTGTTACCTGTTGTCTGTACCTTGAACTTACACCGTCAGAGGGTCGTATGGGACTTCAAGTCCCACTGCCACACCTTCAACGTGCACTCCAATGATGTCCTTGAAATGGCATCATTGTAGGAGAGAACAGTTTTAAATTTCCACCAGGACAGTAAGACCGAGATCCTCTGGTGACGCCGTAACTCAACCTACCACCAAAAAAAAAGCAGCAGTAGACTGATCTGGTTGACATCGTCGAGATAGGGTGACATGTGCGCTTTATTGTTTTCCGTTTTGGGAAAGCCTTTTCTCTAGTGACAGGTATACCGCCGATAGACTGGGCTGTAAGGCCACCTGCTGGCAGTAAACGTGGGAAGTCATGTTGTGGTGCCCTCAGCAGCAAGACATTGCGTATTTGTACAAACTTTGGTACAATTGATTTCAACAAATAATTAGCACTCCCCCAAATGAAATAGACTGACGAGCCAAAACATTATAACCACCTGCTTAATAGCTAGTTGGGCCATTTTGTACCGCAGTATATCACGGATTCTGCGTGTCATCGATTCTACAGTTCGTTGTTAGATTTGTGGGGCTATGTGGCACCAGGTGCCTACGCACAAGTCATGTAATCCTCGTAAATAGCCGTCCGCTGATTTGTGTACGTGGTGATGCCATCGAAAGCGACCCTCATGGGAACCATCGTATTCACGTCAGGAGAATTTTGTGCCCAAGACATTAACGTGATTTCTCCACATCCTCCTCTAACCATTGTAGCTCGATTCTAGCGTCGAGACACGGACAATTACACTACTGAAAGACGAGATCGTCCTCAGGGAAGATGTGAACCATCAAGGGATGCAGGTGGTCCGCAGTTGACCTGATGTCTTCGATTCCTACCAGAGGTCCCATGCAAGCCCAGGAGAATGTCTGTCATGCCATAATACTGCTCCCACCAGCCTGCGACCGTGGCGCAGTGCAGGTTCCGAGCAGCCGATCGCCTGGACGTTTCTGGAGACGACCATCTACCGAGTGTAGCAAAAATGTGATTCGTCCGACGAGCCGACACGTTTCCAGTGACGCACGGTCCGCTTTCAGTGATCCCGAGCCCTCTACAATCGTAAACGACGAGGCCGTTGGGTCAACATGTGAACTAGCAAGGGCCGTCTACTGCGGAGTCCCTTGTTCAACAATGTGCGTTGAATGGTGTGCTCCGAACACATGTGTGTTCACCAGCATTGCGATTTCGCCATAGGTGTCACAGATCGCCATCTGTCCCGCTTTACAGAGCAGACAAACCTACAAACCACACTTTTTGGGAAGAGTCACGAACGTCCAACCAGTTAGCACTTAGTGGTACTTCCACTCCCATTCTACCACTTTCCGTAGATGAGTAGCACGTGAACAGTCGACCAGCTTCGCAGTTTTCGAGATACTGGTGGACAGGCTCTGCGTAATACATTGAAGCGCCAAAGGAACTAGTATATACACGCGTATTCAAATATAGAAATATGTAAACAGGCAGCCGATCGCTGTGACCGAGTGGTTCAAGGTTCTTCAGTCCGGAACCGCGCTGTTGCTATGGTCGCAGGTTCGAATCCTGCCTCGGGCATGGGTGTGTGTGATGTCCTTAGGTTAGTTAGGTTTACGTAGTTCTAAGGAACTGATGACCTCAGATGTTAAGCCCCATAGTGCTTAGAGCCATTTGAACCATTTGTAAACAGGCAGAATAGAGTGCTATGGGCGGACACACCTGTATAAGACAACGTCTGAAGCGGTTGTTAGATTGTTTACTGCTGCTAAAATGGCAGGTTATTAAGCTTTAAGTGAGTTTGAACGTGGTGTTACAGTCGACGCACAAGCGATGGGACACACCATCTCCGAGGTAGCGATGAAGAGCGGCTTCTATCGTTCAACGTGGCAGAAGTGCAACACTTTCCCAAATTTTAGCAGATTTCAGTGCTGGGCCATCAATAAGTGTCAGCGTGCGAACCACTCAACGAAACATCATCGATATGGGCTTTCGAGTCGAAATCGTGTCCCCTTGATCACTGCACGACACAAAGCTTTATGTCTCACCTGGGACCGTCAACGTCGACATTGGACTGTTGATGACTGGAAACATGTTGCCTGGTCGGACTAGACTCGTTTCAAATTGTATCGAGCGGATGGACGTGTACGAGCATGTAGACAACCTCATGAATCCATGGACCCTGCACGTCAGCAGGAGACTATTCAAGCTGGTGGAGGCTCTGTAATGGTGTACGCAGTGTGCACTTGGATGATATGGGACCCCTAATACGTCAAGATACGAATATGACAGGTGACACGTACGTAAGCATCCTGTCTGATAACCTGCACCCTTTCATGTTCATTATGCATTGCGACGGATTTGGACAATTCCAGCAGGACAGTTGCACACCCCACACGTCCAAAATTGCTACAGAGTGGCTCCAGGAACTCTCTTCTGACTTTGAACACTTCCGATGGCCACCAAACTCCCACGACATGAATATTATTGAGCATATCTGGGATGCCTTGCAACATGCTCTTCACAAGAATCTCCACCCCCTCATACTCTTACGGATTTATGGACAGCCCTGCAGGATTCATGCTGTCAGTTCCCTCCAGCACTACTTCAGACATTAGTCGAGTCCATGCCACGTCGTCTTCCGGTACTTCTGTGTGATCACGGGGCTGTACACGGTATTAGGCAAATGTACCAGTTCCTTTGGTTCTTCAGTGTAATAATCTGCCCTTTGGCAAAGTCACTTATCTCAGTGGATTTCTCCATTTGCAGCGCATATCTTAGCCAAGTAATCCCACATCCGTCTTTGCTCGGCATACATACTTTCGTTACTGCGTCGTATGCCCGCAACGCCAGGAGGCATCGAACCTTGCAGTGATTTTTTTTTTGTGGTTTTAGGGCACACAACTACAGTGTCATTAGCGCCCAGACTAACTTATGAATGCATTGCGAGGAACAATGGTAAAACAGCAACTAAAAAGAACAACTCTGTAAAAGGCTCCTTAACAGGCAAGGGATTAAAAGAAAACAGCATAATCAAAAGCCCTTAGACAGGTTTGTCAAGTGGATAAAACGAAGAACGCGAGCAGCTGCTCCTGGGTAATCCCCTAAAATGAGATCCAGAGTACATGACAGGCCAAGATCAATGCGCAGTGTATTAAAATTCGGACAGGACGTTAAAATATGGCGTACCGTCAGCAATTTCCCATATGGGCAGAACGGCGCCGGCGCAGCCGTGAGCAGATGGCGATGGCTGAACCGGCAGTGTCCAACTCGTAACCGGGCCAAAACGACCTCCTCCCGCCGAAAATGGCGTGAAGAGATCGTCCAAGCTGTGGGGAGAGGTTTCAAGGCCTTGCAGTGAGCAGTGGTCATAATGTTTTGGTTTGTGAGTGTATATCTCTGTTATATCATTGCCATTGATGCAAGATTTTTTCTGGCATTATTAGGTGTTGCAAATTTTACACTATTTATTATTTCAGGTGGGCTGCTCAATGATACAGATTATTACACTTTGGTCTACCCAAATTAATAGAGACGTGAAGAATATGCAGGAGTATCTGAGCCCCACATCCTCATCTGTTGTGCATCTGACAAAGCCAGTTACAGACATTGTATTCAATAGCACTGTGTGTCAGAGCCAGGCTTATGTTTATTCCAACTGTGTGAAGAGCTGTTCTGAGGTAACACACTGACAATGAACTATAACAAGTATTTCAAGCACACATTTCACTTTGCTTAAATCGCATCTTGAGACTAATAATTTCTGGTTGGGAGGTTGCACCTTTGACAGCAATGGTGTCGTTGTGTGCTAATGTAAGAAAAGAGGTATAACAACTTTGATGGGTCGCATTATTTCAGTCTTTGGTTGATTTTCAATGGCTTAAATTCATTCACTCAAAGTTCCACAGCGCTAACTTCAATTTTGCTTACTTACAAGTTTCTTAAAATAATACTTTAATAAGAAATAATTTAAAGTCTGCTGTTTTCATTGTGGTATAGCACACATTAATCACTTTCATGAAACAATAAACTCAGTAACTGTTGAAAATTGAAAGAATAAACTGACTTTTCAAAAATTCGTCGCTTATTACGTGGCACAGAGTTATAGCAAGTAGTAAATTGTTTGTCAGGAGTATTGTTTACAGGGTGAGTCAGTACTGATCCTGATGTCACTACGCTTTAGTAGAACACACCATCTATTAGAGCGACTGATGAAGATAAGAAGTGCGTAACTCTGTTCCTCAACGATCTCCTTGTTCGTTCACTAAGCTCTTCAGATGAAGTAAGATTGTCTCGCTAATTTGAAAGAGGTACAAACGCTTTTACTTATAGTGCAGTTTACGACAAGTAGCGTTCAGATTTGTTACATTGCTTTTTTAGATGCTAGTCAAAAATTAATATAAATTACGAAAGACAGCCAATGCGGTGGCTAGGCCACGCCACTTTACAAGACGCGACCAAAGACTCATAACATTAGACGATCGCTGAACGTCATATTTTACGAATAGAAAAAGATGGTGATACAGTCGTTATAGCCTGTTATGATCTCATCAAGCACGAGGCATTAAGCACTGATCTTCTCGCTTAATGGCATTTTTCATACGAATATCGAAAAACAAGCACCACACTTGCCTATTAAGCGTTTGGCTCTCAGTGGACGTTCTTGAGATTTATTGACACGACGCGCTGCTGGGTACAGATTCCCGTTACCTGTATACAGAACGACTGTAATAAAAATCGCTGCACAGTGTGGGTGTGATACGTTTTTTACACACACGCACGCACACCACACATACACATACAGTGAGAGAGGGAGGGAGAAGGGGGAGGGAGAGAGAGGGGGGGAAGGAGAGAGGGAGTGACAGCAGCTCTTTTTCGTGCTACGTGATGATCCAATTTTCTTACACAAACGAAAATATCAACGTATCTCAAGTAAAATTCAGCAGTAATAAAAGTATTGCTGCTTTGTGGCGCAGAACGAGTTTGTGTTAATTATGCAGCGCTTTCAAAGCGCATGGGGTAGAAGCGGTCGCTTCATCGCTCGCAGCTTGGACAGCATTAAAAGCCTCCTAAAAATGCGCACCTGGAACGATCGATAGGGCGACCTGCCTGTCTCTCGATAAGAGTTCTTACCTCCTTAGCGCCAGTACCAAGCGCAGCTAAAACAACTGCGAATCGTCTCTTCCAGTCTGTAGTCAGAGAAATAAGATGATTACTTAATGAGAGCCTTTGGGCTTACGAGTATAGCTAGTGGCTTGAGTGTACTGAATGTAGCTACAGCACATCTTCTGTATCGTATCAATCGGGTCTGTCGGCAGTAATCTGATAGATCGCTATGGGCTATCAGTGCAGCATGAGTACACTGCCCTAGAGCAAACAATTAGTGCCGTGGGAAGCAGTAACTACGAAATCCGAAGGTATGGGGCTATTTAATTAATCCTCTTTCAATTACCTGTTCCTTCATCACGTAACTTGTACGTGAGGTATGGTATGTGACGCAGAGCACTTTTCAAAACTTGATTATGGATGGCAAGAACACACAGATAAAATAAAAACACACATTAGTGACTCTCTCGGCGGTGTTGACTCCTTCATCAAGCAGAAATAATGTGGAATATTGTACACAAAAAGGGGCAAAAGAGAAGACGAACGGTAGGTAGCAAGTGCCACTTGAGCCAAAAACAGTAAAAAGCTTTGTTCTTGCTTTTAAATAATGTATAACTACTAAAACTATTAACATAATTTAGAACTATATTTACAAAGTGAACTAAAAGTCCAACGACAAACTTTCCGAGGCGTTAGTATGGACCAAAATAAGGAAAAAGAGTCTTTAAATGCGAACATTTTTAGGTTAGGCTTTACCGTGACTGTTACTGACATTAAATGAAACAATAAGTTTACTGTTACCAGTCACTGTTTATTTGTTTCCACGACGCGTTTCGAAGGTTTAAACCTCCATCATCAGGTGGATATACATCAGTTAATATGGCATTTGTGTGTAATCGTAACACAACACATACACACAAATGCCATATTAACTGATGTATATCCACCTGATGATGGAGGTTTAAACCTTCGAAACGCGTCGTGGAAACAAATAAACAGTGACTGGTAACAGTAAACTTATTGTTTCATTTAATGAAAAAGAGTCTATTAAATATGGGCCTAAAATTCATACCGTTAAGGGCTACAAGCACTTGTTCAGTAGCAGAGATGGGTTATCCTGTAGCGAGTATAAACAAGCGCTCATAGCTCTTAAGGTACGCGCCTTAGAGACCAGGTTTATTAAATCATTTTCTTATTTTGGTCCATACTTCCTTCTCCCAAAATATGGGAAACAGAGAACTTTTCGTAGAAGATATTTGTCTCACAGTAACAAAGATGACCTCCCCCCATGAACCATGGACCTTGCCGTTGGTGGGGAGGCTTGCGTGTCTCAACGATACAGATAGCCGTACCGTAGGTGCAACCACAACGGTGGGGTATCTGTTGAGAGGCCAGACAAACGTGTGGTTCCTGAAGAGGGGCAGCAACCTTTTCTGTAGTTGCAGGGGCAGCAGTCTGGATGATTGACTGATTTGCCTTGTAACACTAACCTAAACGGCCTTGCTGTGCTGGTACTGCGAACGGCTGAAAGCAAGGGGAAACTAAATCTGTAATTTTCCCGAGGGCATGCAGCTTTACTGTATGGTTAAATGATGATGGCGTCCTCTTGGGTAAAATATTCTGGAGGTAAAATAGTCCCCCATTCGGATCTCCGGGTGGGGACTACTCAAGAGGACGTCGTTATCAGGAGAAAGAAAACTGGCGTTCTACGGATCGGAGCGTGGGATGTCAGATCCCTTAATCGGGCAGGTAGGTTAGAAAATTTAAAAAGGGAAATAGATAGGTTAAAGTTAAAAATAGTAGGAATTAGTGAAATTCGGTGGCAGGAGGAACAAGACTTCCGGTCAGATGAATACAGGGTTATAAATACAAAATCAAATAGGGGTAATGCAGGAGTAGGTTTAATAATCAATAGGAAAATAGCAATGCGGGTAAGCTACTACAAACAGCATAGTGAACGCATTATTGTGGCTAAGATAGATACGAAGCCCACACCTACTACAGTAGTACAAGTTTATATGCCAACTAGCTCTGCAGATGACGAATAAATTGAAGAAATGTATGATGAGATAAAAGAAATTATTCAGGGAGTGAAGGAGGACGAAAATTTAATAGCCATGGGTGACGGGAAATCGAGAGTAGTAAAAGGGAGAGAAGGAAACATAATAGGTGAATACGGATTGGTGGCCAGAAATTAAACAGGAAGCCGTACGATAGAATTTTGCACAGACCATAACTTAATCATAGCTAACACTTGTTTCAAGAATCATAAAAGAAGGTTGAATACATGGAAGAATCCTGGAGATACTGACAGGTTTCAGATAGATTATATAATGCTAAGACAGAGATTTAGGAACCAGGTTTTAAATTGTAAGACATTTCCAGGGGCAGATGTGGACTCTGACCACAATCTCTTGGTTATGAACTGAAGAAACTGCAAAAAGGTGGGAATTAAAGGAGATGGGACCTGGATAAACTGACTAAACCAGGGGTTGTACAGAGTTTCAGGGAGATCATAAGAGAACAATTAACAGGAATAGGGGAAATAAATACAGTAGAAGAAGAATGGATAGCTTTGAGAGATGAAGCAGTGAAGGCAGCAGAGGATCAAGTAGGTAAAAAGACGAGGGCTAGTAGAAATCCTTGGGTAACAGAAGAAATATTGAATTTAATTGATGAAAGGAGAAAATATAAAAATGCAGTAAATGAAGCAGGCAAAAAGGAATACAAACGTCTCCAAAATGAGATTGACAGGAAGTGCAAAATGGCTAAGCAGGTATGGCTACAGGACAAATGTAAGGATATAGAGGCTTATCTCACTAGGGGTAAAATAGATACTGCCTACAGGAAAATTAAAGATACCTTTGGAGAAAAGAGAACCACTTGTATGAATATCAAGAGCTCAGATAGAAACCCAGATCTAAGCAAAGAAGGGAAAGCGCAAAGGTGGAAGGAGTATAGAGAGGGTCTATACAAGGGCAATGTACTTGAGGACAATATTATGGAAATGGAAGAGGATGTAGATGAAAATGAAATGGGAGATACGATACTGGGTGAAGAGTTTGAAAGAGCACTGAAAGACCTGAGTTAAAACATGGCCCCCGGAGTAGACAACATTCCATTAGAACTAATGACGGCCTTGGGAGAGCCAGTCCTGACAAAACTCTAAGATCTGGTGAGCAAGATGTACGAGACAGGCGAAATACCCTCAGACTTCAAGAAGAATATAATAATTCCAATCCCAAAAAAACCAGGTGTTGACAGATGTGAAAATTACCGAACTATCAGTTTAATAAGTCAGAACTGCAAAATACTACCGCGAATTCTTTACAGACGAATGGAAAAACTAGTAGAAGCCGACCTCGGGGAAGATCAGTTTGGATTCCGTAGAAATGTTGGAATACGTAAGGCAATGCTGACCTTACGACTTATCTTAGAAGAAAGATTAAGGAAAGGCAAACCTACGTTTCTAGCATTTGTAGACTTTAGAGAAAGCTTTTGACAATGTTGATTGGAATACTTTCTTTCTAATTCTAAAGGTGGCAGGGGTAAAACACAAGGAGCGAAAGGCTATTTACAATTTGTACAGAAACCAGACGGCAGTTATAAGAGTCGAGGGGCACGAAAGGGAAGCAGTGGTTTCGAAGGGAGTGAGATAGGGTTGTAGCCTCTCCCCGACGTTATTCAATCTGTATATTGAGCAAGAAGTAAAGGAAACAAAAGAAGAATACGGAGTAGGTATTAAAATCCAGGGAGAAGAAATAAAAACTTTGAGGTTCGCCGATGATATTGTAATTCTGTTAGAGACAGCAAAGGACTTGGAACAGCAGTTGAACGGAATGGATAGTCTCTTGAAAGGAGGATATAAGATGAACATCAACAAAAGCAAAACGAGGATAATGGAGTGTAGTCGAATTAAGTCGGGTGATGCTGAGGGAGTTAGATTGGGAAATGAGACACTTAAAGTAGTAAAGGAGTTTTGCTATTTGGGGCGCAAAATAACTGATGGTGGCAGAAGTAGAGAGGATATAAAATGTAGACTGGCAATGGCAAGGAAAGCATTTCTGAAGAAGAGAAATTTGTTAACATCGAGTATAGATTTGAGTGTCAGGAAGTCGTTTTTGAAAGTATTTCTATGGAGTGTATCCATGTATGGAAGTGAAACATGGACGATAAATAGTTTGGACAAGAAGAGAATGTGGTGCTACAGAAGAATGTTGAAGATTAGGTGGGTAGATCACGTAACTAATGAGGAGGCATTGAATAGAATTGGGGAGTTTTTGTGGCACAACTTGACTAGAAGAAGGGATCAGTTGGTAGGACATGTTCTGAGGCATCAAGGGATCACCAATTTAGTATTGCAGGGCAGCGTGGAGGGTAAAAATCGTAGAGGGAGACCAAGAGATTAATACAGTAAGCAGATTCAGAAGGATGTAGGTTGCAGTAGGTACTGGGAGATGAAGGAGCTTGCACAGGATAGAGTAGCATGGAGAGCTGCATCAAACCAGTCCCAGGACTGAAGACCACAACAACAAACAACAACAAAGATGACCGTCACAAATCAAGCACTGCCTTAAGATATGTACTTCAGAGACCATGACTATACTGCAGTGAAGTTTGTGCTGATGTGAAACTTCCTGGCATATGAAAACTGCGTACCGGTCCGAGGCCCGAAGGCGGGATCTGTGGCAATAATTTTACCTTGGAACCTTTCCAATTGGTCCGTGTTTGTATAGAAAAACAACAAAATCAGAAATTGAGTCCGCCTTGATGCAAAACACCTTGTTATTCATTTATTTCTTTATTTTCCCACACTAGTTTCGGCGACAAATATCACCATCATCAGTGGTTTTTTTTAATTTTATTTATTTTATGTTACACCATGTTTTTCTGTGCGCTTTTCTTTTCCTTTTATTTTTGCCGATTTTACTGAGCGAACATCATGTCATCTGCAAGTTCGTTGGATGGTGTGTAGTTGATTCTATACACATAAAAACAAAACTTTCGCACCCACTGATAATGGTGATATTTGGGGATATAAAGAAATAAACGAATAACAAGGTGTTTTGCATCAAAGCGGACTCAATTTCTGATAGTGTTGTGGGACCTTTGCCTTTCGGGGGCTGGTGCTCTACCAGCTGAGCCTCCCAAGCACGACTCACGAGCCGTCCTCACAGCTTTACTTCCACCAGTACCTCGTCTGCTATCTTCGAAACTTTACCATAGAGCACTGTCTTAATATATACTCTTCAGAGACTATAGTTACCGAACTTTTTTTCCTGAATGAAAATTTCACTCTGCAGCAGAATGTACGCTGCTATGAAACTTTGTGGCAGATGAGACTCGAACGCGGGACCTTTGCCTTTCGCGAACTAGTGCTCTACCGACTGAGCTACCCAAGCACGACTCACGACCTGTCCTCACAGCTTTACATCCGTCAGTACCTCGTCTCCTACCTTCTAAACCTTACCGAAGTTCGTCTCCGAAACAAGCAGACGCAGTGCTCCTAGCACGTCTGGTCTGTACTGCTTCCTCCCAAAGTGTGGAAAGCAAAAAGCTTTCAATAGAAGATATGTTTCTCACAGCAGCAACAGCAGTGAAAATGAAAACGTGCTGATAGACCATAGTCTCAAACAGCGCGACCGCTACGCTCGCAGGTTCGAATTCTGCATCGAGCATGGAGGTGTGTGATGTCCTTAGGTTTAAGTAGTTCTAAGTTCTAGGGGACTGATGACCTCAGATGTTAAGTCCCATAGTGTACAGAGCCATTTGAACCATTTGATAGACCTTAAGGTATGCATTTTACAACCCATATTTATTATACACTTTTTCCTTATTTTGGTCCATATTATCACCTCCGAAAGCTTGTCGGTGCGGTTTTGGTTCATTCTCTATAGTATAAAACAGTGTATGTTACTAAGGGTATTGAATACGTGCAGTCTATATATAGATTCAAGATAACAGGTTTCAAATTCATGACATAAAACTGAATTGAATTTAATTGAAATGCTTTCGGCAGTGTCAGTTGTCGCTGCTATTTATCATACAACCTGGGTATATTACCAGATGCACCCACACAACGCATTTAACGACACATCACCATTAAGTCGAAGGAACATAGTGATGTACTACCTTCACTGAGGCCTAATCGTTGAAATGATATGGGGTTCTAAATTTGTCTATAAACCTGAAAATAATAGTACGGCGTCACCAGCACGGATATAATTTTTTTTTATTTCAAGGCTTGTTAGCTTATCCACAACAGTAATACGTGTCCCTCTGAGCAACACTGCTACTGTGTTCTGTCATGTCGCACCAAATTTAAGAAACTTAAGTGAAAACATAGCTGAGTACATACTAAAACGGGGGTGGAAAATTAAGTTAATGGTCTGACTTCCGTTTTTTTAAATGTAGCACGAGCTGGCAAGATATCATAGCAGTGCCACTCGTCCAAGTGCAACGTAGTTTCTGTAGATGACATGTCGCTGAAGATGAGGTATTAGGTCCGAAACGTATCATATAAATATTAAATTAAACTGCGGCTGTGTACAATTTAGTTTTCTACTATTGCCCAACACTGTCCCAGTAAGCCTAAGCACAAATTTACTCTAAAGCTATGTAATGAGGATTTGAGTATCATCTGTGATTGATGACCATGGCACTGACGGCACGTAAGGCCGCACTGCTTCGATCGCCAATAGGATGCAACGTAAGACTAGTGGGAAAGTACTCACTGAGTTCCTCCAGGCTACATGTCAGGTGGTCGGTGGGTCCAGAGGTGGGGCGACTGGAGGCCACGATGACACAGACGGCGACGAGGCGCGGCGTTGTGGCCGGCGGCGGCGGCTGCAGAGTGACTGCCGCGCTAGCCACGCGCCGCCCCCGCCCACGTACCGCCTCTCCGCCCCCACCGCCTCCACGCCACCTCCCGGCTGCCCTCCCGGCCGCCGTGGGTGGGGAGCACGCGGTCACCTGTATCAGTGACAGTTACACCAATTCCCATTCTGAAGGTCCAAACTCTGTACCGTGACCCACGGACGCGACTGCACAGGACCTGCCCGCATGACGGATTACCACCTCGCGACCATGTCTCACAATGCGGAGCATAATTTAAATCGATCACTACAGATCTCACATCCGTTCTGGCGTCGTACACTAATTAATTACAGGCGTTGGAAACGTGCTCCCGAGGGATTTCAGAGTCTACGAGTGGTAGTTAGAAAGTTTTAACTATCACCTTAAAATGTCTGAAAGTCTAGTAACCCTTTAGAACACTTTAGTGTCTAGATCTCAAGTTTCGTTACACAGATAACCTGTTTCAGCCAGCTCATTGGTCATCTTCTAATATGTAAAAATATACAAAGAAATACAGGTCCTTGCAACTCATCCAGATCAAAAATGTTGTAATTCGATAAGTAAGGTATATAACCTATACGCTAATATCAGTGCTGTCAAGTAACTAACCGCATGTTTGTGTTCAACACGTAAAAAATATATCAATTTACGGAACTGAAGCTTCCTGGCAGATTAAAACTGTGTGCCTCGAGCTCGGTACCTTTGCCATTCGCGGGCAAGTGCTCTACCAACTGAGCTACCCAAGCACGACACCACGCTCCGTCCTCACAGCTTTAATCCCGCCAGTACCTTGGTACAGCACTTGCCCGCGAAATGCACAGGTTCTCAGTTCGAGTCTCGGTCCAGTACACAGCTTTCATCTGCCAGGAGGTTTCATATCAGCGCACACTTCGCTCCAGAGCGAAAATTTTACTCTCGAAACATCCCCTAGACTGTGGCTAAGCCATGTCTCCGCAATATCCTTTCTTCCAGGAGTGCTAGCTCTGCAAGCTTCGCAGGAGAGCTTCTGTGAAGTTTGGAAGGTAGGAGACGAGGTACCTACGGAATTAAAGCTGTGAAGACGGGGCGTGAGTCGTACTTGGGTAGCACAGTTGGTAGAGCACTTGCCCGCGATAGGCAAGAGTCCTGAGTTCGAGCCTCGGTCCGGCACACAGTTTTAATCTGGCAGGAAGTTTCATATCAGCGCACACTCCGCTGCAGAGAGAAAATTTCATTCTGGAATTTACAGTACTGATCATAAGTTATCATTAAAATTACACTATTGTGCTATACAGGGTGTTACAAAAAGGTACGGCCAAACTTTTAGGAAACATTCCTCACACACAAATAAAGAAAAGATGTTATGTGGACATGTGTCCGGAAACCCTTAATTTCCATGTTAGAGCTCATTTTAGTTTCGTCTGTGTGTACTGTAGGTTATCATGATTTCATACGGGCTACTCTCTGTGCTGCTAGAACATGTGCCTTTACGACACAACATGTGGTTCATGCACGATGGAGCTCCTGCACATTTCAGTCGAAGTGTTCGTACGCTTCTCAACAACAGATTCGGTGACCGATGGATTGGTAAAGGCGGACCAATTCCATGGTCTCCACGCTCGCCTGACCTCAACCCTCTTGACTTTCATTTATGGGGGCATTTGAAAGCTCTTGTCTACGCAACCCCGGTACCAAATGTAGAGACTTTTCGTGCTCGTATTGTGGACGGCTGTGATACAATACGCCATTCTCCAGGGTGGCATCAGCGCATCGGGGATTCCATGCGACGAAGGGTGGATGCATGTATCCTCGCTAACGGAGGACGTTTTGAACATTTCCTGTAACAAAGTGTCTGAAGTGACGCTGGTACCTTCTGTTGCTGTGTGTTTCCATTCCATGATTAATGTGATTTGAAGAGAAGTAATAAAATGAGCTCTAACATTGAAAGTAAGCGTTTCCGGACACATGTCCACATAACAAATTTTCTTTCTTTGTGTGTGAGGAATGTTTCCTGAAAGTTTTGTCGTACGTTTTTGTAACACCCTGTATGTGCATTATGTAGTCATAATCACAGAACTTGCAACATATTAGACATTGTGTAGTGTGCTGACCACTCTCACATAGTGCATAAAAACTGGGCAGGGTCCCACGTGTATGATGATCTTACACTTTCATAGATAATAACCATAAGCAATATAACACGCCATAATGCATGGCACGGGAACAGGTGAAGCTGTCCCGAAGACGGTAACATGCAAACTAAATTAATAATTTTTCCATAAGTAAGATGGTATACTCAGTGATAAACCAAAGCATTGGCTTTTACCATAAATATTGACCCTTAGACAATGTGTCTAATAGTGTATTTTAAATACGACAGTATGCCATCTTAGGCACCGTATAACATTAAAACACTTGATACTGTCACTTTAAAGCCGAAATCATGATCGTATAAATGTGACACTGCAAGTAAAAAACAGTCTAAGGGCGGTACTGACTTTAGAGAAATGCAAACTAACTGCCGCAGATCAGTGCAGTACATCTAACATATAAAGTTACACCAATGCATATTACGTTGGAAAACAATGGAAAAGAAGTCGCATGCTTCGTGACAGAGCGTAGGGGAACGACGCGGGAAACACGCACCGCCCACTAGGCAAGGCCCTAATGGAGGTGTTTTGCCGTAGCCTTCCTCTGACCGTAATGGCTATGAATGTTGATGACGAAGACGATGTAACAACACCTAGTCATCTCGAAGCCAGGAATCGAACCCAGGGCCCCGTGCTCGGGAAGAGAGAACGCCACCATGAGGCCACGAGCGGCGGACTTTATAAATTAAATAAAACACACCAATTACCTAATATCTATCAGTAGCCATTAGAGTACATGTGAACCGTAACAGTATGTAATAGAAAACAACGGAACCTTTTACAAACGTTTAAATACTTTACTCATAAACTACAGATATTTACGGTACGAGATTCAAGTTCGCTTATAAAAATTTGTTGTACTGTATGACTACGCCATGGAACAAAGTAGTACCAGCGCAAATGATATATATAAACAACCTGACACCCAATAAAATGTTAAAATACTTGAAATACATGAGCTGCACAGATCTTTAAGGTATGAGATTCAAAGTGGTTTTATGAGTTTTGTTAATTTAAACGACAAGAGATAGAGCACTACCGGTGCAATAAGTTCATATAAACAGCCTGGCATGCAGTAATTAAACAGATATGAACTTTTGACAACTACTACATTTCGATTAATGAACAAAACAAGTATATGCGACGTGTTACGTACGTAGAAATATATTTTCTAACATACCTGTCTCTACCGGCCAAATGTCAATAAGGCAACAGGTACATGGTAAAGTAATTGTATTACTACATTTTTGGTTTGGCTGAGATGTAGTAAACTGTATTTTGCTGTACTCAAAAATGGTTTTGCTCGTGAGTGATATGGTATGATAACCAGTGTGGCTGCATTGACACATACTGAGGGAAGGAGACAGCCACGCGTGGAAGCAGGAATGGGCTTGCATTGACGAGGCGATTTAACAAGCATAAACAGCTCCTCTCTCTGGGCCTATTTTGCAATGCAAGGAAATGCGTTTTGCGAGCTATGTTGGAACAAATGGTTCAAATGGCTCTGAGCACTATGGGACGCAACTGCTGTGGTCATCAGTCCCCTAGAACTTAGAACTACTTAAACCTAACTAACCTAAGGACATCACACACAGCCATGCCCGAGGCAGGATTCGAACCTGCGACCGTAGCAGTCTCACGGTTCCGGACTGCGCGCCTAGAACCGCGAGACCACCGCGGCCGGCGTTGGAACATTGTGGTTGCTTATAGACAATGTTAGCGAACGAATAACGGAATGATGACTGTAGCGGATATCATAAAATTCTAGACTTATCCCGTTTTGTTCAGTTTCCGATTCGCCATTGGGTTTAGTAAGCAGATATCTCAGTCACAGAAAGGTTTTCTATTTTGTATGTTTTTCATATCCCCTTTTTGGAGGAAATCTATGCACGACTGTGCTGAGAGCAAAACGTGAGTTATGTAACATTAACCTAATTTTTCTGTGTTGAATGCTTGTCTTTTTTGCGATCAAATAATAACTCTCAAGTTAAGAGAAAATCTCATGTCTTTATAGCTGTTTCGCTCCTTCCGTTAATTTTATTGAATGGAGCATTACTTTTGCAAGGTGGTAATACTGAACAGTGAATAGTCACGAAGCTCTGTGCTAAGGCCTTATGCAGACAAAATTACTGAAGCATTTTCGTACTTGAATTCGATCGATAGTTCAATTGCAACCACCGTTACTCAGTACGTGACTCGTCGTCTGTGATAACGTTGCGTAACGGAGTCACAGTCAGTACATCGTCTCAGATGCTAATTGTAGAGGATCATATTTCGCTATGTAAGAGATGGAACCATATGCTTGAAACAGAATTTATCTCACTGTAATTAATATCTTTTTTCTGATTTTAGATTGTATCCTGTTTTTATTCAGAGAAAGTGAAATACGGTTGGTCTTCTTCTTCTTGCCTACACTTCTTGTTCCAAACACACTGCTGTAACGTCATGTATCTTCTACGTTCTCTAATGTCATTTTAATAGTAATTAGCTTAAATACGTTATACTCTAGTAATATGGCTGATACTTTTTACAAATAACATATAAAGCTTGTGTTAATGTTTCCTTTTAAAGTCTTTCGAAGAGGCTGTTTGGTGGCGCAACGATCGTACACTATCAACGCGCAATGGTTTATGCATTTTCATTTCCACTTTCGAACCTGCAGTGGTTCGAATGGCTCTGAGAACTATGGGACTTAACATCTGTGGTCATAAGTCCACTAGAACTTAGAACTACTTAAACCTAACTAACCTAAGAACATCACACACATCCATGCCCGAGGCAAGATTCGAACTTGCTACCGTAGCGGTCACGCGGTTCCAGACTGAAGCGCCTAGAACCGCACGGCCACACCGCCCGGCGAACCTGCAATCTAACGTTCTTTACGAAGTCCGATCACCACTGTTATTATCATCCAAATTATTTTGTTGCATTGAAACTAAAGATTAACTCGATCTTTTGTCACCAAACATTTCCGTACTCCAACGACTTCTGGGACTCATGGGCCATTTACATCAAGGTAACACGTATGTAATCAGTTGAAGCCATTAGACGAAGTAGGGGATCTTGATTGTAATCAATAATTCTAAAAGTATTCTCTATGTGTGTGTGTGTGTGTGTGTGTGTGTGTGTGTGTGTGTGTGTGTGTGTGTGTGTGTTTCATGTATCACAAAAATTGACGAGTAATAGAAAAATGATAAGCAGCCGAAGAACATATTATAGCACGAAATTAAAGTCAACAACTGTGATTCCAAAAAACATTTACGAGCAAAAACAAATTTTACAAATGTGGGCAGCGATCTACGTTACAGCACAATACAAAAGGTAAGACCATCATTGTTTATTCTCCTTTGCCTGTGTGCAGATTAAATTTTCTTGACGGCTGTAGTCATTCGATTTTCAGTTTCGTTGTCAATCTAACCTAAATACTGGATATTTTAAAAATTTTGTGGTTATTAGTTTTAACAATACTGACTAGTTTACACAAGATGGCTTACTTTGAGTCGCGAAACTACTGAACGAAGCAGGACTTTCTTAGTGTTTCCGCAAATTAATGGAGTCTTTCCAGAAAGTTCATGCTCAGTAATGTCGTTATTTGTGTGCTGAGATTAAATTGAGATTTGTGATCTGATGCACAAGGATTCCGCCAATATTTCTTTCATGGTAAAAATAAGGATGTCAGTCATACACGTGATAAGAAAAAAAGAGATCAGCTACACAACAGATCAGATTAACTTGTTTTATCATTAGGTAGAAGCACTAATGAAATCAGATGTCGAAAGCTTCTTAATGCAACAAAAGGTGATGTTCAGCCTATCGTCAAATGAAATATCGTCTAAAGAGCATCAAATGTCAACTCAACTAGACGAAAAATCCTTTGAATTTAATGAAATGTCACCTAACCTAAATGAAATGTCGACTTGATACGATGAAATGTTATCGCAATGTAATGACATATCATCTAAATATGACACACCATCTAAATGAAATCTTAAATACGATGTGTGATATGTTGCCTAAAGGAAAAACAATGTACTCTGATATGTCAATTAACCACAATTAAAAATTATTTTCAGAGCTGCCATGTGCTGAAGTCTCATCTCAGAAAGATGCTTTGGAAGATGTATCTAAAAATGAAATTGACACGACTGAAACTAATTACCTGAATAGCGAGATAGTGTTACATCAAAAAATAGTAGCGTAGAACAGGAGCTGTCCATTATAACGGAAACAGCACATGAGACACAACCCGCAGGTGTTAGTATCGGCAGTGAAAAGATTACTTCTTCGTTACATGGAGAAATACATATTCATGAAACAAATCATGCATGTCTGTCACCGAAACACATCTCCTGTGAGAAGCGGGCTCCACCTCATTCTCAGTCAGTTTTATTAAGCGAATACTTTTACGACCACGAACAACTTCGGGTATTCACTGCCCGTATGATCAACAATAACAGCAAAAGGAATAGCGGCGCGGCTTATTCCTCTCCGTCACGCGTGAAATTTCACAGCTGCGGAAGATCAAAAGACTATCGTGTCAGTCCTGTGTCGCAGCCGGTGACGCATATATCACACAATGCTCGGCATTACCAGGAACAGAAACCATAACAGACACCAAACCGGTTACCTTCATGTCGGTGTAGGACAATGGCAAGGCTATGACAATGACAACCAGTGGTACTCCCATCATGGCAACGGTAACGACATAACGACAAAAAGCACACGCTCGTAATAATTTCATATACAAAACTGTACAGCTGAAACCGACTGGTGAACACTGAATCCCACAGTGAAAATTACTGGAATGGAGGATTTGCCCCGCCCCACGATGACATGTATAACAAATTAAAATCAATTGTAAACGATACATTGTTGGGTGGAATGGGGGCAAAATTCTGTGTTCATAATGAAGAAATTGTTCAAGCTACTGTACATGCTATCGTAGTTAAAGACTACAATTGTTCTGGACATGGGTTCTATGGAATGCAATGTCACAAGAGAATGCAAATTCCGCCTGCCGCGGTGGTCTCGCGGTTCTAGGCGCGCAGTCCGGAACCGCCCGACTGCTACGGTCGCAGGTTCGAATCCTGCCTCGGGCATGGATGTGTGTGATGTCCTTAGGTTAGTTAGGTTTAAGTAGTTCTAAGTTCTAGGGGATTGATGACCACAGCTGTTAAGTCCCATAGTGCTCAGAGCCATTTGAACCATTTTTGAATCGACGTTCCCCTGGAAGTATTGTAAGATTCTTGGAGGTATTGATGTCAGATCCTGAAATGTCAAAATACAGGGTGTTTCAAAAAGAATACATGCATTTCAAATGCATATACTTACTAAACTTTAAGACATACAAATATGAAACTCTATACACATATTTACGAACCTCTCAAGTTCAGATTACAGATGTTCAATATGTCCTCCATCAGTGACATGAACAATATCATATCAAATTCTTCCCATACTGGGGCGAGCACGTCCTTCGTCACTGACGTTAAGTCCATACGGATCCGGTTCTTCAGCTGTTCCAGGTTCTGTAGGGGTGGTGGTACATAAACGTTGTCTTTAACGAAATCCCACAGGAGGAAGTCAGATGGTGTCAAATCCGGTGACCGTGGAGCCCAGCTGAGACATGGTAAGTCGCCAACTCCTTGACCACCAGTCCAACTATTCGGTAGAGTTTCATTCAGATATTCACGCACCTGGCGACTGCGGTGAGGGGGTGCCGCATCCTGTTAAAAAATGAAGTTATCTTCGTGGAGCCTCGGAAACAACCACATAGCGAGATACTGCTGACCGTTAACTGTGTTTCCATCAAAGAAGAATGGACCGTAAACAGATGATCGGGATATCGCACAGAACACATTGGCTTTGGGGGAATCTCGTACATGTTCAATGGCTTCATGTGGGCTCTGTACGCCCCAAATTCCAATATTGTGTTTGTTCACCTGATGGAAAGTCGCTTCATCACTGAACATAATGCGCTGTGCGAAAGTGTTATCGTTGTCAATAGAATCAGGAATCTCGTTACAAAACGCCACACGTTTGCGTATGTCAGTAGGACGCAGAGATTGTAACAGCTGTAACTTGTACGGATTCATAACCAACCGAAGTCTCAAAACACGTCAAATTGTTGTTGTAGGCAGCTGTGACTTTCGACTGACACGACGAGTTGATTTTGAAGGATTACGTAGGAAAGCATTTTAAAAAATGGTTAAAATGGCTCGGAGCACTATGGGACTTAACATCTATGGTCATCAGTCCCCTAGAACTTAGAACTACTTAAACCTAACTAACCTAAGGACAGCACACAACACCCAGCCATCACGAGGCGGAGAAAATCCCTGACCCCACCGGGAATCGAACCCAGGAACCCGGGCGTGGGAAGCGAGAACGCTACCGCACGACCACGAGCTGCGGACAAGCATTCGTGCAACATTTTCTTCGGGAACACGAGGGCGGTCAGTACTCTTTCCTTTATATACACATCCTGTATCTACAAACTGTCGATACCATCTACGAATGTTCCACCCATTCAGAGGATCAATTTAATACCTCAACCTGAAAGGTCTTTGCAGTGTAATCAAGGAATTGCACTTCGCAAACTCGAGAACACAAAATTATTTCTGCTGCAGAGTGGCCATTTTAAATATATTACGGTTACCAAGCAAAACAGAAGACAACTGACGTCTAGCGGCTATTATAAACTCCAAATAGAAGTTTCTGATTGATTGGTCCAGTCATCATTCAGGTGGGGGCGAATGGGGGGGGGGGGGGGTGGAGGGGCAAAAGTTCATTATAATTCACTGTAATTGGAGGAGTGTTTCAGGGCTCCCCTAAGATTGTCCGCGGGGGAGAAACGTATGTGCTGCTCAAAGTTTAGATGGGAAGCCTAAGAGCCGACTACGGACAGTCTTAATCCGGGACGGCAAGTGAATTGGCCATTCGTGTCCTGAGTCCAAGCGTTTTCCTTATCGAACTGCGTTTGCCACGATGGAGCATGCCACGTCTGCAAACACACAGCCATACAGCGAACTCTGCACTCGCCTAATGCGACATTCCGGCGGACTTCAGAGGCGGACAGACGGCGGCCACGCACGCAACCCAACGTTGTTAAGCCGGCTGTGCAATGCGACAAATTGGTGCAGTATCCTGGAGTAGTTTAGAGAGGGATTTTTGTGATAGAACGTTTACCTTCACGGGAATATCTACTATCTAAGCAATTGTGAAAGTTCAAGGCACAACACGAGCATTCTTACCGTATTTGTGAGGGTAACAGGTCGAATGATAACTCTTGTTAGAACTCAAGTTAGTAATTAATGGTGGAGATAATCGCGAAGTCATTGGTGTTAAACGTAGGTGTCCTTCTTTTTCATTAAGTTTTTTGGGTTTTGCCCTCTGTTTTTCTTTTGTACTTAGTTGTCAGTTTATAATCTTCAGCGCCGTGCCATTTGTTTTCTGGCCACCATTTGTATATCAATTGTCCAGCGACTTGTGCTGGTGGGACCCTGTATTATTCTGCGTTCATTCAGCTTTGTTTCACTGTCAAACAATCAATTCAATTATTGAACAAATTATGTATTGCCAGATCTATGAATTTCATATGGCAGTTGTAAGGGAAACCTTTTTACACTGATTGCAAGGGGTACTTTCACCGTACGTTAGAGATTACGGCCACAATTAAATCTAGTAGGTTAATAGGAGTTTCCTTCATGCGCACAATTGATTCACCAAGATGATTGCTAATTCCATGGGGGCTCCCTGTAGCACTTGACCTGGCGTGTCAAGGAAAAGAATAAATTACCTTGTCAGCCCTGGAAGCACTCGTACACCCGATGGTTAGCTGCAAAACACCGGCTTCTCGCAACTTTATAAGGCCTGGTAACAACACTAAACACGATCAATACAAATGCTCTCTGGTGACCGTTCTATCTGCCACAGAGAATTATAACTGCAACCGTTTATATACATGTCGATGGTGATCTCGCGTACGTAGTTACGTTGACATCCGACTATGTACTCTGGATGCTTCACTTTATTTGTCGAGCAGTGTATAACATACTGCAGATATACAGGTTGAAAAGTATTTAAACCGACAAACTACGGGAGGTTGTAGGGGGCGGCAAAACAAATATTTTCCCCTAATATCATTTTCTCCTGTGAGGAATATTTAAACCGGTAGAGGAAGATTTCTCTGACGGCAAATTAATTAAACCAACAAACACTTTTCCATTTTTTTATGACCAAGAGACAACACATTAACACAACCCAATTTCAGTTACACTAGATTTACAAAAATGCCTCCATTGACACGTAAACAAAGATTACACCGTTGGATCATGTTCTGTCTGACAAGGGCGAAACCCCAGGAGTATCCTGAATTGTTGGTGCTGCTGCTACTATCCGGGCAAACAGATCCTCTTCTGATGCAACAGGAGTTGCGTAAACAAGGTTGCGCATATCTCACCACACAAAAAAGTCCAGAGGGGACATATCTGGGGATCGAAGAGCCCATGGCACAAGTCCACCTCTGCCAATCCACGTTTCTGGGAACCGTCGGTCCAGGAATCGACGCACACGATGAGTGAAATGTGCCGGCGCCCCGTCATGTTGGAACCACATACGTTGTCTTGTAGGGAGCGGGACGTCTTCCAGGAATTCTGGCAAAGCTCTGGCGAGAAAATTGTAGTAGTGCCTGCCATTTAATGGCCTAGGTAGCAGATACGGCCCAATTAAACAGTCGCCAACAACAGCAACCCACACATTAACGAAGAACCGCACTTGATGAGTGCTAGTAACTGGCATGTTGATTATTGTGGTGTGCGTACTGTAAGACCCTCAGCAGACACACCATCAGATTATTTGACTTGTCACTCTAACGAAGTAGGCGAGTGTCAGCAATATTTCTCGTGGTCTTATCATGGCGTGTTTATCTTCTGCGGTTAGGTCAGACGATAGAAATGCCACTTGCACGCTTAGAGTAACAGATTGATTGCGACAAACTTTAAGCGGAACTTGATTAATTTTCACACACATTTATTAAAATAATAACAAGCATAAAAATTACTTAACTTGTTCTGGATGCTATTTACAATTGACAATCTGAAGTTCCTTTGGTATTGGTACGTTAATCTTATTCTCACATATATCTCTGATACTTGACAAAAATGGTTAGCACACTGGACTCGCATTCGGGAGGACGACGGTTCAATCCCGTCTCCAGCCATCCTGATTTAGGTTTTCCGTGATTTCCCCTAAATCGTTTCAGGCAAATGCCGGGATGGTTCCTTTGAAAGAGCACGGCCGATTTCCTTCCCAATCCTACCCTAACCCGCGCTTGCGCTCCGTCTCTAATGACCTCGTTGTCGACGGGATGTTAAACACTAACCACCACCACCACTCGACGAAAGTGTCTATACATTTATCTTCATGGCTATGTACAGGAATATGGTAATCGTATTAGACACAGACTGAAACTTGACTATAGACTGGTACAGACAAATGCAGACTGGTACAGACCGGTGCAGACAAATGCAGACTGACTAATCGGAGGTCTGTACACTCAACTATCACTGCGCGAGTGTGATCCGCGAGGAGAAATGGTTCTACGTTAGCAGCAATCTCATTGGCTGCGTTGCATATTAATACGCGGATCGGCGGAAGCAGTATTTGGTCTGTCTCTGTGGTAGCGCCATCTTGTAGTACGGAGATGGAAGAGCGCTGCGCCTGCGCTGTTGTGTTTAGCGGGACGCGCTCTAGTGGGAAAGTTGCGTACACGCTGACTACGCGGAACTATGTACACAACAGTTATCCTCACTCCAAACATGCGAATTGTGCATGTTGAAGACTCCATCACGTCCGAACGCTGTCTCATTGGTAAACAACACAGAGGATGGAAATGTAGGATGCATTTCTCACTGTTCCAGGTACCACTGCGAAAACTGTGCTCAGGGTGGATAATCAACTGGTTCCAGGTTGTGGACACGCTGTAAATGAAACGGAAGTAACAATTGCTCTCAAAGGACTGTTCTTACATTCGTCTGATTCGTCCCCATGTTACGTGCAATTGCACGAGTGCTGATTGAAGGATCCTGCTCCACTTGCTGCAAGACAGGTTCCTCAAATTGCAGCGTTCTTACCATTCGACCGTGTCCCTGTCCAGGTAATCTGCTAAATGACGCGGTCTCATGCAGACGTTGGTACACAGCAGCAAAGGTCGTATGATGCGGGATACGGCGATTAGGATAATGTTGATAAACCCGCTGTGCAGCTCGTCTGTTGTGGTGCGCTACGTAGTACAATCCAACCACATCAGTGTACTCACTCCAGGTGTAAGCAAAGACAATGCACTACTACACTGGTAGACAGCAGTTGCTTAAACTGATGAGCGTAATACGCACTCTAACGACTGAAGATTGTAATACGGCCTCTAACAACTGAAGAGCGTAATACAGCCTCTAAAAGAAATGGTTCTAATGGTTCTGAGCACTATGTGAGTTACCTGCTGAGGTCATCAGTCCCCTAGAACTTAGAACTACTTAAGCCTAACTAACCTAAAGACATCACACACATCCATGCCCGAGGCAGGATTCGAACCTGCGACCGTAGTGGTCGCGCGGTTTCAGACTGTAGCGCCTAGAACCGCTCGGCCACTTCGGCCAGCTAATACAGCCTCTACCGGCTTAAGTAATCCTCCTAGGAAAAAATGACATTAGGGAAAAATATTTGTTTTGATGTCCCCTTCAACTTCCCAGAGTTTGTCGGTTTAAATACTTTTCACCCTATATGGATCCTCAAGTACTTTGTAAAGTGACGATAGACATGTCTTATTTAAGAGAGAAGGCGGAAACACCTATCATACAATAATCATCAACAAGGGTAAGTGCTGCTGGTGGGCAGGCGATTGTTTTTAATGCGGACGCACAGTACTCCAAGTGCTGCGAAAAACTGTGTCTGTGAACTTCCAGCGGACAACGCTCAGGCTTGTAAATACTTTTATTCCAATTCAACAGCTGGTCATTCTATCTCACAAGACTATAGCGTTCGACCTCACAAGCTTTGTTTCGCAAACGAATGTCGCCAACAGGGTACAATTAAACGCTTGAGTGGGCCAATTCTGTATCGCTACTGGAAACCAACATACACCATTTGAGGTAATTTAAAGAAACGAATTCCTGGTCACATTCCTACTTCAACATCTTTGTGCAACTGGGAGCATCTTTACAAGGTAAGTTGTATTTAGTTCCAATTCAGCTCATACCGAACGTCGTCAACAGAGCTACATATCGATTCATGTACCGTGTTGCTGCTCAGGATCATAACCAGCCTTATTGAGATTACCTCGGCTATACTAAATACGTCTACTTTGATCATGGCAAACACGTCTTGCCTTAGGAGGTCGAACATACGTTGTTTCTCGCGAAATATATTTAATAGCATTGTTTGTAAGTGACGTGTTCTACTATTTGTTCAGAATCTATCAAAGTAGTCACACGTCCGTCTCAGCTATCATTACTAATAAAAAAATCACAAAATACTACAGAACATCCACAAGTGTGTGCATATCATTTGTTTTATTTAACTCAGTTTTATTCACGCACACAAATCAGGCTACATAGCGACTTCTACTGGCTAGCTCAGCTCAGTCCTCTGGTAGGAGACCTGCGGAGATACAAGCTCCTTCTACATCTACATCTACATGACTACTCTGCAATTCACATTTAAGTGCTTGGCAGAGGGTTCATCGAACCACAATCATACTATCTCTCTACTATTCCACTCCCGAACAGCGAGCGGGAAAAACGAACACCTAAACCTTTCTGTTCGAGCTCTGATTTCTCTTATTTTATTTTGATGATCATTCCTACCTATGTAGGTTGGGCTCAACAAAATATTTTCGCATTCCGAAGAGAAAGTTGGTGACTGAAATTTCGTAAAAAGGTCATTCCGCGACGAAAAACGTCTATGCTGTAATGACTTCCATCCCAACTCGTGTATCATATCTGCCACACTCTCTCCCCTATAACGCGATAATACAAAACGAGCTGCCCTTTTTTGCACCCTTTCGATGTCCTCCGTCAATCCCACCTGGTAAGGATCCCACACCGCGCAGCAATATTCTAACAGAGGACGAACGAGTGTAGTGTAAGCTGTCTCTTTAGTGGACTTGTTGCATCTTCTAAGTGTCCTGCCAATGAAACGCAACCTTTGGCTCGCCTTCCCGACAATATTATCTATGTGGTCCTTCCAACTGAAGTTGTTCGTAATTTTAACACCCAGGTACTTAGTTGAATTGACAGCCTTGAGAATTGTACTATTTATCGAGTAATCGAATTCCAACGGATTTCTTTTGGAACTCATGTGGATCATCTCACACTTTTCGTTATTTAGCGTCAACTGCCACCTGACACACCATACAGCAATCTTTTCTAAATCGCTTTGCAGCTGATACTGGTCTTCGGATGACCTTACTAGACGGTAAATTACAGCATCATCTGCGAACAGTCTAAGAGAACTGCTCAGATTGTCATCCAGGTCATTTATATAGATCAGGAACAGTAGAGGTCCCAGTACGCTTCCCTGGGGAACACCTGATATCACTTCAGTTTTACTCGATGATTTGCCGTCTATTACTACGAACTGCGACCTTCCTGACAGGAAATCACGAATCCAGTCGCACAACTGAGACGATACCCCATAGCTCCGCAGCTTGATTAGAAGTCGCTTGTGAGGAACGGTGTCAAAAGCTTTCCGGAAATCTAGAAATACGGAATCAACTTGAGATCCCCTGTCGATAGCGGCCATTACTTCGTGCGAATAAAGAGCTAGCTGCGTTGCACAAGAGCGATGTTTTCTGAAGCCATGCTGATTACGTGTCAATAGATCGTTCCCTTCTAGACACTGACGCAGCCATCGGCTATGGAGTTCTGTGGTATCACTTTTTATTCGTTTAGTGTAGTTAAGGGTTTACTTAATAAGTTAATTTAATGCTGACAAGTACGATTTTGAATATTGTTTCTTGTTTGTTTTTTTAGGGCTATTGACAACGACATAAATGTGGAAACCTGTTCAACCAATAGTAAATGTGCCGGCCGGAGTGGCCGAGCGGTTCTAGGCGCTACAGTCTGGTGCCGAGCGGCCGCAACGGTCGCAGGTTTGAATCCTGCCTCGGGCATGGATGTGTGTGATGTCCTTAGTTTAGTTAGGTTTAATTAGTTCTAAGTTCTAGGCGACTGATGACCTCAGGAGTTAAGTATCATAGTACTCAGAGCCATTTGAGCCAATAGTAAATGTATGGAAACATTGACAGATAACCTCTGTAGTGAAACAGAGTATGTTCGCTGTTGCTCTATGTCAAAACTTGACAAATGTGAACAGTAATTATTGGAATTGTTCACTAAATTCCGACCGAAGAATCAAGTAACATGTTTAAGTTGTCTTTATTGTCTGCTGCTTCTCTGAATTGTGAAGAACGACGAGTCCTGTACGGCCTCCACTTCATAAGTTTATGGCACCAATCTGCTTTGTAGCCCGTACGCAGGCTCCTAAAAAACTATTCTATATAAAGTTCGATGAATGATGAAGTAGACCAAAATAACGTAATAAAGGACGTTTTACTCTAATATAACTACACCTAAGTGTTATTTTTTAAATTTTATTACTCTGCACACCTTTTGCGGTGTAACCAGTCATCGTCTGGCAGAAGCTGGAAACTATACACAAGCAAGATCGAAATTTTTTTTGCTAGGGCGAAAGAGAAAAGGCATAATGCGATATGGCAGTTATTAATACGATTAAGCACGACTGAAATTTTAAACTTTTTGTGATGTGTATAACATGTCTATAATTTTGATGAGCAGTACATGATTGCTTATCACTGGGCGAATTTTGGAAAATTTGGAAATTTATCATAAGGTTTTATGGGACCAAACTACTGAGGTTATCCGTCCCTAAGCTTAAGCACTACTTAATCTAACTAGGACAACACACAAACCCATGCCCGAGGGAGGAATCGCAACTCTGACGGGAGGAGCAGCGTGGACCGTGACAAGGCGCCCGAGACCGCGTGGCACTGGACGAGTATGTAGCTCTATACGCATAAATAGGGTAAACAAAAGAACTTGTGTTACTTACCACATCAACTGCATTTACATTCAGTAATAATGTACCTTATAAACAGAATGGCACTGTGAAGTCCCGAACTCATTCTGTTCATAGTTCTGACAGGGTACCTAGAGCTGTTAATATCTATGGTAATTAGTATTATAGCCTATAAGGTGGACACTTTCTCTTCATATTAGATTACAATTTACATGTACATTCTCTCAGAAGAGAAACACATTAAGACAAAACTATCGATTAATAATCAGGTAACACAAATTAAGTACCTTATAAAATCTTTCCGTCAGAAAATATAAAACAAAACCTTTTTAGGTAGTAAAAACTGTTAACCATATGTCTCACGTAGATCTCGAGAAAAACTGTACAGTCATTATATTTGCATTC
This sequence comes from Schistocerca gregaria, assembly GCF_023897955.1. Lineage (NCBI taxonomy): Eukaryota > Metazoa > Arthropoda > Insecta > Orthoptera > Acrididae > Schistocerca > Schistocerca gregaria. The sequence continues at coordinate 277,552,916 of NC_064922.1, forward strand.
TATAGTGGAATTTAATGATTTTTGGGGTTTCCCAGATTTTTCAGCTTCAATATTATTGAGCACTCGCCCTTCAACACTGTTTGAATGACTCTAAAACATGTCTGTACAAAATTTTGTACAGACAGTTGTCGTGCTGACGTCACCTCAGTATTTTCGTACGCACATGTACTTTACAGTCAGTTGCTTATTTGTTGCCATTCGCGTTGCACATATTTTCCAGTCGCTATTTAAGATTTCACATCAATTACGCAGTGCCAAGGAATGTATGTTGAGCAGGAGATGTAAAACACCAAATAACTGGACACAAATTACCATCAAATAGTTCAAATGTTGGTAGTTTTATTTTAGAACACACAGGAAGTAAAACTAACCGTTAGTGAAAGTGCTAATCTCGTGGTTCGCGAGTGCGTTCTATTTTGGGAGAAAGTAATAATTCCGGCAAGAGCTATTCACCATTGTTCACAAAAAATTATTAAATAGCATTCGAAATCGCAAAAAAAGTGTCAATAAGTGTCTAACCGCTATGAAGAGACGTTTGTAAGTAATTTGGACAATTTGCCACTGCTCTACAAACAATCAAGTTGGAAGAAGACGGGATGTTTTTACTTCGAAAGAAATGGCCTGGGAGTAAAAGCTACCAGGCAGGAGTAGCCAAATACTTGTGGATAAAAAGAAAGAGCGGGGAAAAATTGGAAGAAGAGAACTGGCAAGCAAAAGAGAAGTGTGCACATTTACGTCTACACCTTTTGTTGTACTTTCTTCTTCATCAGACGAAATTTACATGGGTGATGGTGAGATTTTATAACGTTCATCTGAGAGCAATTCATTGGACAATGCTGGAAGGCGAAGTATCAAAGATTTTATTACTGAAAAATTAGCGGCTGTCTTACATAGATGTCAGTCGAGTGTTACAGATTCTACATACATATTCTTCAGGCGACATATGATGCACTTGGTCACAATGCTAAATAGCTCTGCAGTAACAAATCATATCTTCATAGAATCAGAAGAAAAGAGGCATTCATTGTTACTTTCGGGGACAGTGAACAGCTCATTGGCGGTCCAAAATTACAGAATAGTTTTGATAAAGAACAAGCGAAAGTTGTCTGGAATGCATTAACATTCTGAGATATTGACGACAATGTATGAATTCTCCGCAGCGACACAACTGCCTCGAACACCGGCCGTCGTATTGGTGCGTAGGTCTTACGTGAACACAAATAGGACGGGGAGTTGTACTTCCCATGCCGTCTTCACATGTATAAACTTATTCTAAGAAGTGTGTTTGAATAGTGTAACAAGTATTCTTCGAAGAGCATTCTCTCAGCATTTAACGGAAAACTGGAAAGCTATCAGTCTCAGTAATTTTCACACTGGCGAAAAGATTGTGGACTTGCTTTTTAATGAGTCAGAAATTAAGGAGATGTTAGATTTTTATGAAAGTGAATTAGATAAACCAGCAGTGGGACGTGATACCGTGAACCCACACTGCTCTTGGTAACGGTTTTTGAAGAAGACTTCAGGAAAAAAGATGTAAAAACCCTCCTGGAGCACTCACCAGGAAATATGTACGGTAGAAGCAATTTATTCCTGAAAAATATCCCTGCTACTGTTACAAGTTGAACTATCCATTAAAAATAAAAATGCATTGAAACATGACTCCGTTTTCATTATAAGCGTTTGTGTTAAACCGTGGCTTCAGTGCAGTGGAGTTGTAAAGACTTCGCATCTAGACCTCTGCTTCCTAAAGAGATCTGAAATCATATGAAGAGACAGATACCACCATTTCAAAAGCGGCTATAAGGAAATTTAATCATCATTGGCCTTATTTATCAGAACAATTACCTCTCTTATCGCTCTTCGATGGCGTAGTAGACGTAAGTTTAATATCGTTGTTTGTTGTTGTTTGTTGTTGTTGTTGTTGTGGTCTTCAGTCCTGAGACTGGTTTGATGCAGCTCTCCATGCTACTCTATCATGTGCAAGCTTCTTCATCTCCAAGTACCTACTGCAACCTACATCCTTCTGAATATGCTTAATGTATTCATCTCTTGGTCTCCCTCTACGATTTTTACCCTCCACGCTGCCCTCCAATACTAAATTGGTGATCCCTTGATGCCTCAGAACATGTCCTACCAACCGATCCCTTTTTCTGGTCAAGTTGTGCCACAAACTTCTCTTCTCCCCAATACTATCCAATACTTCCTCATTAGTTATGTGATCTACCCCTCTAATCTTCAGCATTCTTCTGTAGCACCACATTTCGAAAGCTTCTATTCACTTCTTGTCCAAACTATTTATCGTCCATGTTTCACTTCCATACGTGGCTACACTCCATACAAATACTTGCAGAAATGACTTCCTGACCCTTAAATCTATACTCGATGTTAACAAATTTCTCTTCTTCAGAAACGCTTTCTTTGCCATTGCCAGTCTACATTTTATATCCTCTCTACTTCGACCATCATCAGTTATTTTACTCCCCAAATAGCAAAACTCCTTTACTACTTTACCGTTTGTTATTGATTTTAATGCATTCATTTACATCTCCAAATTCAATCTCATCTTCGTGTCAAGCATGATTTACATTCTCTTTCCTGAGGATTATGGGCGCTAGTTTTATTCAAGGATGCCCTTCGACATGGATGATGAGCACTTCATATTAATACTCTAGAAGAATAGTTAAAGAATTAAAAGATGTGTTAAATTAATGCAAGATTGTCATCGAATACTGTCTGTAGATTAGCTGCAGGAGGAGTTCGTGTTTTGTCGTGTTCAAGAACCCGGTTTGCAAGGAAGAGAAAATATTCTCAATAATAGTAAACATATCCTAAAAAACAAAAAAAAGTATTTAATATCGATTTTATGCAGTCGTCAATAGCTTCTTAACTGACTACAAACTACATAACCCAATATTCCCAATATTAAAACTTGAAGCTGTATTCGGCATGAGTTATAGCCATCCTATGGGAATAATATTCTTTTCCAGAGTAAATCTAACCGGAATAGATAACAATTAAGACGCGAGCTTCCGAAAAAAAAAATTGAGGCAAAATAAGGGACACCCTAACAAAAATAACAAAAATTTCCTTAAAAGACATAGTATCTTGCACATGGTCAGATCTTCAGTACATGAATACTAATAGCGTTGCCATATAAATAATCTAGCAATAATGTGTTCCCAAATACAGTTATTATTTCAGAAATGAAGCAGCAACTGTGATAAAAATGTGCATTATAAAATTGAAATCTTCAAATATATGTAACTGATGCACATTTGTAAGTGTATTATAAAAATTATATCTTCATGTACACTCCTGGAAATGGAAAAAAGAACACATTGACACCGGTGTGTCAGACCCACCATACTTGCTCCGGACACTGCGAGAGGGCTGTACAAGCAATGATCACACGCACGGCACAGCGGACACACCAGGAACCGCGGTGTTGGCCGTCGAATGGCGCTAGCTGCGCAGCATTTGTGCACCGCCGCCGTCAGTGTCAGCCAGTTTGCCGTGGCATACGGAGCTCCATCGCAATCTTTAACACTAGTAGCATGCCGCGACAGCGTGGACGTGAACCGTATGTGCAGTTGATGGACTTTGAGCGAGGGCGTATAGTGGGCATGCGGGAGGCCGGGTGGACGTACCGCCGAATTGCTCAACACGTGGGGCTTGAGGTCTCCACAGTACATCGATGTTGTCGCCAGTGGTCGGCGGAAGGTGCACGTACCCGTCGACCTGGGACCGGACCGCAGCGACGCACGGATGCACGCGAAGACAGTAGGATCCTACGCAGTGCCGTAGGGGACCGCACCGCCACTTCCCAGCAAATTAGGGACACTGTTGCTCCTGGGGTATCGGCGAGGACCATTCGCAACCGTCTGCATGAAGCTGGGCTACGGTCCCGCACACCTTTAGGCCGTCTTCCGCTCACGCCCCAACATCGTGCAGCCCGCCTCCAGTGGTGTCGCGACAGGCGTGAATGGAGGGACGAATGGAGACGTGTCGTCTTCAGCGATGAGAGTCGCTTCTGCCTTGGTGCCAATGATGGTCGTATGCGTGTTTGGCGCCGTGCAGGTGAGCGCCACAATCAGGACTGCATACGACCGAGGCACACAGGGCCAACACCCGGCATCATGGTGTGGGGAGCGATCTCCTACACTGGCCGTACACCTCTGGTGATCGTCGAGGGGACACTGAATAGTGCACGGTACATCCAAACCGTCATCGAACCCGTCGTTCTACCATTCCGAGACCGGCAAGGTAACTTGCTGTTCCAACAGGACAATGCACGTCCGTATGTATCCCGTGCCACCCAACGTGCTCTAGAAGGTGTAAGTCAACTACCCTGGCCAGCAAGATCTCCGGATCTGTCCCCCATTGAGCATGTTTGGGACTGGATGAAGCGTCGTCTCACGCGGTCTGCACGTCCAGCACGAACGCTGGTCCAACTGAGGCGCCAGGTGGAAATGGCATGGCAAGCCGTTCCACAGGACTACATCCAGCATGTCTACGATCGTCTCCATGGGAGAATAGCAGCCTGCATTGCTGCGAAAGGTGGATATACACTGTACTAGTGCCGACATTGTGCATGTCCATTTAGCAGAGGAAATGTTTCAGCTGTCTCCAGAGAATAAAGACTACTGTCTTAGCGGTGTAATCACCTTGGCGAGTGTCGGGTGCATCACTGCGCTCCGGAGAGAGAGGAGCAAAGCAAGCACTGGAAACGCGTGGACTCACCACCACCGAAAAAGGCAAAGACCCAGCCGTGGCCGAGAAAGGTGGAGCTGAGTGTCTCTTTGGGTCTACCACAGTGTGCTGCTAACAGCTGATGCTTGTGCGTGGGAGATCATCGCAGGACCAAATCTACTGACGAGGCTACGTATGACCGTCACTGAGGCTTTTTTTGCGCCATGCCAAAGCTCCAGTTCATTCTACACACTGTCTTCAGTATATGAAATTTGGTCTTCTTCCCCACCCTCACCCCTTATTTTCTCCTGGAATGGTACCCACTGACTTCTTCTTTCTTTGGGTGGAGAAACCTTGTGTGGCAAGTTTGTCCAGAATGATGGCGAGTTGATTTTCGAGCTCCCTGAACAGCCAGAACACAGCGTTCTACAATGAGCGTTTCTGCCAATTCATCCTTCTCTGAGAAAAATGTGTGGCATTGAAGGGTAAAAATGTAGAGGAGGACTAACATCATGTGGTGTGCGTACTGTAAGACCTTCGGTACACACACCATGAGATTATTTGACTTGTCGCTCTAACGAAGCAGGCGAGTGTCAGCAATATGTCTCGTGGTCTTATCGTGGCGTGTTCATCTTATGCCGTTAAGTCAGGCGATAGAAATGCCACTTGCATGCTTAGAGTAGCAGACTGACGGTGACCAACTTTAAACAGAACTTGATTAATTTTCACACACATTTATTAAAATAATAAAAATCATAGAAATTACCTAACTTGATTCTGGACGCTGTTTACAATTGACAATCTGAAGTTCTTTTGGTCTTGGTACGTTAATCTTGTTCTCACATATCTCTGATACTTGACAAAGTGTCTATTTTATCTTCATGACTATGTACAGGAATATGATAATCTTATTAGGTGCAGACTGAAACTTGACTATGGACTAATGCAGATTGACTAATCGGAGGTCTGTACACTCGTTATAATACATCGAGCGTTCAAGTATCACTTCGCGAGTGTGATCCGCGAGGAGAAATGGTTCTACGTTAGCAGCAATCTCATTGGCTGCGTTACATATTAATACGCGGAACGGCGGAAGCAGAATTTGGTCCGTCTCTGAGACAGCGCGATCTCGTAGTGCGGAGACGGATGAGCGCTGCGCCTGCGCTGTTGTGCTTATTGGGGCGCGCTCTAGTGGGAAAGTTGTGTATGCGCTGACTACGCGGAACTATGTACAAAACGCATCATCACTTAGTTTCATGAGCGCACACTGATTTTGTCCAGCCATTTTTGCGTCTGTTAAATTGAGCATGCCTTCGCTAGTAGAACTGGACATTAAAGTTCCACTTGAAACTGGCCTGTTTTAAGATTCCCTCCATTCCAACTCAATAAAACCAAAGGAAATTCACTGACGGAAAAAACTGCAATATCAAAAAATAATTGCTGTAGAGTAATGAAATTTCGGGACTATATTTGTCTAGATGACGTATTTAAGTGATTAACATTGCAAAATCACAGGGTAACGTAAGCGCGAGATAAACAATTGCAAATGTGAAATACTGTAAAATTAATAACTGGTGTAACCGCCAGACCGTTGAATGCAAGCCTGCAAATGCATCTACAGTTGCCGATGTCAGTTTGTTGGACAGAGTTCCATGCCTGTTGCACTTGGTCGGCCAATATGATGTTGCGGCCACATGTAGTAAGCGTTGCTTCAAGCAGTGGAGAATGGCACAACAGAGACAGCTGGCGATCGCGGCACTGCGAAATAGGCGCGGCACAGATAGCCTTCCTGACAGTTGCAGTCAACCAACCGGCTGACGCAAGGACGCACGCAGACCGAGCGCCGAGCGAAGCCTGGAGAGTGCTGAGTAAGGGAAGTGAGGCCAGCAAGCTAAGATAAGCTGCAATATACTGCGGGAGTAATAACAAGAAGCTGCCACCAAGAGTAAAAAACGTCCTCCTGCCGGATATAAAGAGTGGAGCGCAGGCAGCAACGGACAGCAGCCATTAGGTAGCAGTTCGGATTTGAGGACGGACGTCGTCCGTGTCCGAATGTTCAGTCTTCGTAGGTGACGATTCCGGAAGACTGTTCCAGCTCGCAGGAGTCATCCGTTCGCCGCCAGATGTCAACTTCAACTCTGGGGGTCAGCCCGAGTCCGGTCGGCACCATGGCTGACTGACTACAGCGAGAACTTCCAGCAGGACCGGCCGCAGCGCGGTCTTTGTAACAGGCGCCGCCGGGGACTGACGCCCGGACTCCACGGCAACCCGGCCCCATGACGGGAGCTCGCTGACATAGCGACTGACGGCTTCCCAGCCGCCGGTGCAGCTGGCGGCGGCAGCTGACCTCATGGTGACGCGGCTCCATGGGCTGCCATACTGGGCTGCCAAGCGGCGACGAGCTCATCTCAACCACAGGGCATCCTGACTTCAGCGGAGCACTGGTGGCGCGCGTTGCTCGCATTGTCGGAGAATCTACACAGCAGCAGCCAGGCGGAGGGACGACGAGGGAGAAATTGTAATGAAAGCTCAATAAATAATCGTAAAACTCCACGCTGTCTCAGTCTTTGCCGCAGCGACTGTGTCTGCTGCTAACAAGTACTACAGAAGTCGTAACAAGTAGCAAACGGCCACACCAAGTGCTGCAGAAGTTGTAACAACAGGCCATCTGACATAACAATGAGGACAGTTAATATTGTTTATGGATGACGCTGGGGTTGTAGTCCGATGATGTCCTATGTGAGCTCGATTGAAGGCATAACTGGCGATCGAGAAGTCTGATGTGACATGTCGACACCGTGCAGCGTGTTGGGTTGCAACAGCGGTATGTGGGTGAGCGTTATCCTCTTGGGAACACCATATCAAATACTGTTCATGAATTGCAGCACAACAGATCGAAACACCAGATTGAAGTGTGTGGGCTAACAACGAATGTTCTCCCGCTGTCACACGAACTCGCACTCCAGACCATAACCCCAGGTGGAGGTCCAGTGCGTCTAGCACGCAGACAGTTTGGCTGCAGGCCCTCAATTGGACTCCTTCCAACCAACACAAGGCCATGACTGGCACCGAGGCAGAACCAATTGTCATCAGAAAACACAGCAGACCTCCACCCGGCTCCCCAGTGAGCTTTCGGTTGACACCACGGAAGTTGCAAATGGCGGTGGTTTGAGGTCAGTGGACTGCACACTACAGGTCGTCTGGCTTGGAGCTGTCCTGGAAGTAACCTAGCTGAAACAGGTCGTTGTGTCCCTGTGGTGACAACTACTGCTCACATTGCTGCTACAGATGCGGTCCGATGCGCCAGAGCCATACGCCGAACACGATGGTCTTCCCTGTCGGTAGTGCCACATGGAGCCCGGTGTTCTGGCGATCGTTCATTTTTGTGACCACCTCTGCCAGCAATCATGTAAGTGACTACTTTCCTGCCCAGTCTTTCTACAATATCGCAGAAGGGACATCCAGCTTCTTGTAGCCCTATTACGCGAGCTCGTTCAAACTCAGCGAGGTGCTGATAATGGCGTCTTTGTCGCCTTAAAGGCTTTCTTGCCTAACAACAACTAACGCTCAGCGTTGCAGCGTGTATTTAAAGCACACCTGTTTTGTATCCTCACGTTGGCGCCACTCTTGTATGACTGGCGTGAAATCTGAATACACCTCATCTTTCGCACTTAGTAACACGCCTACCAACTTTCGTTCACCTCACACAACTCTTTTGCCACCAATGTAGTATTATTACGTAATCCACTGCCCTTTGGAATCATTCGTTGCAAACACGCATGCGTAACGTAGTGGAAATTCTCTATTGGTAACCCTGGTTCCTTTTCGATCGGTGTGGATTTCTTAAAGGTTTTTGAAATTAGAAGTAAAATGTTCACGAATGAAGGCTATATCGCATTGTCTCAGCGAGAGAATACTAAAGTTCTGAAAACCCAAGTTTTACTGTTATTGAACTAGAATCACGTTCTCCAATTTTGTCTAAACCCTTCAATTGATTATCACTTGATTAAATACCGTTTACCTTGATGTAAATAGCTCTACAGAGTTTTTCACTCTGATTATAAGATTTCTGGAAACAGGAAAAGAAAATTTTAAGGTTCTATATTCCCACGGAAGACCCCGAGTCTGTATTCCGCGGATTATTCTCGAGGCTAAATTCTCTTAACTAACCAGTGGCGACCCGCCGCCTTCCAGCAGAATGTTTGTTTGCTCTTCGGGTCAGCTGTCTTCCACTCCACTTTTTCTCTGGCTGACGGGGATGGCTCGCATCGCCCTGCCCTCTTGCCCGGGTACACTATTCTTCGAGCCGCATTTCGCCGCAAGTGGGACCAAAGGTCTACTTTTGGTTCCACCATAACCGGCTTAGCCGTAATCCGGTAAGCGCCAAACTCTTCGTGTAACTACCGGAGGTCGCCTACCGAAAGGATCTCACAAAGGCTAAAAAAAATGGCTCTGAGCACTATGGGACTTAACATCTGTGGTCATCAGTCCCCTAGAACTTAGAGACACTTAAACCTAACTAACCTAAGGACATCACACACATCCATGCCCGAGGCAGCATTCGAACCTGCGACCTTAGTAGTCACGTGGTTTCGGACTGAGCGCCTAGAACCGCTCGGACACCGCGGCCGGCCTCGCAAAGGTCAATCTGAGTCAGATACCAATGAGAAACGAGAGTTTAGAGACCCCACACGTGGCTCCAGAAACTGTTCCCTCATCCAGAAATGTTTGACAGAAAAAAAGAATGTGGTATTGAAAGTAGGTTGAAGAAGGTCGTAATCAAGATATAACTACCTACATACACATTGAAGTTAATAACCACTCATTTTTCTTGTTCTCGTTAACACTGGAATACGAGATTGAATTATTTACACCTGATGCGGTTCTACGATGGTTAAAAAATGTGAAGAAAAGGCCAACGAGGCCGGCGCCTCACAAGGTGTATTTGTGGCAGATGTTGGGTTATTATTGCGAAGGACACGAACTCGCCACGTACTCGTGTGAAAGAGTGTTATCAGCACCTGACAGAGTTTGAAAAGGCTTCATTGTGGGTCTCCATTTGCCGGCTGGTCGAGTCGTGTACTATCCAAATTTGTGGGGCTTCTCGATGTGACAGAGACCCCATGTTGGACTATGTGAGAACATGATGGCAAGCATACTGTCTTCAAGATTGCAGCTGCTCAAGTCTGACCGCTACAAGAGAGGATCCTTTGTTGTGCACCAGTGACATCTTGAAACTTTTATATCTGCATCTGGCACCAGACGACGATTAATGGACTCCCTCCGACTTTCTGTGACATTGGGTAGCAGCCGGACTAGGAATTACCATCCCACAGGTAGGATGCCGCCGACACCACAACACGACTTGGTTGCGAGTGGTGCCGCGAGCAGAAAGAATGATCTACTGAAGAATGTCGTCGCATTGCGTTCAGTGACGAATCGCAGTTCTGCACCACTGTGGATGATCCTCGTCGGTGACTATAGCGGCGAGCTAGCGTGGGGTGCAATTGTTAAGTTCTTGTGAACAAGAACAGCGCTGTTACTCCTTGTGTTATAGTGTGGGAGCCATCCGCTATGACTTCAGTTCACAGCTGATACTCGTTGAAGGAACTCTGGTGACACGTCAGTACGCCACGGACGTCTTGCGTCCTCATGTGTTATTTCTCATATGACGGTATCGCGGTGTCATTTTCCAGCAACACTATGATTATCCAAACATGCCGAGTGCCTCTATGAACTGCCACTGTGATGCTGAGGTACTCCCATGGTCAGAAAAATCCCTTGTCTGTCCCTGGCGGAACATAAAATTCAAGTTTTATGAAATTAAAGGTCTTACACTCTTCGGGTTTGTATCATGCTTAACGAACAGAGTGCGAAATGTTGTGCTGAATAATTCAAACACACTCAGAAGACTACAAAATACCAACTACTGGGGAGGAATCGCGAAACGAGTCCCACAGGGTTTAATTTTGGGTCCATTCATATTATTTATATGTGTGAATGACCTTCCACATAATATTCAACAAGCAAAATTGGTACTTCCTGCAGATAATACAAGTGTTACAATACATCCCATTAAAGAGAAAGAGCCGGCCAGTATGGTTGAGCGGTTCTAGGCGATTCAGTCCAGAACCATGCTGCTGCTACAGTCGCAGGTTCGAATCCTACCTCAGACATGGATGTGTGTGATGTCCTTGGGTTAGTTAGGTTTAAGTAGTTCTAAGTCTAGGGGACTGATGACTGCAGATGTTAAGTCCTATAGTGCTTAGAGCCATTTGAACCATTTGAATTTGAACAATCCGCCATGAAACGCCAACAAATCCGGCAATTTCACACACCGTATGACCAAGGGAATGGCTTAACATAATTAACCTCTTTTGCAACTATGTCACATACTTATATTTACCCATGTTGAAGTACGATGTCTGCTTGAAACATAAATGTCTCAATGATAGCTACTGCCTTATGCTCGCATAGATGCAGATCGCACACGACTGTGCATGTGACTCGATTTCTGGTACACCTGTAAAGGCTTAACAATTCATTTATGTATGCAAACTGGGGTGACCAGTTTTACTATCAGTTTTTATTTATGTTTACATAGTTCTAAGTCTAGGGGAATGATGACCTCAGATGTTAAATCCCATACTGCTTAGAGCCATTTGAACCATTTTAAAGAGAAAGAAACAAAATAGATGGTAAATGATGTTTTCCAAAGAATTATTAAGTGATTATCAGAAAACGGACTTTCTATAAAGTTTAGAAAAACACACCACATTCAGTTATGTACAACAAGCAGAGTCAGCACCTGGAAGGAATCAGTAAACAGAGTAGAATACTCCAAATTTTTAGGTGTACGTATTGTTTAAAACATGATCTGGAATAAGCATGTTACTGAGATTCTCAAACAAGTAAGCTTGGCTACTTTTTCTCTTTGTAAAGTTGCTAATCTTGGTAACAAACTAATCAACCTCCTGACACATCTTGCATATTTATACTCAATAATATGGAATCATTTTCTGGGGTAACTTACCACTTAGAATGAAAGAATTGACTGAAAAAAGCGAGCAGTAAGAATAAAATGTGGTGTTCACCCACAGACGTCATATAGGTACCTTTTCAAGGAAATAGGCATTATAATTGCGCCACCATAACACGTATATTCGCTAGTGAAATTCGTCATAAATAATCCATTACAATTTGAGAAGAACAGTGATTTCTATAAGCACAAAACAAGAAGGAAAAATAACTTTTATTGCCCATTACAAAAGCTGTCAGTGGCTCAGAAAGAAATTCAATATGAAACAACAAAAACATTTGATCATTTACCCAGTAACATAAGAAAGAAAGTTTTAAATCTACTTAAAGTCATTTCTCCTGAACAACTCCTTATATTCGACTGACGAATTTCTGCTTAAAAACTGGTAGCGTCTAAAAAAAACTTGATTTTAAGTGTAGTTGCATGAGCTGGACTAAAATGATAATGTGTTCACTAATATTAACACTAATGGTACACTGATTCGTTCAACGTCATTTCGATAAAAGAATAGTGCAGCTGATCTATAAACATATAATTAATCAACAAACTAACATGTGTCGGACCGACTTGTGTGTCAATTCCATCTCAGGGTCAGCATGCAGTATCTCAAGAACAAGTTACAACAGTTGTGGGTCAGCATCTCTGGAGGGGTCGCGACAGTTTTACGACACACTTCCCAATGGAATCAGTGCACGCATCCAGGCCAGACGGGGCCAGACTGGCCTCATACTGCGAAGTTTCTTGAAAATTTTATTATATTTTGTGATCACTGAAATAAGATCACAGATCCTCTCCACTTACAAAGTTTCAGTCCATTTCTCCTACCGTTGTAGGTGCTTCAGCATTTTTGGCAGCCCACATATATGACAGTGTGTTCACTGCCATGACTTCATCCTTTAGTGAGTGGTAAGCTGTCATCACATGAATATTTACCTCGTCTCATCTTCTTGAGGACTGTACTGCACAGTAAAACTAAACTAAACTAAACTCCGTCCGACCAGACTTTGGATGGCCCAACGATACCTCTCGACGTTTCCAGCCTTCCGTTACCAGCACCAATGACTTACCATAGTTTGGATTGGGTTTCAGCCATAGACCTTCAGGAAAACATGACTCTTCAGCGAATGTCATACTCCTCGGTCACTATGTTCAGACTCACCAGGGTGGCGAATTTTGATTAGAATTTGTTAGCACCACGATCGGTCACGGGATTCTTCAGTATGCCTTTTGCCTAGTCTTCACCTCTAAGTGACGCCAGAACAGACACTTGGTTGGGATTCTACGATACACCTGTAGGTTCCTCTACAGGGTATGGCACCGACGTGCAAGACGCAGAAGTGGAGTCCGTTTAAATGTGTTGCACCAGGTGGTCGAGTCCCACGAAATTGCTATTGTCACGGACGATTATTACATGGCGCTACTGAGACATGATATTACTGCTGTTTAAAAATTTGTCATTTTTATTGGTAAAACAATGGAAGCTCAGAAACTGGCCAAGTAGGGTTTTTTGCGGTGAGCTTTTAAAGAAACAGTACAGAATGGAACAGTGTTATTCCATATAATCTGTATGTAGTGTAATATAACAATATTATTTCATTGGTATATGAATGTTTAATTATGTTCATATAGAGATAGTTGTAATCAACACCTCATGAAATTATAAGTTGATATGATATTGTGTATTTACCTATTCTTATATCCATAAGTATCCTACCAAAGTAGGAGAAATGGACTGAAACTTTGTGAGTGGAGAGGGTCTGAGATCTTATTCCAGTGATCACAAAATCTAATGCTCAGTGCATAGTATTTATGAAGGATGTGTGGCAGCCTTTAGGCCTGAGCATGGCCAATCCTTTCCCCTCGTCGTGCCGCTTTGTAAAAACCTTTTCTACAAGGGAAATTCACAGTAGTCTGACCCAGTTGACAGCGCCGAGGTGTGCCTTATCGTTTTCCGTTTTGGGAACGCCTCTTCCCTTGTAAGAGGTATAACACAGACAGACTGGAGAGTAAAGAGTAGCCTGCTCTGGCAGCCAAGCAGTGAACGTGGAACACTGAACAGTTGAGCTAATTTTGGCACAATTAATTGCAACAAGTACTAACTAGCACTTCTGCAAAGGAAAGTTCTCTCTATTATATCGTTGCCATGGAAGCTTGATCTTGATTTTTCCAGGCGTTATTACATGTTGCAAATACACGCCATATTACTTTAAGTATGCTGCTAAGGGATACACATTGTGGTACTTCGTTCTATGCCTTTCATTAGAGACGTGGAGAACGTGTAGGTGTACCTTAGCACTAAGTCCTCATCTACGCTTCTAACATTACTCGTATGTAGGTGAGCATTTTGGCCGCCAGGAGGAGGTATAAGGGGAGATGAAGTTTTTGTACGGCTGAACACTAGCGGGCCAGGGCTCAGAGGGCGCCTTGGTAGATCTGGTTAGGGTGCCGTTACGAGCGAGTTCAGGTACAGTGACGAGCAGCGTCGCCGGAAACGGGTAGACCCAAAGCTGGGCATGTGGACAGCTGTTGCTCGCATGGCGTTTGTACAGGAGAGGCCAAACTGTTGGAGAGTCAGACAAATTGAAATATGTTTTCTTGCAGCTTTTTGCGAATATATGGCAATTTATAGTCAGATATTTTTTAAAGCACAGTCAGACAAATTGAAACATCTTTTCTTGCAGCCTTTTGCGAATATATAACAATTTATAGTCAAATATTAAAGCAAATCTTGAACAGATTTGCGATCTCAGAAAAGTTAAGTGGATTCAATGACACAACGTCATTTTCAGTATCTTTAAAACTTCAGACGTTAATATTTCACAGTGAATAAACATTTTCACACCGAATCTCTGAGTTAACAACATCTAGAAGTTTCATTCGATTTCAGCAAACGATATCTCAAATGATAGCACTGCGTGATGGTTATCATCATGGAAAGCCACTCATCTGCATCTATTTTATTTATTATCGTATGACATATTTTATATATTTTTTTATTACATAGCTGTTCGTCAGAACATCGCTTTCTCCATAATTATACAGCAAATGAATACATCATGAATGCCTCACATATCGTGCTATTCGTGAAGTTACGTCATGAACAGTTTCTATTTTTCCAATAACTTCAATTAAACGTTGATTGTAAGTATTATTAAAAACTGTTCAGATTATAAAATAATAAGTTTCATATGTCAGCAGACACAACAACTGAAAAAAGAACCAAAAGACACTTCTGTGAAGAAGGCACTAACAATAGTTTAAAAAATATTTAATGACAATTCGTTGTCATTTAATGTGAGCGTACTTGAACGTGAATACTACCTTATTTATTCACGAAAAAACATTTATTTGTAACTATTGTGATTGATCTTAGTCCTACTGAATTTTCATAATTTTTAACAAGTCTGTTTGCGTGGCCGTCCTCTGCAGAACGTACAGAAATATTTGTTTTATAAATAAAGCAGCCTTTTCTTGCTGCAACTATAATTTATTTCTCTCTGACACGTTTCGCTTTTTTTTTCTTTTTACTCCAGCAGCTTCATTGGAATAGTTTGTTGACATATGGGTTTCCTCTCATCTGGTCTGCAGGTTGCACTACCACTTCGTTTCCGACACGTAGCACATTTTTATAACCCTAACTTTTTCTTTCACAATGATCCTTATTCTTGTGGTGCACTATTACTCTTTTGCCACTAGTTACAGCTATTTTTTCGAAAACTGTGCTTTTAAAGTAGTAAATATTTTGAGTTCATTATGAGTTTCCTCCTGTGTGGAGGAAACACATGGTGAACTCACAATATTTACTTGGGATACAATTTTGAATTCACGACATCCAGGAATATATGGCACTGTATGACAATTTCGTTTATTTTTGAGAGATTCATATGGGGCCTGAAGTTGGCGTGGTGGAATGCCGAAACTGGTGGTCAAATAAAATAAAATAACATCTCAATTAGACTGAGACGTGGGACTTAGGGAAAGCAGGAAAAGGTATGGACGGGGCCCAATCAGTTACTGTTGGTTACACAGTAAACACAAACACTTCATTTAAGGAAATAATTTTTTTAAATAATAATCTTTCTTAAATTGACTGCAACACATGCTACACTGACGGCTGAAGGCTTTATTAAGAGAGAATTCAAAATTATTTATGGGCCGAATGCCACAAGCAATACTTCAGAACAATTAACGATTGAAGGCCTGAATCACAAATGAGGAAGACAATTACACGTTAAAATGTCAAAATAATTTTTAAAACAACCGTAAAAAAATTAACTGTAACACAAGGTACACTGACAATTAAAGGCCTTATTAAGAAGAATTCAAATTATTTGTCACCTGAAGGCCACAAGCAATAGGAGTAATTTAAACAAAATATTATTTTTAAACAATTGACACGATAAGATCAAATAAAAAAGGGGAGTGATCCACAGACAGTGCTCCAAAGATCGACCTGAGAAAAGTCCCTACAGCTGCGTAAGCGGTGAGACCGGCAGCCAAGAGTTATGCTCACCTAAGAGGATGGCAATTCAAACTAGGGACAGTTTAAACGGCGATCAATCCTCTAACCAAATCCACCTAACGAGTGATAACCAGTACAGCGATGGAATAATTCAAACGAGGGCGAAGTGACAGACAGCACTGCGTCTTCAGAATCTGGTGTTTAAAACATCGAAAGGCAGAAGGAACCACAACAACCAAGGTAGACAAGGAACAGCAATCCACACCGCAAGCAAGGAGGCTGTCGAACTACACGTCATGCCAGACAGCATCGCCAAGACGAGGAAAAGTGCACTGCCCCAAAAATACGCTAACCTCCAGGGCAGGTAACTGGGGCGTTAGCGGCCACTAGGCAGAAAAATACCGCTGGTTGCACTTCACCAAATAATAGCACAAAACTCAAAAACTAACAACAGGCAGTAGAAAACGGCTATTAGATTCCGCCAACTCGACAAGCTATACTTGTTGCTTGTTGTGTCGTCCTAACTGCCGTCTGCTTCACGTCTGCTGTGCAGCGAGCTACCTTAATTTAAGTATTAACTGTATTTTTCTTACTTGTCACTTCTTCTTCCGTGTATTTTTGCTTTTAGGAATCTTTAATTGTCGAGTGCTAGTAACAGGGTTCCACGGATTTCGTGTTTGTTTTGAATACAGTCAGAGAGGGTCCCTGTAGTCAACCATAGTGCCAGTAGTGCTAGTGTTTGTTCAATACAGTCCAGAGACAGGTACTGCTATTTTCATTGTTTTCTACAAGAAGTGGCTAGCAACCACAGTTAGTCAACAATGAGCCGCCTTTAGTGAATGAGCAGTCTAGTTAAAAGTTGATTAACTCTCTACGGTAAATTGATTTCTTAGGATGGATAGGATGTGTGACTGCTGCGTACGGACGCAGGACGAGCTGGCCACTGTTCGCGAACAGCTGAGCGTGTTGATGGCCGCGGTCAGCCGTCTTCAGGCTGCTGCCTCGGAATGTAGCGGCAGTGGGGAGTCTGGTGCGTTGCATGGTACACCCCAGGTGTTACATGCTTCACCCACTGTCCCTGCTGTCGACACATCTTCGCGGGTACGTGGCGCGGTTGGGCCACCCTCTCCCCAACGGGAGTGGCGGGTTCAGCGGCGTTCGCGGCTCACGAGGCGGAGGGTAAATGTGGAGGCTGGCCGTGTGGCATCGCCCGCTCTGCCTGTCAGTGGACAGGTTGCTGCTCTTTCAGCAAGGTCCGAGCAGGCACACGGTGGGAGGGGTTTATTAGTTACTGGGAGCTCCAACGTTAGGCGGGTGATGGAGCCCCTTAGGAAAATAGCGGAAAGGTCGGGGAAGAAGGCCAGTGTTCACTCTGTCTGCTTGCCGGGGGGTCTCATCCGAGATGTGGAGGAGGCCCTGGCGGCGGCGATAGAGAGCACTGGGTGCACCCGACTGCAAATTGTTGCTCATGTCGGCAACAATGACTCCTGCCGTCCGGGTTCAGAGGTCATCCTCAGTTCGTACAGGCGGTTGGCGGAATTGGTGAAGGCGGAAAGCCTCGCTCGCGGTGTGGAATCAGAGCTAACTATTTGTTGTATCGTTCCCAGAACCAATCGCGGTCCTCTGGTTTGGAGCCGAGTGGAAGGCTTAAACCAGAGGCTCAGACGATTCTGCGGAGATCTGGGGTGCAAATTTCTCGACCTCCGCTATCGGGTGGAGAAATGTAGGGTCCCCCTGAATAGGTCAGGCGTGCACTACAAGTCGGAAGCGGCTACAAGGGTAGCGGAGTACGTGTGGAGTGCACATGGGGGTCTTTTAGGTTAGAGAATTCCCTCCCTAGGCCGGACAAGATGCCTCCTGAGACGCGGCAAGGTAGGAGTAGTCAAAATGCAACAGGGATTAACAATATTAATGTGCTAATAGTAGACTGCAGGAGCGTCTATAGAAAGGCCCCAGAACTGCTCTCCTTAATAAGCGGTCACAAAGCCCATATAGTACTAGGGACAGAAAGTTGGCTGAAACCAGACGTAAACAGTAATGAAATCCTAAACTCAGATTGGAATGTATACCGCAGAGACAGGCTGGACAGTGAAGGGGGAGGCGTGTTTATAGCGATAAGAAGTGCAATAGTATCGAAGGAAATTGACGGAGATCCGAAATGTGAAATATTTGGGTGAAGGTCACGGTTAAAGCAGGCTCAGACATTGTAATTGGATGTCTCTATAGGCCCCATGGCTCAGAAGCTGTTGTGGCTGAGCACCTGAAGGATAATTTAAAAAATATTTCGAGTAGATTTCCCCACCATGTTATAGTTCTGGGTGGAGATTTTAATTTGCCGGATATAGACTGGGGGACTCAAACGTTCATAACGGGTGGGAGGGACAGAGAATCAAGTGAAATTTTTTAAAGTGCTTTATCTGAAAACTACCTTGAGCAGTTAAACAGAGAACCGACTCGTGGCGATAATATATTAGACCTTCTGGTGACAAACAGACCCGAACTATTTGAAACAGTTAACGCAGAACAGGGAATCAGCGATCATAAAGCGGTTACGGCATCGGCGATTTCAGCCGTAAATAGAAATATTAAAAAAGGTAGGAAGATTTTTCTCTTTAGCAAAAGTGACAAAAAGCAGATTACAGAGTACCTGACGGCTCAACACAAAAGTTTTGTCTCAAGTACAGATAGTGTTGAGGATCAGTGGACAAAGTTCAAAGCCATTGTACAATATGCGTTAGATGAGTATGTGCCAAGCAAGATCTTAAGAGACGGAAAAGAGCCACCGTGGTACAACAACCGAGTTAGAAAACTGCTGTGGAAGCAAAGGGAACTTCACAGCAAACATAAACATAGCCAAAGCCTTGCAGACAAACAAAAACTACGTGAAGCGAAATGTAGTGTGAGGAGGGCTATGCGAGAGGCGTTCAATGAATTCGAAAGTAAAGTTCTATGTACTGACTTGGCAGAAAATCCTAAGAAATTTTGGTCTTATGTCAAAGCGGTAGGGGGAACAAAACAAAATGTCCAGACACTCTGTGACCAAAATGGTACAGAAACAGTGGATGACAGACTAAAGGCCGAAATACGAAATGTCTTTTTCCAAAGCTGTTTCGCAGAGGAAGACTGCACTGTAGTTCCTTCTCTAGATTGTCGTACAGATGACAAAATGGTAGATATCGAAATAGACGACAGAGGGATAGAGATACAATTAAAATCGCTCAAAAGAGTAAAGGCCGCTGCACCTGATGGGATACCAGTTCGATTTTACACAGAGTACGCGAAGGAACTTGCCCCCCTTCTCGCAGCGGTGTACAGTAGGTTTCTAGAACAGCGTAGCGTACCAAAGGATTGGAAAAGGGCACAGGTCATCCCCGTTTTCAAGAAGGGACGTCGAACAGATGTGCAGAACTATAGACCTATATCTCTAACGTCGATCAGTTGTAGAATTTCAGAACACGTATTATGTTCGAGTCTAATGACTTTTCTGGAGACTAGAAATCTACTCTGTAGGAATCAGCATGGGTTTCGAAAAAGACGGTCGTGTGAAACCCAGCTCACGCTATTCGTCCACGAGACTCAGAGAGCCATAGACACGGGTTCCCAGGTTGATGCCGTGTTTCTTGACTTCCGAAAGGCGTTCGATACAGTTACCCACAGTCGTTTAATGAACAAAGTAAGAGCATATGGACTATCAGACCAATTGTGTGATTGGATTCAAGAGTTCCTAGATAACAGAACGCAGCATGTCATTCTCAATGGAGAGAAGTCTTCCGAAGTAAGAGTGACTTCAGGTGTGCCGCAGGGGAGTGTCATAGGACCGTTGCTATTCAATATATACATAAATGACCTTGTGGATGACATCGGAAGTTCACTGAGGCTTTTTGCAGATGATGCTGTGGTGTATCGAGGGGCTGTAATAATGGAAAATTGTACTGAAATGCAGGAGGATCTGCAGCGAATTGACGCATGGTACAGGGATTGGCAATTCAATCTCAATGTAGACAAGTGTAATGCGCTGCGAATACATAGAAAGATAGATCCCTTATCATATAGCTACAAATTGCAGGTCAGTAACTGGAAGCAGTTAAATCCATAAATTATCTGGGAGTACGCATTAGGAGTGATTTAAAATGGAATGATCATATAAAGTTGATCGTCAGTAAAGCAGATGCCAGACTGCGATTCATTGGAAGAATCCTAAGGAAATTCAATCCGAAAACAATGGAAGTAGGTTACAGTACGCTTGTTCGCCCACTGCTTGAACACTGCTCAGCAGTGTGGGATCCGTATCAGGTTGGGTTGATAGAAGAGATAGAGAAGATCCAACTGAACGGAGAGCAGCGCGCTTCGTTACAGGATCATTTAGTAATCGCGAAAGCGTTACGGAGATGATAGATAAACTCCAGTGGAAGACTCTGCAGGAGAGACGCTCGGTAGCTCGGTACGGGCTTTTGTTGAAGTTTCGAGAAAATACCTTCACCGAAGAGTCAAGCATTATATTGCTCCCTCCTACGTATATCTCGCGAAGAGACCATGGGGATAAAATAAGAGAGATTAGAGCCCACACAGAAGCATACCGACAATCCTTCTTTCCACGAACAATACGAGACTGGACTAGAAGGGAGAACCGATAGAGTTACTCAGGGTACCCTCCGCCACACACCGTCAGGTGGCTTGCGGAGTATGGATGTAGATGTAGATGTAGATTGTCTCATGGCGACCCTGTGAGCAGCAACGCACGAACAAATGGCGTGATCACAAAAATGGACGTTTCACTACTGGATTAATGTTCACTCAACCCAACGTGCTGCGTCCAGTGGACAACGAGGTTGTGACCCTCGCAGCTACAGCCCCTCGATCCGTCAATGCCTGAGTGCCACCAGCGTTCCCGGCATGTCTTCTAGCTGCCGGACCTCTCTGCTGCGCCGTCCCAACTGAACTCTCGACACACCCGACCCAGGAAAACACTTCATGTCCTTCCAAAGATAGTATGGGTACTAGATCTCGATAGACGCTGTTGCTGCCACTCGCAGACAGACAACGCTAGCAAACGTAGTGACGCCAGTAAACAGAAGAAAACGGGACGTCACAACCCCTATTACACGATGCCAACCTACCGAGGGTACCAAAGAGAGCCGCACACGGCTGTTGACGAATTTCATTTATAAGTACCTGACTGTAGTCAGACTGCATCATATTGTCTGACACTTAATCATTTAAGTAGTAACGACACCTTTAAATGGGACTTAATCACCACCAAGTAAAATACAAGCAAAAATCTTGACTATGTGGACACCACACACAGTGCTGCTAACGATGAATATTCTAGATTTGTAGCATATGTTGCTGACAGCTGGCAATGATCAGTTTGTAACTTATTCACCCATTTCCTAACTTTGTAACGGTTTCTACCTGTTAGGTGACAAGTATAGATACACTGTTTGAATAAGAAAAATTCTCTGCATTGTCGGCTATCCCAGCTACAGGCACACACAGTCTTTCTCTGACTCGTCCCCACACGGTTTATTAGGCAAGTCCACCATCAGATCATGCTGCGTTGAAATGGTTGTTGGGGTTGAAGGATCCGTCCACTAGACTCGCTCGATGGGCTGTGAGGCTTAGTGAATTCGACTACGAGGTGGTGGACAAGCCTGGGAGGAAGCATGGTAATGCGGATGCACTAAGTAGGAAGGCGGCAAAAGTAGAAGCCATAGGTTATGACCTAGCAGTATGGCAAAAATTACAGGATGCGGACAACGATTGTAAATGGTATCGGACACAGCCACAGTTTAATGTGTACGACGGTCTTTTGTGCAGGGAAACGAAGTTAGGGCCAAGGGTAGTAGTGCCAGCGAAGTTGGGAAATGAGATTTTAAAGGAAGCACATGATCACGTGTTATCCGCTCATGGAGGGTAGAGCGACGATCAACAGAGTAGCGGAGAGGTATTGGTGGAGAGGTAGGAAAGTAGATGTGGATCAGTACGTCAAGAATTGTATACCATGTGCGCAGAGAACAGATTTGTGTCGGAAACAGATACAGCTACAAGGATTACCGAAAGCGACATGTCCATTTTCTTTTCTGGGTATTGATGTCCTAGGACCTTTTAGGCGAACACCATCGGTGAACAGATTCGTTCTAACGATAACAGACAATTTTTCGAGGTATGTGAAGATGGTGGTTATGCCAAATCAACAGGCAGCAATGGTCGCGCAAGGGTTAGTAAAAAACTGGATTTTGAAGTTTAATGTACCAGAGACAATAATTACTGACCAAGGCACCAACTTCATGTCGGATTTAATGAAGGAACTGTGTAACTGTGTAAACTGTTGAACATAAAGAATCTGAGAACCAGCGCGTTGCATCCACAGGCCAACGGATGGACAGAATGGGTACACAAAACAATCGGGAAGAAGCTGAGTTTTTATGTGGATTCTCATCACCATCAGTGGGACGAGTATTTGAAGCATATTGTATGCTCATACATGCAAAAGTCCATACCAACTTGTCTCCATATGAGGTAGTGTACAGGCGAAAAATGTTGTCACCATTTGATTTAGTGACGCCACAGAAAGGAAGGACCGATGAAGCTCTACGTCAATTCGCTAGAATAATTAGGGATTTTTGGAAACAGTTACAAAAGGCAAATACAAAGGCTTTAGAAATTTTTTAGTTATCAGGAAAGTCGCGTTTGTTGCACCAGTTCATATAATGTATATAAAAGGATGAAAGTAGTCGCACAATCAGCGTTGAGTTTGGATCTAAAATAGTGAATGTTGGAGGAAAATCTGTGAAGCTACAAATAGGGGACACAGGCATGGTGCAGTTATTTTTAGCTATGGGGAAAGGAATAGACTGTCCAAGGGACATCGTGGTGGAAAAATTGAGCTTGCAACGGATCGGAATGCATTGGATCTTCTCCACCTGTGACAGTTTGGTAGTAGTGGCAAGTTGTTTTGAGCAAAGAGTATTTGCAGAAGCGAAAGGTATAGAGGGGAGAGGAATTTTAATCAATGGAACTAAGTGTAACACAATAGGACCAACCTTCCATCTGCCAGAGTCAATTTCCGGAGTCACATAACTGAATGTTACGCAGCCGCAGCTGTACCGGCCAGAAACCACTTTAGAGTTTTTGCCAAGGTAGAATCTGACCTTGTTAAATCAAACTCTCGAGCTAGGTCTGTTGAGATCCGTAAGCCAGTTCATTTTAGAGCAAGAGGGCCGCATATCAGCCGAACAGCTTGTTCAGCATGTCACTCAGTATAGGGAAAGGCAACGGCAAATAACGATCATTTTGAGCATCTCTGTGCCAAGTGTCATGGCAGTCTTAACTTTGTTATGTGTTGTTTTCTTTCTGATCAGGTAGAGAGCTAATTCCAAGAGAGAACCAAGGGTAGTCCACGTCAAAGCAGATTGGATACTGAGGCCGTCAGACGAGTAGGTAAGGGGATAAACGAGCATTCAGCGGAGTGGACATCCATTAAGGATTTTTTTTGTTTTCCCCTCATGTCATGTGCTTAGGAGCACTGGACCATGTCTAAGTTTTCTGATAGTAAGTAAGTGTGTCATGAGTGCCAATCCAACCAAGTTTAAAAGTTAGTGAAAGGAGGACCTGGGACCGGGTCTTTCCGAAGAGGGGAATAATGTAGCCGCACCACCGTTTAGGATAGGGAAAGTTAATTTTGTGCGATATTTGGAGCACGAGTTACAGCCAGGTACGGACTGGATTGCTGTAAGTTACGCATACCAGCAGTTGCAAAGGCAAATAGAGGCCACTGGGGGCATAGAACTGCAGAGAGGGCGTACACAGCAGTTTCCACGGCACAAGTCACAGGCAGAAGAGGGCCACTGGCCAACTTAAGTGTTACGCATACGTAACGCAAAGTGATGTGCTTGGAAAAACAGAGGGGCACAGCCGAGAATAAATAGGTGCTGTTTTCTAACAAAGTTCGTTCAAGTGTGGCAGCTCTCCTGAAAGGCAGGGCGTGTCACACTGCCAGGCTACACACAGCAATAGATGGGGCCCCAGCACTCCAGTCCACGGTGGGTCGTTGGTTCGACCCTGTGAGGCCGACGCGAAGTCCGCAGCCAGCCAGTGGCGAGCCACTCTTTGGCAGTCGTCGGCTCCCGACACACGTCGGAGACTTCTGAGGCGAGGGCCACAGATTCAGACGCTGGATCGTGGGTGGTCGTTGCCGCCGCGTTCTCAACTATGCCAGCAAGGAAGAAACAACAGCAGGGCTGGCCTACGGCTCCCGGAGGAGCAGCACGGAGACAACGAGGAAGGTGGCTGCTGAGTCGGCTGCTGGCGCAGCCATCCTGACGTAATCGGAACTTGCAGCTGGCTTACAAGGCCAGCGCAACACAGCGTTGCGTTGCACAGGCCACTGGGGTGCTACCTCAGCATTTCAGGACTCTGTGACGCAGACTGAGGTGAGCAGAGCACTGCAGTGGAAGCAAATAAATCATTTGGGAATTTCTCGCAAGGTTTTAGTACGGCAACTCCTGGCACCCACCCACTACATTTGGTGTCAATAAAGCAAATTTGGCGCCTGATACCACAACAGATATGTGTGATGTACTTAGGTTAGTTAGGTGTAAGTAGTTCTAAGTCGAGGGGACTGATGACCTCAGATGTTAAGTCCCATAGTGCTTAGAGCCATTTGAACCATTTTGAGCACATATCTTGAAATTACTCCATATGAAACCTAGCGTTGCATCATCTCCACTCGGCATTGCTTCCAAAAACGTGATGATGTCGATTGGTTGTAATAGCCAGATACTTAATGTGCGTGTTGGAGTCTGACATGCATACTTCAGAAATATGTCGCAAATGTTCTTTCCACTCATCTTTTTCTCCTGTACCTGTGTCCCTTATTCAGAAGGTACTGTGTAGCCATAATTCAGCTGATAACACTCAGCTTGACTGTAATGAGGAACTACTGGTAAAGAGTAATTACTTATTTGTAGGGATGCCATAATATTTTTAATAATTGATTAGTTTGTGGGAAGGGAACCAAACAGAGAGGTCATCGACTCCATCGGATTAGGAAAGGATAAGGAAGGAAGTCGGCTGTGCCTTTTCAAAGGAACCATCCTGGCATTTGCCTCAAGCGATTTAGAGAAATCATGGAAAACCTAAATCAGGATGGCCGGACCCGGATTTGAACCGGCGTCCTCTCGATTGCGAGTCTAGTGTGCTAACCTCTGCGCCACCTCGCTCGCTTATATTTTTAATAAACGCGATTGTGCAATATGCACCATACTTCATCACAAGCACTGTGAGAATTATGACACATAGTTGAAACTGAACAAAACTCACTTTCGCACCATGCACGTCTTTCTCTACACTCACTCACCTTCAGATGGACTCCATACTTCGAGTCAGGCCGCTCTGTTTTCGAATGTTAGCGGATCAGTGGCCAGAAAACATGGGTCGTGCATTGGACATACAATGGTATTTCTCAGCTGTTTTACGTGACTAACCACACAGGCAGTGAGTGATGCCGATACAATACGTGTTGCCCATTTGAGTTCATACTTAAATGTGCAACGTAAGACTATGTCTGAGATTTGTCATTTCTCAGCACAGGACCAGTTAACCACAAATATTACAAGTTGCTCCTGCTTTCCTCTTTATGTCAATCGCGACAGGGTTGTCTTTC
Source organism: Schistocerca gregaria (assembly GCF_023897955.1). Classification (NCBI taxonomy): domain Eukaryota; kingdom Metazoa; phylum Arthropoda; class Insecta; order Orthoptera; family Acrididae; genus Schistocerca; species Schistocerca gregaria. Next base: position 277,578,770 of record NC_064922.1, read on the forward strand.
TCTTTCATTTCTCAAGTAACTTTCTAAAGATCAAACTGTTTTCCCTGAATCAGGTTCAAGTCCCAGTTCAGAACACAGTATCAATGTGCCTCACAGCTTCTACTGGACAGATGAAGATAAATTGTAAGATATGCTCAATATTTAGAAGATAAGCTATATCCCACAGTGGCTTTTATAAGGAAGCACTGCCTTTTCTACCTATGATCGGCCAGGCCTTCCGTGAACACATGCACCATTTCATTAAAAAAAAAAAAAAAAAAAAAAGCACGTCAATGGCCTTGGAATACTGTAAACCAGGGGTGGCTAAGATTTCAGCTCTTGGGTCGTGCCTTGGCACAAATGGCAAAGCGCTAAGCCTTGCTTCACATTTCCCGCACCGCCACACCACGCTGTTTGAGCGTGAGGAGGGGGAGAAGGGAACCCCTGCAAAGCGACGCATTTAAATGGCAGTACAGTCACAATGCATACTACTTGGTTTTACATTTCACATTTCTCAACAACAAAAAAGCACTCCGTCTTTAGGCCACAAGTGGCCCATCGGGACCATCCGACCGCCGTGTCATCCTCAGATGAGGATGCGGATAGGAGGGGAGTGTGGTCAGCACACCGCTCTCCCGGTCCTTATGGTGGTTTTCGTTGACCGGAGCCACTACTGTTCGGTCGAGTAGATCCTCAATTGGTATCACGAGGCTGAGTGCACCCCAAAGAATGGCAACAGTCCATGGCAGTCTGGATGGTCACTCATCCAAGTGCCGGCCACCCCCGACAGCGCTTAACTTCGGTGATCCGACGGGAACTGGTGTATCCACTGAGGCAAGACCGTTGCCCTCAACAGCAAAGGTCAAAACAAAATAACCTTTCAGTACTATTTAATTATTTTTGACTTGATGAAGACATAAAATAATTTTTATTTTGTATAGACTGTCGGGATACGGACAGATGCAGACATATCCACAGAGTTTCGCACTCAAGTTGCCAAGTAATAGTGACTTATTTAGTTTCGTAATCAAAAAAGTATCTTTCACACAAATATGCTGATCAAATTGTTGTAGCACTATTGCAACCTCATTCTGAAGACTTGGAAATTCTACCTGAGGAAAGCAAAGTAGGTGTTCGGGACAGCTTTAACGTAAAAACGATTTGTCATTAAAAATGGAATTATCTTGCAGGTCAATCAGTCACATCTGTATATGCACTGCGGCGCTTTCGACTGAAAAGGCTGACCGTCCAGAAAATAGCTCGGAAACAGATGTAAGACTGACAGTGTCCTCAAAATCTTTATAAAATTATCCTTGTAATTCTTTCAACGCCACAATGAATTCTTTAAACTTCGCGTTTTCTCTTAAGTCTGTGAGCTTATGAAACTGGACTCTCTTTGTCAGAATGTGTTCCTCCTACAACGCGATTCTCTTTTTAAATTCATCCCCATCAAATAAGAAAGAAGCTACCTTGAAATGTCTTATAGTGGGCAGTGTCCAGTTATGTCCACTTAAAATGCGAAGTCTACACTCCATTACCGATGTTCTAATTTTCGTTCTCGCACTCCTTCGTCCTTTGTAAACGCAATAATGGCGAGTTTTAAACAGAAAAATCGTTCCCTGCATGCCTCTTGCCTTAACAAACATATTTCGGAGTAATATATGAAGTACCCATACTCTCTGTTCAGTTCCACTGAAAACTGTTGCAAACAACAATGGAATAATGCGTGTGACTTCAGAAATTTTATTGTCCATGCCACCAATTTCTTCACGTGTTCTGGGGCAGCAAATAAAGCACATAATGCTTTCTGATGTACAGAACAATGAATCCCGTCTGTCGATCGTTCTAATTTTTTGCTCTTTTAGTGTCAACTAAATCTTTAAATTCTTTCTGCATGGTGCTGTAGTGTCATTTCGTAGCAAATATGTAGTAACTCTCACTTATGCGTATTGAGAATTCTCATCCCTCTCTTTTGTCGTTACCATTCATTTTAAAGGACTGTGACTCTTTTGCCTCTTTTTGTGCGAACAGCCACTGGACCTTGAACGTCCTTCACACCATGAACAAATAGTGTAGGTTAAACAGCGCTGACAGGACGATTCTGCTGAACTCAGAGATTTGTACCGACCGAAAAATGGCGTACCGCAATGTTAAATGAATCGTCGCTCTGTTCCTGGTACTTCCGAGAAGGACCAAGCCGAGCATTGCCCCGCCCGTTGCCCGCACACGCTGCAAGCGTGAAGTCTGAGACGCCAGTGAAGACTGAAAGTAGAATTACGAATATGAATCTATGAAGTAATAAAATTAGTTCCGGTTTTTAAAAAATTATTCTCACCAATCCTATTTCCAGACATCACTTATAGGGTGCCAAAGGGATGCTGCGTTCTCAGAATGCTATACAAGAATTCAAGTAAATAACATTAGCACTCTCATGCTCATAAATTAAGGATAATACTGATACATGGTGAAACAATGCTCTGGTGGGCGGTTTGCGGGTTTAAATCACCTCGGGCTATGACCATGCTGTGCATTTGACCTGCGGTCGTCGCACGGTGGCGCTGGTAGCAGTCCACATACGCAGAGGTGTGTTGGTGCATGTCAGAACACGGTGGAGCGAGTAAGTGGGCAGACGTTTTCAGACGTGCTAATGATGACTGTGTGTTGAAAATTGCTCAAAGAACACACATTGATGACGTTATGGGGGGTAGAATACTAGGGCGAGTGGACTGGTCAAACACAGCCGGTCGTAGCAAGGGCCCTCCGTGTGCCACAAAGTGTTATCTCAAGATTATGGCAATGATTCCAGCAGACAGGAAACGTGTCCAGGCAGTAAAGTACGGGACTTCCACAGTGTACAGCACCACAAGAAGACCGATACCTCACCATCAGTGACCGTAGGCGGCCACGAATTACTGGAAGTAGGCTTGCTTGGGACCTTACCGCAGCCACTGGAACAGTTGTCTCCAGACACACAGTCTACAGCCGACTGAACAGACATGGTTTATTCGACAGGAGACCTGCAAGGTTCATTCCACTGACCCCTGGTCACAGGGGAGTCCGTAAAGCCTGGTGTCAAGAACACAGTACATGGTCATTGGAACAGTGGTCCCACGGACGAGTCAAGGTATAGTCCGAACAGTGATTCTCGCCGGGTTTTCATCTCACGTGAATCAGGAACCAGATACCAACCCCTTAAAGTCCTTGAAAGGGACCTGTATGGAGGTCGTGGTTTGATGGTGTGATTATGGTTGGTGCACGTACACACCTGCATGTCTTTGACAGAGGAACTGTAACATGTCAGGTTTATCGGGACGTCTTTTTGCACCAGTATGTCAGCGTTTTCAGGGGTGCAGTGGTTCCCACCTTCCACCCAATTGCCATCGTGGAGGAGTACCTTGAAACAGAAGATATCAGGCGAATGGAGTGGCCTGCCTGTTCTCCAGACCTAAAACCCATAGAGCACGTCGGGGATGCTCTCGGTCGACGTATCGCTGCACGTCTTCAAACCCCTACGACACTTAAGGGGCTCCGACAGGCACTGGTGCAAGATTGAGAGGCTATACCCCAACTGCTGCTCAACAACCTGATGCCAACCCGTTGTGCGGCCTGTGTATGTGTGCGTGGTGATCATATCCCATACTGACGTCGGGATGCATGCCCAGGAAACAGTGACGTTTTATACCACATGTGTTTCGGGACGGTTTTCTCAACTTAACACAAATACTGTGGACTTGCAGATGTGTGTGGTGTGTCTTCATTATGTGTCTAAGCTACTGGCGCTAGTTTTGTGTAGTCTCACGTTGTCTGGCGCCACATTCTGCAATTATCCTTAATTTTTGAGCATGAGTGTAGCTTTGTTTCAATAAAACAGATTGGCAATACTGAACTTTGATTTTAGAATGGTATTACAACCGATAGGCGACATGCAAACTGGGTCCTCTGCTGTATACAAGGTCCATGTAAGCAGTTGATATGGATCACACGTCACTGCTATCGTAGTGCTGTCCTAGTACTGTGCTAGTACTGTGGTGGTCTGGTACTCCGGCCGAGGCTGACTGGAGCGGCCCTTATATTCTCTGTGACTTGGCGCGGTCCTTGTCAGCAGGCTATTGGCTGACGTCGTTTCACATTCTCCTATGCTGCTGCGATCTTCGTCATCGTGCCGGAGCTTGTCGATATGCCGGAACAACAAATGAATTTTATTGTTCTGCGGCTTACTACAGAACATTCAGTGTGTGCCCACGAACTGTGAACTGCTGACACATAACCAGTGTTCTCCGGGTTTTAAATGCGATAAGGGTTCCAAACAGTACAAACAGTCACCATCTTCGTAAGCATCACTGTCGTCGGCAAAAAGGCCTTTTTCGTACAACATTTCTTTTTCAAAACTAAGTTTCCTCTTTGCTTTCCTCGGCTTTTTGGAATACAAGTTCTCTCACCTCCTTCATAGTCATACCAAATATGCACGACGCCGATAGTTTCAGGAGATGTGCCACTTAACGCTCCAGTGCAGTTGGCTGGAATCTATCCAGTCCTTTCTGAACACCACTGAACATTTTGTTCGTAATCCTAGTTCGTCTTCCAAGCAGAGCCTGGAGAACTCTTAAGTGCTTTCGACGCCCGCAGCCGTCCCATCTCACCTCTGTTACTAGCATCTGCACCCTACCGCATCTGCACCGCATCCCGACTGTCTTGACGATTTCCTTACTTTGTTGCCTGTCATCTGCAAGGGGAAATTCACTTACTTATCTGGCCTACCTAAATTTATTGTATTTGTGTATCATTGCAAATTTATCAAAATGGTTCTGAGCAGTATGGGATTTAACATCTGTGGTCATCAGTCCCCTAGAACTTAGAACTACTTAAACCTAACTAACCTAAGGACATCATACACATCCATGCCCGAAGCACGATTCGAACCTGCGACCGTAGCAGTCGCGCGGTTCCGGACTACAGCGCCTAGAACCGCATGGCCACCGCGGCCGGTATGCGCATTTATCGATTTATGTTTAGTATTTCGTTTAATTCCTTTTAATATATAATGACCTACTGCTATTGCTGTTAATTCAAAGAGACTCGTAAAATAAATCGCTTAATTAATACCAAATATTACACAGGATAGAACTAGAGCCGACATCAGGGGCAAAATGACACACTGTGTCACTTTATCCTGACACATGGTATGTCATTGTAGCCTGAAAGGCCTTTTTTTCATTTATTTGAGAAACATTCAAGTACTGGGTGCTCGCGCAGAACTTTCTACCCCTAAAAACGTAGCTAAAGGTATGCTTTACAAAATATCTTATACTTTTCTCAAATACACTCCTGGAAATTCAAATAAGAACACCGTGAATTCATTGTCCCAGGAAGCGGAAACTTTATTGACACATTCCTGGGGTCAGATACATCACATGATCACACTGACAGAACCACAGGCACATAGACACAGGCAACAGAGCATACACAATGTCGGCACTAGTACGGTGTATATCCACCTTTCGCAGCAATGCAGGCTGCTATTCTCCCATGGAGACGATCGTAGAGATGCTGGATGTAGTCCTGTGGAACGGCTTGCCATGCCATTTCCTCCTGGCGCCTCAGTTGGACCAGCGTTCGTGCTGGACGTGCAGACCGCGTGAGGCGACGCTTCATCCTGTCCCAAACATGCTCAATGGGGGACAGATCGGGAGATCTTGCTGGCCAGGGTAGTTGACTTACACCTTCTAGAGCACGTTGGGTGGCACGGGATACATGCGGACGTGCATTGTCCTGTTGGAACAGCAAGTTCCCTTGCCGGTCTAGGAATGGTAGAACGATGGGTTCGATGACGGTTTGGATGTACCGTGCACTATTCAGTGTCCCCTCGACGATCACCAGAGGTGTACGGCAAGTGTAGGAGATCGCTCCCCACACCATGATGCCGGGTGTTGGCCCTGTGTGCCTCGGTCGTATGCAGTCCTGATTGTGGCGCTCACCTGCACGACGCCAAACACGCATACGACCATCATTGGCACCGAGGCAGAAGCGACTCTCATCGCTGAAGACGACACGTCTCCATTCGTCCCTCCATTCACGCCTGTCGCGACACCACTGGAGGTGGGCTGCACGATGTTGGGGCGTGAGCGGAAGACGGCCTAACGGTGTGCGGGACCGTAGCCCAGCTTCATGGAGACGGTTGCCGATACCCCAGGAGCAACAGTGTCCCTAATTTGCTGGGAAGTGGCGGTGCGGTCCCCTACGGCACTGCGTAGGATCCTACGGTCTTGGCGCGCATCCGTGCGTCGCTGCGGTCCGGTCCCAGGTCGACGGGCACGTGCACCTTCCGCCGACCACTGGCGACAACATCGATGTACTGTGGAGACCTCACGCCCCATGTGTTGAGCAATTCGGCGATACGTCCACCCGGCCTCCCGCATGCCCACTATACGCCCTCGCTCAAAGTCCGTCAACTGCACATACGGTTCACGTCCACGCTGTCGCGGCATGCTACCAGTGTTAAAGACTGCGATGGAGCTCCGTATGCCACGGCAAACTGGCTGACACTGACGGCGGCGGTGCACTAATGCTGCGCAGCTAGCGCAATTCGACGGCCAACACCGCGGTTCCTGGTGTGTCCGCTGTGCCGTGCGTGTGATCATTGCTTGTACAGCCCTCTCGCAGTGTCCGGAGCAAATATGGTGGGTCTGACACACCGGTGTCAATGTGTTCTTTTTTCCATTTCCAGGAGTGTATATAATTACTTACATTAATAATGAATGAGTATACATGAATAAACCTAAAAAAGTTGGAGGCTTACCTTGACGTTTTTCATTCACAGTACCAAGACGAAAGCCAGTAGCTCGTCGCTATATACATAGGAACAGAGTTGCCGATCGACCTTTCTATACAACTTAATGCAGGTGGTGTCATTCAACTGGTTCCGTACATAGTCTTCCTATGTCGTTTTACCCGGATGTGTCATTATAGCCTGACTTCCCCTAATTGTTTGAGAAATTCATTAATATGTTTCTTCCAGTTCAATTTTTCATCAATATGTACACCCAAAATTTTGGTGCATTCTACTCTGTTTCCTGGCTCCTCCTCATGTGCTACATCAGTTGCTGGTATGACTCCGTCTGCTTTTTAGAGCGGAATATAGTGTGTGTTTTTTTTTTTTCAAAATTTAGAAACTCCATTTACCTAGATGCACTGTATAAGTGATTGGAAAATATCATTTGTCCTCCCTTTTGTTGCTTTCTCTGTAATGGAGTTTATTATAATAGTAGTGTTGTCTGCAAAAGCTACCGATTCTGCTTGTTGAAAGTTAAGTGGGAGATCATTCACGTATACACGGAATAGGAGAGGATCCAAAATTGAACTCTGTGGTGACACTTTCTGATTTCTCCCTATCAATAAAATTTTCTACTCTTCGAACGGTGTCTGCATTATTCAGCACAGCATTTTGCATCCTGTTTCTTAAGTATGATTGAAACCAACTGAGTTTAAAGCCATCAGTTTTATAGAACTTGACTTTCTCTGAGGAAGTAACAATGGACACAATCAGACGTCTTTGAAATATCACAAAAAATACCAACTGGTGATATTTTAGTAAATGTCGTAGTGACATGTCAGCTGAACGTAGTGACTGCCTAATGATTACAATGTATTTGATAGTTAATTTGCAAAACCTCATGCGGCTTCACTTCTTTGTCCTTTACAAACTACATACAGGATATCAGAAACATTTGGCTCTCGGTGTCATGGCTCTTGGTTCTTTTCCTTTTTGTTTTTCTAATTTTTATGACCTTTGGCAGCAAACAAAACTGGGAAGTATGTGAGTAGTTCTGATTAGCAGTTTAAATTCTAAGACTGTCAACGAAAATGTGTTACTTTAGCTGCTTAAAAAAATTGTCATATATTATCAAAAGCAATGGCTATATAATTCATGCACTAGAAACGTACGAAAATACACTCCTGGAAATTGAAATAAGAACACCGTGAATTCATTGTCCCAGGAAGGGGAAACTTTATTGACACATTCCTGGGGTCAGATACATCACATGATCACACTGACAGAACCACAGGCACATAGACACAGGCAACAGAGCATGCACCATGTCGGCACTAGTACAGTGTATATCCACCTTTCGCAGCAATGCAGGCTGCTATTCTCCCATGGAGACGATCGTAGAGATGCTGGATGTAGTCCTGTGGAACGGCTTGCCATGCCATTTCCACCTGGCGCCTCAGCTGGACCAGCGTTCATGCTGGACGTGCAGACCGCGTGAGACGACGCTTCATCCAGTCCCAAACATGCTCAATGGAGACAGATCCGGAGATCTTGCTGGCCAGGGTAGTTGACTTACACCTTCTAGAGCACGTTGGGTGGCACGGGAAACATGTGGACGTGCATTGTCCTGTTGGAACAGCAAGTTCCCTTGCCGGTCTAGGAATGGTAGAACGATGGGTTCGATGACGGTTTGGATGTACCATGCACTATTCAGTGTCCCCTCGACGATCACCAAAGGTGTACGGCCAGTGTAGGAGATCGCTCCCCACACCATAATGCCGGGTGTTGGCCCTATGTGCCTCGGTCGTATGCAGTCCTGATTGTGGCGCTCACCTGCACGGCGCCAAACACGCTTACGATCATCATTGGCACCAAGGCAGAAGCGACTCTCATCGCTGAAGACGACACGTCTCCATTCGTCCCTCCATTCTCGCCTGTCGCGACACCACTGGAGGTGGGCTGCACGATGTTGGGGTGTGAGCGGAAGGCGGCCTAACGGTGTGCGGGACCGTAGCCCAGCTTCATGGAGACGGTTGCGAATGGTCCTCGCCGATACCCCAGGAGCAACAGTGTCCCTAATTTGCTGGGAAGTGGCGGTGCGGTCCCCTACGGCACTGTGTAGGATCCTACGGTCTTGGCGTGCATCCGTGCGTCGCTGCGGTCCGGTTCCAGGTCGACGGGCACGTGCACCTTTCGCCGACCACTGGCGACAACATCGATGTACTGTGGAGACCTCACGCCCCACGTGTTGAGCAATTCGGCGATACGTCCACCCGGCCTCCCGCATGCCCACTATAAGCCCTCGCTCAAAGTCCGTCAACTGCACATACGGTTCACGTCCACACTGTCACGGCATGCTACCAGTGTTAAAGACTGCGATGGAGCTCCGTATGTCACGGCAAACTGGCTGACACTGACGGCGGCGGTGCACTAATGCTGCGCAGCTAGCGCCATTCGACGGCCAACACCGCGGTTCCTGGTGTGTCCGCTGTGCCGTGCGTGTGATCATTGCTTGTACAGCCCTCTCGCAGTGTCCGGAGCAAGTATGGTGGGTCTGACACACCGGTGTCAATGTGTTCTTTTTTCCATTTCCAGGAGTGTAGTTCCCTGTAGTTTTACCTTTAACTCGTTCCTGGCTTATACTTACCCACGGTTATAAATACATTGCGCGCGCGCGCGCGTGTGTGTGTGTGTGTGTGTGTGTGTGTGTGTGTGTGTGCGAGCATTAGCGCACACGTGTGGATGGACAGAGCAATGGGACGAAAGATACGAAAGTGATGGCATCAGCTAGGTCATATCTGTTTAGGATGTAGCTCTTTCCAGCTCCGGCCATTGGAGGGGTGGACACAGAAGCAGCAGCGGGCCATGACAGACGAAATGGCGTATCAGTTTAGCCGCGCATGGCGGGAAGAGGAGGACAGAGCACTGGCGCTCGCCGATGAGTTTTTCATAAAGGGCGCTCGCACAATAGGAGACCCGTGCAACGAAGCATTGTGCGCGAATAATGCCCCTTTTTGTGGGTCCGCCCGGGCTTATCGCGTGCCTTCTTCAATTATGGCGCTGCATGATCACCTCGAAATTAAAATTACACATTTTAAAAGGAGGGTCCGCCTGGAATGTTCCACTTCGAACAGGTTGCGTCTTTTAATGTCCTGACCGCAACATTACGGACTCTAGGAAAAAAATGATTAGCCGTGTTTTACTTTTAAATCCGTTGTCAGACACCTTACCTAGCGCTGAAGCAACTAAAGATTGTCCCACACAACTTATAGCTCATTAACAGACTTAATGTCCACCGTTCTATTAGATTTTGATAAATCGACATTAGCCTTGTATGGTTCTTCAGATAGTAAGAAGGCATTAAAGGTTTCTCATTCAATTCCGAGTGTACATGATAAATATATATGGTTCTGCTAATCTAATGTGGACTTGTCACAATATTTTTTCGGTAGTAGATGTAACTTAGCATTTTTGTGAAATAGACTTCTGTTTGTTGTATTTGTAAGATGCGTACATAATTGGAGATGATTTACATAAGAATCCTTTCAAATTGCATTATTTTTATTTAAAATTCGTAAATTACGTGGACATATGTGAATTTCGTAAAAGACCAACTATGTAATTTAAATAAAAACGTTAAGACTGTTATAAGTAACTGAAAATACGATTGAAACTGTTGTGTCTGGTTTCACACGCAACAGTAAGGGGAGGTAAGCTACAGGTTGGTGCGGCACCTGTCGTCGTGCGAAAGCTGTACAGGAGCAGAAATGATTAGAGAAAAAGGTAAAACAACAAACAGAAGATTTATTTAACTTCTATTCCACCAAGCGAGCTAAGATTCTTACAAATAAGCAGCAAGAACAAGAGCCCAGTTCATACAACACCAACTAGGATGAAACTCGCTGTCTTAAGCATGAACGAGGGTGTCGTAGCGTAGTGATTACAAGTGCAAATGGGATCTGCTGCTGCCACCGGCCCTCCTACACTGCAGTGGCAGAGAGCACTCGTGGTACAGAGCAGCTGAAGGTATGGCCGAGCAGACACGCACCACTGGATTCACCAGATCCTGTGTGACTCCTATCATTCTCAGATGAAAACTTGCAATTCCGTAGCTGTGACGCCCGGAGGATGATATCGATACGTGATGCCACAAAAACGCATGACTATAGAGACACAGCAAACTCCTATAAAATTCAAATTTTATTACAGTGTTATGTTTTTTACTGCGCACAATGCCAAGACACAAGTCAGCATTAAGCAGTTACCCATAGACAGTAAATCTGTAAGAGCTGCACACGAATGGAGGTAATAACAAGTGAAGTGCAATATGATGAATGGTCACTACTGTACTTTATCAGTGTCGTCAAATCCCAACACATATAAATAAAGAAAATTATTAAGTAAGATAACTCAATGAAAGCGAAGCTTTATTTGTAATCGCCACAACCACAATAAAACACTTGGAATTTAGCGAAATTGACCAAGGAGAAAAACTGTAATGGAATCACGAACAATGATGTTCGATCTCGACGGATAATGAAGATAACTATTATTACTTACTGACGATATTGTGCAATCAATTATCTCACATATTTTTCTCATTTCTTACATCACTTTAACAAAATCTGTTGTAGCTAGGAATAATGGACTGTATCTGCTATTGGAGATGTATGATGAGAATTTGAAAGTTGCATGGGTAGTTGACGTTCTAGTTGGCTGTTGTGTGTGCCTGGAAGGCATCCTATTCTGTGCACAGTTGTTGTAATTTTCCATCCACATTCCATCTTCGCCATGTTGTGGGACTTAGGAAAGACATATGATGAGAAAACGTTCAGATATCATTACATTTTATTGTTGAGACAAAATATACACATCTGTTCTTAAACTTTCCATTTGATTCAGATATTGCAGGTGATGTACGTGTATTTGAGAAAAATGTTTGATGCATTATAAATGATTTAGCTCATAGGAAGGTAAATTAGGGTTTAACAACGACGACTAGGTATACAGTGATGGCATAACGAATAGTTTAATGGATAACAATAGGACGTGACTAAGGGTAAACTTGTCTTTGAACTGTAACAAAACATTGTGCGTACAGACCTTGTAAAAGCGACAAACCTTTTATTGTGAAAGGATGATCGAATAACAAATATTTTCAAGGAAGCAAATTCTGTTTCTTGATAACAACACAAGATGTACATTTACGAATTATCAACAGTATCATTTTCCTTTCTAATTCTGATTTCGTTCAGCTATACTGAAATTGAAGAAACTAAGTTATAACATATGGTACAGTATTCCATAGCATCCACTTTTTAGCAAATTGATCTAGATGAACGTTTACAGACACTTGACAAAAATGTTACAAATGTTTCTTTTTTCCTATTTTTACTGATAGTAACCTTCCAACATAGTAGGTATCAACTTTCCTTCTACCGCCTTTCTATAGCAGAAATGTGTGTATGGAATTTTCACCATATTCATTTCTTACTCCACCTTAAGTCTCAGTAAATTAATACGAGTAAGAGTCTGTATCTTGCTTCAGTAACTTTGAATCGACCACAAATTTTCCAGAGAGCTCGCAACTACAACACCGTTAGGGATGTGATTGCAGCGGGGAAAGGAAAAGAGGCTAAAGCAGGTGTTGTCGTTTAAGATGGCAAGGGGATGTGCGTAGGATGCGTTTTTATGTGCGCAGTGCAACCAGGCAAAGTCAGGAACAAGTAAAGTATATGTTAAACCTTTTCCTTTGTATATGCCCTACCCACGAACTATTTGTTGAATATTAAGTTGAGCACGTAAGGTGCAAGCTGGGAAACGTGGATCTCAGTTTTTAAGCGACGTGGCGCAAAGCCTAGAAATAAGTGCAACTGGGCAGGCGTCAGGCAGCTTACAGATGAGTTGGGAGTCGTACTTATAGGCTGTAGCAAAAGAAGTCAGAAATGATGAACCAGATTTAAGTCTGTAGTTGACATCGAAAAAAATGATGTCAGATTAACCCGTTTGTTGCTCGTCATCCTCTTACAATTGGCTAGGTTTGTGTGGTTTTTCCTACAGTCTTTTAGATACCTGTTGGACCGTTCCACCGTCTTTGCATTCGGAAAACACGATAACGCGCAGAAATAAGTTTACACAGCTGACTGACAGATGGCGGATGCATATTTCTTCCTTTAAGTTTACGTCGACTGCTGGAACTGCAACCCTCTAAAAAATTAAAAATATAAAATAAAGCCAAGTCATAAACTAGAGCGAAGCCAGTGATCAGGGGACACCACTGGGAAGAAGCAGTATAATTTTCAAGACTGTAATACATTTTAAACGAAAAAAACGTAACACGATGGTCACGTGCTCATTTCAGTCATAGTTTCCGATGTCGTGGTGTTAATATTGGCACATGCTTGGGTCGTCGGCTGCAGAGGCCCATCATTAGGTGTGTTTAGTGCACTGTATGTTCAGACACATCTGTACTCTGTCCAGCATTAAAGTCCGATGTTAGTATCTCCACAGTTCGTCGCTTGTCCTGTTTCACCAGTCTGTCCAGCGTACAACGACCGACATCAGTAATGAGGGGTGGTCGCCCAGCCATACCACATCTGGATGTGGTTTCAACTTGATTTCGTCAAGTGTTGAAGACACTCATCGCAGCACTCCTCGAACACCCAGCAACTCGCGCAGTTTCAGAAATGTTCGCGCCGAGCCTCCGGGTCATCACAATTTGCCCTCAGTCCAACTCAAATAGACCGCGTGCCTTCCCCATCCTAACACGGACTGGACGCTCACTGACACTACATACATCGTACATGTGTCTGACTAGCAGTTATTCCTCGCTAGGTGACGCTGCATCGCCTAGACGAGTGTATATCGATAGTAGGTTGTTGGTCATAATGTTCTGGCTGATCACACCTGAAGATGACAACGTAATTTTCCCGAAACTGGTCAATTTTATAATAAAACAAAGTTACAACTGAAGTGGATGTTTTCATTTTCACCATACAGCTCACTTGCAGATGATCTGTGAACAAAATGGTATCTAATTATTTTATTGCTACATTAAATTGATAAATTTTATTTGTTTGTTAATTCATTAAATGACTGAAATCATGTTTAAGCTGATATCTTTGAATCTACAGTCGGTACTCTCAGAATAACAAAGAATTTTCGAACAGACCTTACTGACTAAAAAATGATTCCTCATATTTTACAATAAACATGTCTAATCAGACTTGTCTTTCTTTTTCAAAAAATGTCAGAATAACCTTTGCTCTGTAAACAACAAATTTTGACAGGCGTACAATCTAAATGCCTAATTACTTTTTCCGTGTACTTTAATCACAACACAATCTCCTGGGCTTAGAGCAGTGACATTTCCACAAATCCATGGTCTTCTTCTAGAGAAACTTTGGCGATTAGTGTTTGTATTCACCCCATAAATCCGGAAACACAAATCAGACTACAGTATGCTTTCAAAGTGATCTTTTTGTTAATGAAGCGTACTTGAATTAAAACAATACAGTTTGATTTGGTACTTAGAAATAAAGTTCGATTGTCTTATAGTGACCATACTGTGAGTGCCGCCAACTTTGAAATTCACATTTTCCCTCCTAGACTGGTACACTACCAACCTAGACCAAGGAACCTTTGAATGATTTTCCCAATTATCTTCTGACACGATGGGACTGAACTTTTTTGGAAGTTTCGTTTCTATTTACTCCATTGTTTTTGCTCAAGCTATCTATAAATTTTTAATTATGTTGAAGCTTATGTGGATCTCTGTGGTACACATGAGAACATGTGTTCCGCAGAGATCCACATCATCTTTAACGTAATTAAAAATTCTTGTTTAACACAGGACTCATTTGTTGCAGTCGTATGGAATGTATGCCAGTTATAATGTGCTCTATGGCTGAATACTGGTCAGGTACTTTGAAACCTTCCCATCGAATAAATAAAAGAAATAATGATTGAACTTAGTGCGTTTCGACTATAACCTTCTCATCTAGAATTAAATAATTTAACTTACTTTACGTATAATGAAAGAAAGAAAGAGAATTGAACTTTTTGTGCCTTGCAGCTTCCCTTCTTGACTTGCTTTTGACAACGTGTCTGATCTGATAGTCTTTAGCATACACAATGTTGTATGTCTTGCGCCTTTATTGGTAGCAATATTAATCTGACTGATCAAAAGAAGATTATTTCGACGTGAACACATAAGCTTACGCCGTGGCCCTTAGCTCTGGTTGTCTATGCAGTGAACCTGAAAACATACATACATATTTTCCTTACTTTTTATTTTACTGGGTCACCCCTAGATAACGCCATCTGACTGCATGTCTGAATATACTCACTCTGATCTATTGTTGATAATTATTTGGGTTGGCATTCATTTACTAGGATTGCAAATATGTGAGCTAAAATTGTACTTATTATTCATTTGCTTTTTTTATTGAAGTTACTGGTGCAAAATTAAATGTCATTATTAAATTTTAAAAAATTAGAAAACTCCACAAAAGTTTAATATTGTGGTTAGAGGGTTCAACGAAAAATAATACGATACTCACTGAGATAAACTGATCTATTCTGAAAATGATTGAATATAAATTTTTAACTCTTTATAATGACTCAATTCATAAAACATTAGTTTGGGGATCGTTTACATAAAACAGATTAAAAATGTAACAACGAACTTACAATATACCTTTAGCATTTGAAAACCTTTGAAGTCTTCATGACGTCGATTTTTAATAATTCAAAAAATAATTACCAATTATATAATTATAGTATTCTTCAAGTAATATATAGCTGGTGGCGAACTGGCACACCACTCTGTCTCCACACGCAACTTCACTGCACAAAGGTTGACTCAAGAGTGTTCTATCGACAATGCTGTGTGCTTCTCGACACACTCACTATGTATCAATGCGCGGGCTCTCTCGCCAACAAAGAGCTTGGTGCAGATATTTCACTGTCACCATCGATATGCAAAGAACTTAAATAAATTTTACAAAACATTTTTCTTACGCACTATAATTGTTATTTACATATTTCTCAGCTTATAAATATTTTTATCAGTTTATTGCTTTGATTTATTTATGTTTTGGGCTGGTTGATTTTATATTGACGTATTTGAACTTAAATATTTTTACACGTAGCTCGTGGTGTACAGAAAGATAATCATTAACAAACATAATACTTCAATTGGATGTAATCGTTACTTCATGACCCGGTTTACCTATACGACATTCGGGTTTAACAGAACGTTACAAGATTATTAGAGTTCTCTTCTTTTGCAGTGTAACTTTCGTATTCCTGAGAGTGTGAAGATTACCTGACGTCGGAATGCGGGCATCTGTCGACAGCGGTGTTCCAGCCAGTGAGCTCTGCAGTGGTATTCTGGCGTCAGAAATGGGGGCTGTGCGCCAGCGGGGCGGAAAATCCCCTAAGTTGCAGCCAGATTTGCGAGCCATACTCGGCTTTAGCGGATCACCGCGGGAACAGGATTAACAGCCCGCTGGAAAGCCGTGATGCGGCGGCGCGCGGTCGCTGGCGCCAGCGAGCTGTCCTGCCACGGCCATCGCATCTCTGCCTGGCGTAAAATATCCGCACTGCAACTTCCTAAGCGTTTGTAATCAGACGGCCTTCACACATTGCAGTTGCCCGCAAACTATTCATTGTTGTAGACCTGTTCCCGACCTTTCTGAGACCATTAACCCTAAGTGCAATCAGATATTACATACTACACCACATCCCCCACCATCATTAACATTAGCGCCTAACTAAAATTTAGAATGAAAAAAAAAAATTCTTTGAATGTTTTCATTTTTAAAATAACGGAATATAAGAGGTATTTCGTTCATGTAGGTGTTTTATCAATCCACGACCTAATGATTCAATGTTACAATTATAGTGATTATTTTTAACAACCTTTTTTAATACAACGGTGAAGCAGTTTCCTGTGCGTTGCGAGTGCTACATACAACTACTTCTCATAAAAGAAAGCATACTACCCAGCTTGATGCTAGGTACTAGTTACAAAACGTGCTTCTTCTGGACTATTCCAGTCCCTGCATCCCCACTTAGAAATAACCAAGTTAAAATGTACGTACCATATTTAGGCCTAACGTTTATAAATCAGCTGACTGCTGGACTCCTTACTTCTGGACTGACAGAAACTGGAAGACTTCAGATTGGCAATGCTTTGTGTCTGACCATTGCACATAATAATAATAACAATAATAATAATGGTAATTGCAATAATAGTCTACACATATTATAAAAATGGATATATATATATATATATATATATATATATATATATATATATATATATATATATATATATATATATATATAAAGGATGTAATTATGGAAATGGAAGAGGATGTAGGTGAAGATGAAATGAGAGATACGATACTGCGTGAAGAGTTTGACAGAGCACTGAGAGACCTAAGTCGAAACAAGGCCCCAGGAGTAGACAACATTCCATTAGAACTACTGACAGCCTTGGGAGAGCCAGTCTTGACAAAACTCTACCATCTGGTGAGCAAGATGTATGAGACAGGCGAAATACCCTCAGACTTCAAGAAGAGTATAATAATTCCAATCCCAAAGAAAGCAGGTGTTGGCACATGTGAAAATTACCGAACTATCAGTTTAATTAGTCACAGCTGCAAAATACTAACACGAATTCTTTACAGACAAATGGAAAAACTAGTAGAAGCCGACCTAAGGGAAGATCAGTTTGGATTCCGTAGAAATACTGGAACACGTGAGGCAATACTGACCTTACGACTTATCTTAGAAGAAAGATTAAGGAAAGGCAAACCCACGTTCCTAGCATTTGTACACTTAGAGAAAGCTTTTGACAATGTTGACTGGAATACTCTCTTTCAAATTCTGAAGGTGGCAGGGGTAAAATACAGGGAGCGAAAGGCTATTTACAATTTGTACAGAAACCAGATGGCAGTTATAAGAGTCGAGGGACATAAAAGAGAAGCAGTGGTTGGGAAGGGAGTAAGACAGGGTTGTAGCCTCTCCCCAATGTTATTCAATCTGTATATTGAGCAAGCAGTAAAGGAAACAAAAGAAAAGTTCGGAGTAGGTATTAAAATCCATGGAGAAGATGTAAAAACTTTGAGGTTCGCCGATGACATTGTAATTCTATCAGAGACAGCAAAGGACTTGGAAGAGCAGTTGAATGAAATGGACAGTGTCTTGAAAGGAAGACATAAGATGAACATCAACAAAAGGAAAACGAGGATAATGGAATGCAGCCGAATTAAGTCGGGTAATGCTGAGGGAATTAGATTAGGAAATGAGACACTTAAAGTAGTAAAGTAGTTTTGCTATTTGGGGAGTAAAATAACTGATGATGGTCGAAGTAGAGAGGATATAAAATGTAGACTGGCAATGGCAAGGAAAGCGTTTCTGAAGAAGAGGAATTTGTTAACATCGAGTATAGATTGAAGTGTCAGGAAGTCATTTCGCCGAAAGTATTTGTATGGAGTGTAGCCATGTATGGAAGTGAAACGTGGACGATAAATAGTTTGGACAAGAAGAGAATAGAAGCTTTCTAAATGTGGTGCTACAGAAGAACGCTGAAGATTAGGTGGCTAGATCACATAACTAATCAGGAAGTATTGAATAGGGTTGGAAGGAAGAGAAGTTTGTGGCACAATTTGACCAGAAGAAGGGATCGGTTTGTATGACATGTTCTGAGGCATCAAGGGATCACAAATTTAGTATTGGAGGGCAGCGTGGAGGGTAAAAATCGTAGAGGGAGACCAAGAGATGAATACACTAAGCAGATTCAGAAGGATGTAGGTTGCAGTAGGTACTGGGAGATGAAGAAGCTTGCACACGATGGAGTAGCATGGAGAGCTGTATCAAACCAGTCTCTTGACTGAAGACCACATATATATGTGTGTGTGTGTGTGTGTGTGTGTGTGTGTGTGTGTGCTTGTATGGTCCTCCTAAACTACACGACCAATTCCAGCCAGACTTGGCACTCATATCCCTCAATGTCAGACAACAATCGCTGTTGTGGTAAAAATCACCTACCCATTATAGAGCAGGAGATTCGTGAGAATTGCCGCATTATGCGTGACATTTACATTTATTACTTCTTTGCTACTGACTCTGTTTGCAACATACGTCGCTGACAGTATCCACATATGCCGCTAAATGTACCTGCACAAATATGTCATTGTACGACACATAGTTCAAGAGACATGATCTCATTAACCGTAAGTTACTTTGAAAAATGCATGAGGTTTCAATACATTTATTCTTTACTACCAAGACACTCCAAGATAATGTGTGATATCTGGCAGCTCTTCAGGCAGCTTTCAGCTGCAAAGCGCAGACGGCTGTAGGCAAAAACATAGCCGTCTATAGTGGTATGTGGTGCTATGAAGATGTGTTGCCCAGCATACAGAAACTTCCCAGGATCATATTTCTTAATTTCGATATTGCACTTACACAACTGCACATTATGTATATTTCTTTGTGCAACTGTTTATAATTTCATAGGTGTTTTCAATAATACAGGGAAACCCAATATTTCTATATTTCACTAGAGACACAGATAATTTTTTTCCGTTTCTAATAGAAAACTGGCAAAGTGAATACCCGGGAAATACCAGTTTGCCAGGTAGTAATAATAATAAAATACTATTTAGGCCCAACATCGGTGTAGTAATCGTTACAGACGTATTGCTCTGTTGTACTGTCAATTAGCTCGTTCACTTTTGTGAAGTGAGTAATGAAGCAATTCTCGGTCTGTTGCAGGGGCTACCTGCAACTCACAGAAGGCACTTTCATGAAATGTTTAAACACATGTGATGAAAATGTCTAGCTTTTACTATGATAGATGCAGGATGCAAAGCACAAAGTACGTGTGTAATTGGTGGACTACGTGATGAAGCGGTTGTTCTTATATTCGTTACACAAGCTGTAACTGCTTCCACATTGTGCCATGCATCAATGTTAGTATATGATAAAAAATATATATATATTTGTTAGTAAATTACGTAATCAGTACCAGTCCTACGAAATAGTTGTAATATGCATGAAGGAATTAGCACCTCTCCATGCTCTGCAAAAATATAAAAAAACCATTCCCTGTTGATCTGAAAAAGAAACTTGTGCAGGCACTTACACGTCTTCCAATTGTTAATTTCTCATGAAAGCTCACGGCGCCTGGAACTGGTTATGAATGCCTGTGTTGGTTTATCTATGATGTTCGACTGTCTGATCACATTTCACCATCCTATGCACAGTTATCCAGGTTGCGTGCAGACAAGAGCAGAAATTTCAATGTCCCCTTGCTTCTCTACTGCCTTATCAACGAAGACTACCCTTTATATCTCTCCTCGACCTTAACGTTCTTATCTGAACAACGTCGCAAGACACCCGTTTCCATCAGAGCAAAATACTTTCTATCCCACCCCATCTTTCAGTCACTTTCTCGGAGTCCTCCTTAGGAAATCGACTCTGGAATAAACCCCCAAGTTATACTAGAGAAATGAATAACATCTACATCTTCAGAGAGCAGCTAACAACATATCTACTAATTCAAAAATAAAGATACCGTTGTCCCTGTAGGTACTCGTTATCCATGAACATTCTTCTTTCCAAACGGATCTTCCTCATACAATAAAAGTAAACCAATCGCCGTTATTTAGGTTTTATTTTTAGGCTAACCAGTTTCGACGATACACTGCATCATCTTCAGGCCTGCTTCAATCCAGTAACCTTCGTGTTACAAAATACAACAGCACTTTTAACTGTTCTCGTAACGATTATCACGGGCATACGTGCTACTAAAGTTCCTGACAGTTGTCCAAGGAGCACGCATGCCCTTAATAATCGTTCCGAGACCAGTTAAAAGTCTTGCTGCATTTTGTAACACGAAGGCTACTCGATTGAAGCACGCCTGAAGATGACGTAGTGTATCGTCGAAACTGGAAGCCTAAAAAAACCTAAGTAACGGATATTGGAATTGTTTTATTGGATATTGACCAGCCGTAGTCCCATACTCCAGACAGAAGATGGAGTTACATTCACAGATCTTCCTCATTTCCCAGTATTCTTAGCTGGTGTAGTCTCCTTAAATTTCCTTTCCGCAGAATTTGTTGTATCATAAACATCTATCTTGTACACCTACAATTTCTTTTTATGTCTGCTACTTTCGTTATTGTTGTTATTATTGTTTTCATTCACATTAATACTATCGCTATTAATGGCAGCAGCTACAGTAGTACAAGTGCGGCACTAGTAACTATATTAGTTCATATTATTTTATATTATTTATAGCTCACGTTGCCACTTCTGACAATCAGATAATTTTAATGTTATTATTTATATTATAATTGTTATTTCTTAGCTAACTATGATGTGAAAAAGGTACTGTATGAATGAAATCTTGGTACAATGTAAGAGAGGGCCTAATGGTCCTTATTGAATCGGGGTAAATAAATAAATGAGTAATATTAATAACCTTTCAAACATAATTTAGTCTCATGACGAAAAGCAACTGAGCCATTCTGTTTTTGCCCTTCAGAAAATTACGTGTTATCCCTCATAGAATAATCACGTCCCGGTTGGAAACCACTCCTGTAGACTATCACGTCAGCCATTGGTAACAGATTAGTTCATAAAATTAATAAAAAACAGATTTGTTTTACAACCCATATGGGAAATATAAATCATATTCTTATTTTTCTAATTTCACCACCAGTTTTTTTTTAATGGAGCCTTATTTTATGGTTGCACATACTCAGTGGAAGTGGGTAACGTGTTATCAGAGGAATTCCAAATTAGCGAAGGATTTCGACGAAGGTGTCCACTGGCTCCCCTGTTGTTTGAAATGTATTCCGTCGCAATAATAAAGGTACGGAGAGGTAAATTTATCCCTCTAGGAATGTCAGAAGAAGGCAATACACTCTCTCCTATTCGCTGATGATTATCGAAGGTAGTGACAGCTCTAGGTAAGTACTGAGAAACCAGTCTGAAGAAGCATATGACAAGCGGGGTTTAAAAATAAACACAAAGAAAATCAAATGTCTATCAGTGGATGATGAGTAACAGCGTCAGTTTAGTATTAAATCTTGTTCTTCATTTAAAAATCTATGTCTAGCTATACCTGCCAATCTAAAATGCTTAGAAGACATCAAAAACAAGGTTAGACAAGACAAATCTGTTGTTTTAAAAGGCAACACAATGTTTTGGAGTAAAAAACGGCAAAGGAAACGAAAACGACTGTATACATACATGGGTCAGAAGTTTTGGAAATAAGGAAGACAGAAAAAGATCAACCACTAGCCTTAAAAATGGATTACTGGAAACGAACTGCTGCAATCTTAAGACTAGATCCAACCAGGAATGAAGACATCATAAAAGTAATCTAAGTCAAAGCAACATAATATGAGTTACTGAGATGATTATATAGCCATTTACACTGAATAGATGGTATGGCTAAGGGAAGTGTGGAGGTAGATTCCAGAGCTGAGGTCGCTCACCTAGAAGACCATCAGCGAGAGTAGCACCGCTAGTTCCTGCTACTAATAAGGACGAGTACACCGTTCGCTTGTTAACACATTTTTGTGAGCTTCGAACAGGAGCGACTGCAATAATGCATAGGAACTGTGATGGTCGTGTACAGATGCGAGCTGAGCTGGCGACCCTTCGCTCACAGCTCCAGGCTGCGTTGGCTTCTGTCACACAGCTTGAGGCTGGTGCCAAGGGGTGTCACTGTGGGGGATCGAACGTGGGGATGTGTGGGACGTCGAGCACGTCCCACGTGTCCTCCGATCGGTCCACTGCTGTGGCAGCCCCGGGTACTGCCTGCACTTAGGTTGACCCCTAACCTGTGGTTGAGTGAGAGATCATTCCAGAGTCTGGCACGCCGCGAAAAACTTTCCGAGGGGCCGTTCATAGGGCCTCCTCGGTTCGTTTGACGAACAGGTTTCGGGTGTTATCTGTGGCTGACGATGTCTCTGATCCGGATGCAGTCGTCCACCCTGTTCCAGAGGAAGCTTCTCGGCCCGCAAGGTCTGGGCTTTCACAGAGGGTGGGTTTGCTGGTAGTTGGGAGCTCAACGTTAGGCGTGTAATGGGGCCTCTTAGGAACATGGCTGCCAAGGAGGGGAAGGAAGCCAGTGTACACTCCGTGCGCATTCCGAGAGGAGTCATTCCGGATGTGGAAAGTGTGCTTCCGGATGCCATGAAGAGTACAGAGTGCAGCCAACTGCAGGTGGCGGCTCATATCGGTAACAATGACGTGTGTCGCTTTGGATTGGAGCAGATGGTGTCTGCGGAAATGGTAAAAACTGCCAGTCTTGTTTCCGAGATTAAGGCGGAGCTCATCATCTGCAGCATCGTCGATAGAACCGACTGTGGTCCTTTGGTGCAGAGCCGAGTGGAGGATCTGAATCAAAGGCTCAGGCGGTTCTGTGACCGTGTAGGCTGCAGATACCTTGACTTGCGCAATCGGGTGGTGGGTTTCCGGGTTCTGTTTAATAGGTCAGGAGTCCACCACACACAAAAGGCGGCTACACGGGGCTGCATGGAAGGGACTGGGCGGTTTTTTAGGTTAGACGGTCTCAGGGAACCACAGAAGGGACGTCCGTCTAAAAGTGGGCAGATGAAACACAGCAAGGTAGTTGTAAAAACGATTGATATTGTAGTTGTAAATTGTCGTAGCTGTGTTGGGAAAGAACCAGAGCTCTGAACCCTAGTAGAAAGCACTGAGGCTCAAATAGTTGTAGGTACAGAGAACTGGCTAAAGCCGGAAATAAGTTCAGCCGAAATTTTTTCAAACGATCTCAGTGTTCAGAAAGGATAGATTAAATACAGTTGGTGGTGGAGTATTTATTTCTGTCAGAGGTAGTTTGCCTTATAGTGAAATTTAAGTAGATAGTTCGTGTGAAATACTATGGTTAGAGGTTATACCTGACAATTGGACTAAACTATTAATTGGATCGTTTTACCGACACCCCGACTCAGAAGATATAATTGCTGAACAGTTCAAAGAAAACTTAAGTCTCATTTCAAATTAGTACCCCGCTCATACAATTATAGTCGGTGGTGACTTTAATCTACTCTCGATATGCTGGAAAAATTATACGTTTAAAGCCGGCGGCAGGCATAAAGCATCATCCGAAATTGTAATGAAATCTTTCTCAGAAAATTATTTTGAACAATTAGTTCATGAGCCCACCCGAAGAGTAAACGGTTGCGAAAGCATACATGACCTTTAAGCAACAAACAATCCTGGACAAATAGTGAGTATTGTGACGAATGCAGGGATTAGCGACCACAAGGCAGTTGCTGCTAGGCTGGATACCGTAATATCTACAGCCATCAAAAAGAAACGCAAAGTATATCTACACTCCTGGAAATGGAAAAAAGAACACATTGACACCGGTGTGTCAGACCCACCATACTTGCTCAGGACACTGCGAGAGGGCTGTACAAGCAATGATCACACACACGGCACAGCGGACACACCAGGAACCGCGGTGTTGGCCGTCTAATGGCGCTAGCTGCGCAGCATTTGTGCACCGCCGCCGTCAGTATCAGCCAGTTTGCCGTGGCATACGGAGCTCCATCGCAGTCTTTAACACTGGTAGCATGCCGCGACAGCGTGGACGTGAACCGTATGTGCAGTTGACGGACTTTGAGCGAGGGCGTATAGTGGGCATGTGGGAGGCCGGGTGGACGTACCGCCGAATTGCTCAACACGTGGGGCGTGAGGTCTCCATACTACATCGATGTTGTCGCCAGTGGTCGGCGGAAGGTGCACGTGCCCGTCGACCTGGGACCGGACAGCAGCGACGCACGGATGCACGCCAAGACCGTAGGATCCTACGCAGTGCCGTAGGAGACCGCACCGCCACTTCCCAGCAAATTAGGGACACTGTTGCTCCTGGGATATCGGCGAGGACCATTCGCAACCATCTCCATGAAGCTGGGCTACGGTCCCGCACACCGTTAGGCCGTCTTCCGCTCACGCCCCAACATCGTGCAGCCCGCCTCCAGTAGTGTCGCGACAGGCTTCACGCCTGGAGGGACGAATGGAGACGTGACGTCTTCAGCGATGAGAGTCGCTTCTGCCTTGGTGCCAATGATGGTTGTATGCGTGTTTGGCGCCGTGCAGGTGAGCGCCACAATCAGGACTGCATACGACCGAGGCACACAGGGCCAACACCCGCCATCATGGTGTGGGGAGCGATCTCCTACACTTGCCGTACACCTCTGGTGATCGTCGAGGGGACACTGAATAGTGCACGGTACATCCAAACCGTCATCGAACCCATCGTTCTACCATTCCTAGACCGGCAAGGGAACTTGCTTTTCCAACAGGACAATGCACGTCCGCATGTATCCTGTGCCCACCTAACGTGCTCTAGAAGGTGTAAGTCAACTACCCTGGCCAGCAAGATCTCCGGATCTGTCCCCCATTGAGCATGTTGGGACTGGATGAAGCGTCGTCTCACGCGGTCTGCACGTCCAGCACGAACGCTGGTCCAACTGAGGCGCCAGGTGGAAATGGCATGGCAAGCCGTTCCACAGGACTACATCCAGCATCTCTACGATCGTCTCCATGGGAGAATAGCAGCCTGCATTGCTGCGAAAGGTGGATATACACTGTACTAGTGCCGACATTGTGCATGCTCTGTTGCCTGTGTCTATGTGCCTGTGGTTCTGTCAGTGTGATCGTGTGATGTATCTGACCCCAGGAATGTGTCAATAAAGTTTCCCCTTCCTGGGACAATGAATTCACGGTGTTCTTATTTCAATTTCCAGGAGTGTATTTTTAAAAAAACTGAAAAAAATGCTTTTAACGCCTTTTTAAGAGACAGTCCTCACTCTTTCCGATCTGATCATGTAAGTGTAGAAAAGTTGTGGAATGTTTTCAAAGAGATAGTGTCGACAGCAATTGAGAGATACATACCACATACTTTAATAAGTAATGGTACTGATCCCCCATCGTACACAAAACGTGTCAGATCGTTGTTGCTTATGCTTTCTCAGCGCTGGTGTTATGTCTCCTCCTGTTGCGCGATCACTGGGGGATGGGACACTGACATGTGCATCAATAAAACGACAGAGGGCCTCTCTAAGGCTTCCAGTTCGCCAAAATTCTCGGTGGCACCCACTCAACTTTATCGAGAATCTTAAAAATGTACCTGTCAAAGGGGACGGTCTTATTCGCCAAGACGATTTTCAAGAAGTTTTGCCAACAAATGTGAATGAAGTTGTGAATTTCATAAATGTACTCAGCCTCTGTAGTATCGATGTAACCATATTCTTTGTAAATCTGTTCCTGAAGAGATAAATTGATCAGAGAGATTACTTCTTTTGAAGTGAGCAACAATATGTAGTTTGTATTAGACAGTCAAAATGGCTCGAAGCACTATGGGACTTAAAACATCTGAGGTCACCAGGCCCCTAGACTTAGAACTACTTAAACCTAACTAAGCAAAGGACAACACGCACATCCATGCCCGAGGCAGGATTAGAACGCGCGACCATAGCAGCAGTGCCGTTTCGGACTGAAGCGCCTAGAACCGCTCTGCAACATCAGCCAGCTGTATTAGGTAGTCTGACAATGTCCTGGGTTGAAAAACGTTCGAAGCTAGTCTGCAGTGTAGTGGAGGTAGTATTATTTAAAAAGGATTTTGTAATAATATTTCTTTGAGGAATATTTAAGATTTTGAGAAATATGAATGAAAGAATAACAACAATTTAATGGTAATCAAGTTTTCTTTAATATGTGTAACTGTGTAATTTCTTCCTTTTAGAACATTGTGTATGGTTGTAGTATGCTGTAGGAATGTTTCAATTAAGCACGTGGGTTTGTCTTATAATTGAAACAAGAGTCCAGGAAAGTAGTTGTACACAGGAAAATTATTAAAAAATATTTTGCTAACTTGACTAGTTGCGAGAATTTTATGAAACGGTATATTGTTGTTATGCCTTAATGAAGCATAATTTAACTTGTCTTGGAGTCTTGTTCTCATTTGTCAGTTCTTAAGATTAGTTCCTCATTTTCATTAGTTCCACATTTTCATTTTCTTTTATGAATTTATTTCTAAACTCGCACTGTACATCGCGAGTTGCGTGCTGTAGAGGCATTTTTATGAAAAGTAATAAGATACCGTCTTGCATTGCACAGCACAAGTACGGTAAACGAAATTTGATTTTTGATAGTTTCATCGTTATCTTAATCAGTAACATGTTGCAAAACAGACAAGTGTTCCGTTCGCAAAAGTAGGCCAACAAATTTCATTACCATCAAATTCATGTCCACTGTAAAGTACTTTGATTGTTGGAATGTATTTGTGAAAATACCATATCAGTTCATTGGTTTCGTATTAGTAAAAGATTTGAGAAAAGTGCTATCTTGTAAGTTTTCAAGCAGTTTATCCGAACGTCATATGCGTTAAATTTTATGTTCATTTGTTGTGTAATTAGAATAACAGTTTTGGTACAATGATTGTTCGCTAGGCTAAAGATAAAGACTAGCAATATTCAGAGCCATAATTTAGTCTGTATCATTGTGTTCCGCAAAAAAACTGCGTATGTAAATTTCAATAAAAAACGGATTGCTTTCTCGCAGGGCAGTTGTTTGATGTGCTGGCTAGTCTAGATTTCGCATTATGTAGCAGGAGTTTCTCACACATCCGGTCAAAAATAAAATTTTAACTCTGTTTTGTTGCCTTGCATTGAGATTTACGTATTTCAATATCAAAATAAGTTTTCTGCATTTGTCAGATACCAACCAGAGACTTGCAGACGTGAATTTAGAAATGTAGCATTAAACTTTTACCTGCGCGGACAGAACCCATGACGAAGTCCTGGGTGCTTGAAGATTGTCAACTGTTTCGACACTCTCCGATTCCGGATTTCCCATTATCAGATGCAAGATCTGCAGAGTAGCAGCGAAAGAGCAGCAGTGTAGCCGGCCTGCAGGTGCCTCAATCTCTCGTCACGAGCTTTGTATAGATAAATTTTCAAAATCCTCAACAAAGGCAAGTGGGTGGCACCAAACTGGGGGTATTAGAACGACCCTTTGTGGCTTTATTTCCGCATGTCTCAACATAGCATCCCTCATGAAAACGCCACAGGAGTACTCGAAACAGAAGAGATGAAAAAGCGTAAACAACCTTTGCTACTTCGAATCACGATCAGATTGCATTGGATGGTGTTGAACCGTCCCTAGCGATTCCGAGCTGTACGCGAGAGCAACAATTGCAGTAGCGCTGCGCTCCAAATGGGTCAGATCACGTTTACTGGGGATGCAGCACCTCAATGTCCTTCGAGAAGTGTTAAAATGTCCAAAAGCGTCAGCAGGTTGTCAAGAACGTTGTAACTTAGGAAGACGGGATGAGGGGTGCACTTAGCACAGAAGGTCAAAGCCTCTACTGTGTCACTCCTTAACACAACTGTAGGCGCCCCGGTGATCCCGGTCGCCTACGGTGGACTGGAGGCCGAGAGGTAACCTCTCTAGTTGTCAGGATGCTAGGAAATGACTGTGGACGCGTCACAAACGCCAAACAACATTATTAATTCATAACACCTTTATTCCTGCCGAGTACAATGTGGCCTGCGTAACACAGCCTGGCTAAGCTTGGTGATATCAACGACCTTCCCCGAGTCCTCGCTGACTCGTAGCGATGACACCAGCTCCGGGACCCTCCAGTCTTGCTAGCGCAGCGCCGCGTGCTGTGACGTAGCAAAGGAATGCTCTTACTTCGGCCGCGAGTGGCTGGCGGCGCCCTGCTGGGCCGCCGGCTCTGCTGCGGACAGCAAGCTGCTGCACGTGGAGGCTCCGGGTTGGAGTCCCGGCGCTGTCGGTATGAGAAGCGTTCTTGTAGTGCAGAGTGTACTCTATCCCACCCTGCCTTCTTCCCTGCTCCTCCTGGTGGCTCATCCAAGGTGGGCGGGAGGAACGGGCTGCAGGCCCCCAGTGTCGTCGGCTCACCCGGTTGTGATGGCAAATGCACAGGGCCTAGGCCCCGCACGATCTCGACGACGGCTTACTGATGTGATCAGCATTGGCGGCGAGCGAGTCTGTCGCGATGTCTGCTAAACCTGGGTTGATGATTGACAGCGGCAGCAGAGAGGACCAGAGCTGGTACCATCCCCTCACGTCTGCTGCTGGAAGGGCTGCCCTTACTGCAACATCTGCTTAAGAAAGATTAACATGTCGATCACAGATCTGAGCGCTACGCAGCGACCCAGTAGACATCTAACTGCAAGTGTAACTGTGAGTGCCTTGTTGCTATCAAAGCTGGCGTATTTAAAGGAAGCTCGAGCGACGTCCTGACGTCATGCTCGTTTGTAATGAATGCATTCATTCCACTTATACTGCTGATTCATCTGTCGCACTCGCCCCTTAGGTGTTCTTGCGACAGAGTTACGTGTTGTTACGGCAGACTTATGAGAAGTTGTGAAATACAGTACAGCTGATGCTATACCTCTGTCTTGCACTCTACGAAAGTGTCCGCCTAACAAAAACCCGCGTGCTAAGTAATTCTCTCTCGCCTGTTGCGTGTCACCAGGCCATTTCCCATGCGTGACGACACATTCAGATACATGCACAATCCTCTTACTTCTTGGTTAACCAACTCTTTACTATTCCACGTCACTACACAAGTAGCAAATCAATAACTGACAATTTATTCAAAACAAGCTTTATAAAACATAAGAGGCAATCAACACGTGGCCGTGTTTAAGATAATATCAACATATATAATCACATGACTTAAAAGATGAGCCACGGAGACCTCGGTACTTAAGAAACATAAATTACAATCTGAAGGTGATTTTAAAAGGTGGCACAGATAGCGGTTCCAGACTGAAGCGCCTAGAACCGCTTGGCCACTGCAGCCAGCCTCTCATAGTTTGCCAAACAAAATATTTACACATATGATTAAGGCCGACAACGTGCACAAAGATGAAATGGAATTTCCAGATAATATCACGTTATTCAAATGCACAACTTCACAATGATATCAGGTTTTGTGTACTTTAACTTGGTTGCATAGTTCTGAAATGTAGCTGCCAATTGTGGAAGCTTGGTATGAAGAAAATTACAACTAGTCTATGACTTAATATCTTCAATAACTTACAGTTACTACCTCATTTGGGAACACCGATTTTTTTAAAGGAAGTAGTGACTACTATTCTCCATGCAATCACATACCTTGCCGGCTGCTCTTACTTCAGCAACACGTACGTTAGGACGACCAACCAACAAGGACACTCGCTGCAACGCAAATCGTTCAACGAAACGAAGGCAACAAAATCACTTACACCTTCGATGGAGAGCGTTGTTCGAGATGGTCTCGAGGGATGGGTCTCTCCGAGAAAACTGGCCCCAAGGCAGAGCGACGAGCAGCGACCCGAAGTTGACATCAGACAGGTTCACCGCAAACTCGCGACCGTCTGCTAGGTAGATCGACCGCGCCGCGGCTGGCCGAGCCCGCGTGTTTTCCTCCTTTGCCCAAGCGAGCACGTCCTTCCGCCTCGAAGCGAGTCCGACCTCAACTGCCGCGACCGCAAAAACAGCCCCCAGATCAGAACAGGGGCAAATATCGTAGTACAGCTGGGAAATCGATAGTGACGTGCCAGAAAAGGCGCATCACGGATCAGACGTCTTCCTGTTGCTCATTGCGCTGCAGACAGTCGTTTACGAGCAAGAACTGTGTGGGAATCAACGCTTCAGGGAAAGGGGTGGTTTCATTAAGGATTTTTACGTGGATCATGAGTTGCGGCGTGTCTGGAATGTTTCTTCGGCCACTCACAAGAAAACAGCGTAATTTCAGCGCTGTTCATCGCAGTTCTAACTTCCATCACAGAGGTGTCAAAAGAAGGGGTGAAATAAGGGTAAGAGCGGCTGTGATGATCTTCCGATCCCCTGACACGTCCACGGTGGCCTTGGAAAGAATTGCGTTGGAGGTTATGCAGTGTTGCACCACAGGATGAAAAAATCGTTCTTGCACTTTATAAGGCAGGCTTGTGATAGTAAGATACACACAATTATTTTTTTTCAGCAGTGGCACGGTTGCTTCAGTGGCAACGTCTGAATTGCTCAAACTCAATCGTTCAGCTCACTGAGGAACTTACAAGCAATGATTGTTATGTGACATCTTAAGTCGCAAAACAGAGATTGTGCGCTATTGAACTGGTAGATTTGGTACTGGTGATGTAATTGGTATCTGACTAATTACGTTATTCTACTCATACAGCACACGTGTACTCCGGTGGGGAAGCGAAGGGGTAGCGGCATTAGTATTACCATATGAAAGCGTTGATGGTGTTCATTTAAAGCTCGACTACAGAGACAAGCATTGAGTGAACTCTATAGCGGGGAGAATATTGCAGCTGCATCCGTTGTGTAACATGTGGCACTGCCAGAGTTGCACATGCATATGAGAAGCCTAGGCTTGGCTTGGCCAATTACTGTCCTTCGCCCTCTCCCCCCCCCCCTCCCCCCCTCCCGCCTGTTTCTGGACAGTAAGCGCTTGTGCCTCTCCCACGCTTACAGTCGTTGAGTATAATGTCAATTCCAGCAGCTGTGAAGGCACCGTTCTCAGGTCTACTACTGAAAATCAATGTGTAAAGGTCTGCTGTTATTTAAACAATTTAGCAAGAAGTGAGAACAAGTGAAGGGGCAGACCCTGAGCCGAGAGGACGCCCTGTAGCGTCAGCAACTGTAGCACATGGTTGATACATAGTAGCTTAGTTAAGCTTCTGTTTTTTCACGTGCTTCTGCGAAAAAGTGAACTGTACCTCTGTGATTTTCCCGTGTAGACCAGTGTTTCCCAGCTAACTATTAGCTTTTGTTTTGGCATATATCTTAGCCCATATGCTTGTGTGAGGCAGCTTCCTCGGTTAATTCTTCCGCCGCCAGAAGGGCAACATCACATATCACTTGATTACATTTAAATCTCATGTTTGTACGCAGTATATAGTTTGGATCAGTGCTTTAGAATTTGAAAATTTATTTCCCTCTTTTCTAAGAGCAGAGTTTCTACTAAAAGATGCGCTATTGAACTGGCAGATTATTGACACATCCATTTTCGTTAGTGAAATTTATTTCTGTTTTTAGAGCTCGTTGTCTCAGAGCTACAGTGAGAACTATGCAGAGAATATTATAGTGTTTGTTTATTGCTTTCGTTACATTTTGCGTACATTACAACCCCTGTAGCGCCACACTCGGCTAATTTTCTCTTGTGCGCAGGTCCGTCAGTTATTCCCGACAGCATTGCTTGAATTTTTTGGAAGCTTAGTCAACTTTTTTTACACAGTGCGATATGTCAGGGGACTGTGCTCATTTTGAGCGAGCACAAGAAGGAAGCTGTATTGGATACAGTCGACAGGTCACTGGATAATGCTCAAAGCTGCGGCAAGGTGCTGTTGGAAAACTCCTGGTGGCCTGAAACTTCCTGGCAGATTAAAACTGTGTGCCCGACCGAGACTCGAACTCGGGACCTTTGCCTTTCGCGGGCAAGTGCTCTACCAACTGAGCTACCGAAGCACGACTCACGTCCGGAACTCACAGCTTTACTTCTGCCAGTACCCGTCTCCTACCTTCCAAACTTTACAGAAGCTCTTCCGCGAACCTTGCAGAACTAGCACTCCTGAAAGAAAGGATATTGCGGAGACATGGCTTAGCCACAGCATGGGGGATGTTTCCAGAATGAGATTTTCACTCTGCAGCGGAGTGTGCGCTGATATGAAACTTCCTGGCAGATTAAAACTGTGTGCCCGACCGAGACTCGAACTCGGGACCTTTGCCTTTCGCGGGCAAGTGCTCTACCAACTGAGCTACCGATGCACGACTCACGTCCGGAACTCACAGCTTTACTTCTGCCAGTACGCGTCTCCTACCTTCCAAACTTCCGTCCAACTTCCTTCAGTTGGTAGAGCACTTGCCCGCGAAAGGCAAAGGTCCCGAGTTCGAGTCTCGGTCGGGCACACAGTTTTAATCTGCCAGGAAGTTTCATATCAGCGCACACTCCGCTGCAGAGTGAAAATCTCATTCTCCTGGTGGCCTGATTGTCGCCGCGCCTTCCGATGCGCAACATCTGAGCAGTTCGTCCTGACTCAAGAGTGGGTGGAAAATTGTGGTAGGTTCACGAGTCACTGGGTGGAAGTCGTAAGATGGAACGGGTCACACGGCTGGCTCTTAATGTCTTAGTAACATGTGCGAGATGCTACCCAGTGATGATGATAACTCTGAGCCAGCACGGAATACCTCTCCTGGCCTTTCCTGTTGGGTCAGCTGCCGATTTTCCTGCCCAGTCCTGACAAGTGCAGAGCTTGGGTAAGTTTGTCATTGAGAGCTCCAGTATTAGCGAGCGGTTTGGTGGACCGGTCGGGCTGTGAATGGGCGGCTTTAAGCGGGTGATGGAGTCCCTCAGGGAAACAGCTGTCAAGGCTGGAAAGAATGTCAGTATGCAGTCGGTATGTTTGCTGGGAGGTCTCGTCCGTAATGTGGAAGAGGCCCGGCTGGCGGTTATCGAGCGATCTGGGTGCAACCGGCTGCAATCAGTGGCACGTGTCGACACGAATAACTCCTGCCGCTTGGGTTCTGAGGCTATCCTCGGTTCTTCTCGGTGGATGGCTGATTTGGCGAAGGCAACTAGCATCGCACGAGGGGTGCAGGCTAAGCTGATTATCTGCAGCATCATACCCAGGGTCGATTGCGGTCCTCTGACCTGGAATAGACTGGAAGGTCCACAGCAGGCTTAAACGACTGTACCACGTTATCGGATGTGAATTTCTCAACCTATGCTATCGGGTGGAAAATTGTATAATTGTCCTTAATAGGTCAGGCATGCACTACACGCATCATGTGGCTGTTAGGGTAGTGGAGTACGTGTGGTGGGCACATGTTTCAGATTAGAGGACTCCCCCGAGAGATCAGACGAACTCTCTGCCAAAACCGAAGATAGGTCAGCTACAATGTTCTCATAGAATGCTCATCCTCGCAGGTCTAATACAGGAAATATTAATACAATATTAGGAAACTACACCAGCAGTCGAGAAAACGTCCCAGATTCAGTATCGCTTATTGAAGGTTATAATGCCAAGACAGAACTACGAACAGGAAGTTGGTTGAAACCGGAAGTGAAGAGCAAAGTAATCCTAAGTTCAGACTGCAATAATTATCGTAAAGATAGGTTAGTCGCCAGCGCTGGAGTCGTATTATTGCAATAAGGAACTCGGTAATATCTAATGAGGTTGAAACCGGAAGTGAACAGCAACGAAAACCTAAGTTCAAATTGGAAAAATTATCGTACGGATAGGTTAGTCACCAGTGTTGGTGTCGTATTACTGCAATAAGGAACTCGTACGTGCTTGATCTCGATGAAGTCACTCATCAAAGATCGCTAAAAATGATAATCAGATGTTTTATTCAGCACCTGGGTGAGCAGATGTAGTAGTCGAGCGCTACAGAGAGAACTTGCGGAATATCGTTCGTAATTTTCCTGATCAAGCCGTCGTAATAGGGGATGACTTCAGCTTGCCAGTTATAGATTGGAAGAGTCAGACACTGAAGGGCCAAAGAAAACAGTACACCAGCCTTATATTGTGTAGGCTCCCCAGGGGCACGCAGAAGTGCTGCAGCACGACGTGGCATGGACTCGACTAAAGTGTGAAGTAGTCTTGGAGGGAATTGACACTATGAATCCTGAAAGGTTGTCCATAAATCCGTAAGAGTACGATAGGGTGAAGATCTCTTCTGAACAGCACGTTGCAAGGCATTCCAGATATGCTCAATAATGTTCTCGTCTGGGAAGTTTGGTGGCCAGCGGAAGTTTTTAAACTCAGAAGAGTGTACCTAGAGCCATTCTGTAGAAATTCTGGACGTGTGGGGTGTCGCATTGTCCTGCTGGAATTGCCCAAGTCCGTCGGATGCACAGTGGACATGAATGGATACAGGAGATCAGACGGGATGCTTACGTACGTGTAATCTGTCTGAGTCGTATCTAGGTGTATCAGGGGTTCTATAAGACTCTAACTGCACAAGTCCCACACCATTACAGAGTCTCTGTCAGCTTGAACAGTCTCCTGCTTTATGCAAGGTCCATGGATTCTTGAGGTTGTCCCATACCCACACACGTCCGTCCGCTCGATACAATTGGAAATGAGACTCGTCCGACCAGACAACATGTTTCCGGCCATCAACAGTCCAATGTCGGTATTGACGGGCCCAGGCGAGGAGTAAAGCTTTGTGTCGTACATTTATCAAGAGTACACAAGTGAGCCTTCGGCTCCGAAGTGCCATATTGGTGATGTTTTGTTGAATGGTTCGCACACTGACACTTGTTGATGGCCCAACGTTGAAATCTGCAGCAATTTGCGGAAGGGTTGCACTACTGTCACGATGAACGATTCTCGTCAGTCGTCGTTGGTCCCGTTCTTGCAGGATCTTTTTCCGGCTGCAGCTATGTCGGAGATCTGATGTTTTACCGGATTCCTTATATTCACGGAACACTCTTGAGTTGGCCGTACGGGGAAAGTCCCCACTTCATCACCACCTCGGAGATGCTATGCCCCACAGCTCGTGCGCCAACTATAACACCACGTTTAAACTGACTTAAATCTTGATAACCCTCTATTGCAGCAGGAGTAACCGATCTAACAACTGCAGATGTTATGAAAAGTTAATTAACTGCACCAGACACTTGTTGTCTTATATAGGCGTGTCGACCGCAACGCTGTATTCCGCCTGTTTACATATCATATTTTGAATCCGCATGCCTATACCAGTTTCTTTGGCGGTACAGTGTACTAACAAAACTGCAAAGTATCCGAGTAGTCAGCGTAAAATATTCAGTGATGAGGACGAGGATGTGGTTCAGTATGTCTTAGACAAGTTTGTGCCGAGCAAGGTCTTAAGGGAGAGAAAAGACCCACCGTAGTTTAATAGCCGTGGTAGAAAACTGCTAGGTAAACAAAGATTACTTCATCACACGCTCGAGAGAAGTCAAAACGCAGCGGACAAACAAAACGAGAACGAAGTGAACAAAAAAGATCATAAAGAGAGCAATAAGAAAAGCTTTCAATGACTTTGCAAGCAAACTTTTGTCACCCGTTCTGAGAAAGAACCCTAAGAGATTTTCATCTTTCTTACAATCAATAAGCGGTTCGAAATCCTCCACTCATTCGTGCAGTGACCATATTGACAACGAAATGGAAGATAACAGGCCGAAATATTAAACTGAGTCTTCCGAAAGATCGTAACACAGTCCCTAATTTCGATTATCATCCGCACCTCGAAATGCCAGATATTGAGATAACAGATTGCTTTGTAGTGGAAAGGGATGAAGACCATATGAGATACCTATATGATTCTCCAAAGATTATGCAAAATAACTTGCTTCCCTTCTAGCAGCCGTTTGTCGTATATCGCTGGTGCAACGAAGGATACCAAGCAACTGGAAAAAAGCACAGATCATTCCAGTTATCAAGAACGGTCGTTGGACAGATGCACATAATTATAGGGCTATATCGTTGACGTCAGTCTGTTGTAGAATTATGGAACATTTATTAAAGGACATCTTCAAAACACCATGAGCTGCACTTGAAATGTTTTAAACGGTTATTCGGGCGTATAACCATTCGTCAGTGGCATCTGATACAAGAAACAAACAAGAACATCGATTTCCACAACATGACAACTGTATATACAATAGCATATATATAAGATTGCTTAGATAATGTATCTCTATGGTAAAGGCATGTGCGTCAGTTAATACGATATGATGTGAAATATGACCTATAACATACTACAATTGTGGTGTATGTTACTGCTGTCACATCTTAGATAGTGACAATACTTCATCACGCCTGACATAAGTGTCACATAATGTAAACATGGAACTTACACGTCAAAGAGTCTACATTACCTGTCTTTTATTATTTCTAAGATCATTCACACAGTTATACACAGGATAACAATTATTGAAGTATATGAATTTATTGAATTATATATAGTTATAAACTATATATTACTATATATAGTTCTAAACTACGGCGTGCACACACTTTATTCAGCATGTAAACGTCACTACAGGTATCCGGATCTAGGTTATGACATGTTGGATCTCCCTGCCATCGTTGGCGATGATGTGGCGCAGACGAATAATGAAATTCTGCATGACCTGCTGAAGTGTCGGAACATCAACGTTGTCAATGACCTCCTAAATGGTTGTTTTCGGCTCAGCAATCGTTTTGAGATTATTGCTGTACACCTTGTCTTTAACATACCCCACAAAAAGGAGTCGCATGTGTTCAGATCCGGAGAATTAGCGGCTAATAGAGGCACATGCCATTAGCCTATGGGTACCCTAGAGCCAGAATGCGGTCCCCAAAGCGTTCCTCCAGGACATCATTCACCTGGTTCGATAGGGTCGAGCTCCGTCTTGCATGAACCACATCTTGTCTAAATCAGGGTCACTTTGAATAATGGGGATGAAATCATCTTCCAAAACCTTCACGTAACTTTTGGTAGTCACCGTACCATTAAGGATTATCACATCGATTATTCCGAGACTGGGCACTGCACACCACACTCGTTCAGGGTGCAGAGATTTCTCGATCGCGAAATGTGGATTCTCAGTCCCGCAGATGCGCCAATTTTGCTTATTGGCGAAACCGTCCAAATGAAAGTGGGCTTCGTCTCTAAACCAAACCATGCATGCGCATATTAGTTTGTATTATGCCCCGCGGCCAACCGTGCAGTTTGAACGTCCTAACTCAAACCGTTCAGACGTTATGACGATTTTATTTCATATAGTTCAATAACTATCACCCTGTACATCTGCGACATGCACCTTCGAACAGTTGGTATACAAAGTACAATCTAATAAATAAAGGGTAGATTACACAAAAGGTATAAAATTGAAAAATAATCCAACATATCACATCAAATTAGACAATTTTACTCGCAGGATACGGAGAGACTGGAACTGAACTTATCCCGTTAAAACACTTGAAGTTTTGTGTAATATACATTTTACCCGTAACACTGTTTGTTCATTAAGTATATTGTCTGGTAGTTTCGTCACGTGGATGTATACTTCAATTTCTTCTAGACTATTTAATAACCTGCCTTTTTCGGGCTTTATGGACAATGGTGATAATTTTATTAATGGCATTAGTAGAATGCCTGTATTCTCTTAAATAAGCACTGAATGCTGAGGGGTTGGCTTCAATAACATTCATATGTTCTCCAGATCTCGCTTTGTTGTTTCTCCCTGTTTGCCCAACATAAAATTTGTCACAGTTTATACACACCTGACATGTTATATTTTTGGCATGGTGCTGCTTAGCAATAAAAAATAAAAAAAAAACTGGGGAAGAGAGGGGGGGATTGATGACGTCAGAAACGGCATCCGATCACCCACCACCACTAACAAAGCCAATTCCAACTTAACATGCCGATCCTGTGGTGCCACA
This sequence comes from Schistocerca gregaria, assembly GCF_023897955.1. Lineage (NCBI taxonomy): Eukaryota > Metazoa > Arthropoda > Insecta > Orthoptera > Acrididae > Schistocerca > Schistocerca gregaria. Next base: position 277,617,002 of record NC_064922.1, read on the forward strand.
TTATAAGATGTCAAAATAACAATAGCTTCAATAAGAAAGAAGAAAGCCTCAAGGTGAACAGATCCAGGATTCCCTTCCTCATATAACAACTATTGCAAATAGCAAGGGGAGAAACACAGTGGGAATGACGACATGAAAGGTCCTTGGACGCTGGCGCGACCATGACCTCGGCTCCAGTTTACCACCAGCAATGGCAAGTGAAGCTTTAACAATGCCAGCCACTCGTGCTTGCAAAATGTGAGAAAAATTATCAGACAAACGTCAGTCGAAGAACACGAGACAGAATCCAACACGCACTTTGTCAGCCCTCAAAGAAAACAAAAAGGGGGCGTCAAGTCAGGTGAAAGCACTGGCCACACAACAGGTTCTCCTAATCCTATCCAATATTCCCCAAAATCAACGGCTGGTTGTGACCGCTCAGCAGCAATGAAGTGTGACGGGCCTCCATCACGCTAGAACTAGAGGTGTCTGCAAACAATAAGCGGTAGATCGTGCTGCGGGCGTTATCCGTGTGGTCTACGGGCGTCTTATCACGGTTCGCAAGGCTCCTCCCGTCAAACGTTCGAGTCCTCCCTTCGACATGGGTGTGTGTGTTGTCTTTAGCGTAAGCTAGTTTAAGTTAAATTTAGTAGTGTGTAAGCTTAGGGACCGATGACCTCAGCAGTTTCGTCCCACAGAACTTAACACAAATTTCCAAATTTTCCGGTAGATCGTTCGGCAATTCCAGAAGTGTGGTCTGCAACAACTGTAACTAAGTTGCTCCAGTTCAGCTAGGTGGCAGTATTACAGGTCCGAGAAAATAGTTATCCACAATTCCCGCCCACACGTTTACCAACATCCTTCGTTGGTGCGATCTGATGTCAACTGCATGTGAGTTCCTGCTGTTAAAATACCCCTCGCTTGTAAAGAAGGCCTCACCTTTAAATTAAACGTGTGCGTGGGAGGCTACTTCATTCACTTTTTGTTGTGCAAACCGTTGCGCTAACTGCATACTATGAGGGTATGCAGCTGGTCGTAAAACTTCCACCCTTCGGAGATGGTATGCGTGTAGGTTACATTCCTGCAATACCCTCCAAACCAATAAGTGATCTGTTCTCATACCACAGTCTACAGCACATGTGCTGCTTGAAGGTTCATCCTTCAATCTACGGATCTCTCCACCCTAAAAATTTGAAGTTTCCACGTCAAGCCTACCACTACCAGATGACACAAACTCCCTCTTTCTCGAAAGCGTCCATGAAGAACAGGCGAGGTACTGTGGAGTGGGTGCCTTCTATTAGGGAAACCATTTTCGTAGGCACAGGGAGCTTCTCTTCCATTTCCCCTCGCCTCACCGTAACAAATAATCATGTCAGTGAGCTCATCAGATCCATACTCCATGTTTCATTGAGTACTAACAGCTACAAAACCTTAATGCAGGACTAGCAATATCCATGACACTGAAGATACAATATTACAACACAAACCGATTGCAGCAAGCGTAAGATGCATGCCGCTACAGATACAGCATTACAAGAACATAAGATGAATGTAGCACTGGCGAAAAGGAAGATTAAAGTTTAAAGTCCCGTTGATAGAGCAGTCATTAGAGACATAGCACAATCTTCGACCACGAAAGGATGGGGAAAGAAATTGACGTGCCCTTTCCAGTGGAATCATAATGGCATTTGCCTGGAGCGATTTAGGGAAATCACGGAAAACCTAGTTTTGGATGGCCAGTCGGGAATGTGAACAGTCGTCCTGCCAAATGACAGTCCAGTGTGCTAACTACTGTGCCACCTTGCTCGGCAGCACTGGTTAAGCTGCACGCGACTGAAGATACAGTATAAAAACAGTGCAAGTCGAGTGACAGGACTTGTATGACTCCACTGAATAACACCTTAACAGGAAGTGAGCAGCAGTTTACAATGTGACGGTGTACATCATGACCAAGCGAATAACTCATGAACAGTGGACCAAAACGTTTATGTTCCTTTAAAAAAAAGGTCGTATTTGTGTGACCCATCTCCCCTCAAAGTTTGTCAGTGGGGTTTTATACATCGTGGCAGTCGGAGCGTAAATGAACGACGACTTAAGACTGCCAGAGGGGTGAGAAACGGAACAGGGAAACAAGACCCCCTCTTCCCCCCTCCCCCCCTCCGGTCCCTACCTCTTGCAGGGCAGGCAAACGGCGTCCGTGTTTTGTGCTTCTGATCCTAGGGATGGCCGATACAACCTGGTCTTATAAGAGTCGTGTTCGAACCTTCTCATGCACCAGGATTAGTCTCTTCACTCATTTCAGAATAAGTACGCAGTGACCAACTCACAACACAAAGCAAAACGGAGAACATAACGCGCTCTGTAACGGCTATAGCGCAAATGTTTGCTGAGATTGAAACTGCCATAAACTTGGTAGTTCAGGCACGCACTCTATCCTAAGCAGCCACAGATTAAAACACTCCCCAAACCCGCTCCCTCCCCCCCGCACCCCCCACCAAACCACTAAAACGGTCGTAATAAACTGTCCGCACAGTATTTTAATACCATTTCATTTTCCAATAATACAATACCAGCAACCGTTATTTTGGTTTTATTTTTAGGCAACCATTTTCGACACTACATTATGGCATCTTCAGGCATGCGTATATGGAGTAACCCACGTGTTACAAACCAATGCAGTACTGTCAACTGGTCTCGTGAAGATGCCCTTCAGCAAAAAATCTTCACGAGACCAGTTGACAGTGCTGCATTAATTTGTAACACGAGGGTTCCTCGATGTACGCAGAACTGAAGATGACATAATGTAATGTCGGAACTGGTTGCCTAAATATAAAACCAAAATAACGGCTGTTGTTACTGTATTATTGGAAATCGACCAGTTGAAGTCCCGCACTCCAGATATAGGATGGAGTCACATTTATTTTACATTTCATCTTCTGCTGTTTGATCGTTTTTAATTACACTCCTCTCGTAAATATTTTAGAACGGATACTAAAGTTCTGGTCATAGTACCAATACATCGACATTATCTGAACTGTGTGCCGGACCTGGAATCGAATCCAAACCCTTTCTCTTTCTGACGACTCAACATCTGCCGCCGCAGCTTCAGTTCTGTCAGTATCTCTCTCTAACAGCTCAAGCTCAATAGAAGTTCCCATGCATACCTGGATCAACAGTTTAGAGGAATAGATTATAGCAGAGATAGGTTATCACATTCCACTGCAAACGTAACGATTTATTAGGAAAAAAATTTACTCCTAGAGGGTCACTTTAAGGAACTAGGATCTCTGTTAGTCCCATTTTATTAATATTAGAATTAATCTCTAAACACTCACCAAAATTACCACGTTCACACAGACTACTTTCAGCTGTAGGTGAGTGAAAGGCCAGGGTAGCTGAAGGCAGCTATAAACTCAAGTAATGAAGATGTCGGAGCAGTTTACGGCAAAGAAGACTTCAAATGAAACCCACCATATCACCAAGGATAAAAGCGGAATCCCACCGTGCCACCAGCAATCCTCACAGCTCCTCATGGACTTATCAGTTCATACTTGAGTGATTTTTTTTTAGACATCGTCCTAACAAGGAAACATCTCCAACTCGACGTATTTTAACGAGATAAATGCGCACTAAGAAGATATCAGCCCCATCACTCGATGCAGCGCCAAAATTTGGGGCATAATTCTGATAATATGCAGTTAACACGCCCTGAAAGTACAGCTTTTAAACTTTAGCAGTCACCGTTTGTTTGTCACGCGTTGCGCCCCACTTCCAGCCGCTTACTGCCCGAGCGCGAAGTTCTGTATTGCGGAGTGAGTAAAAGTTTTGTGAAATACTACACTACTGGCCATTAAAATTGCTACACCACGAAGATGATGTTCTAGAGACGCTAAATTTAACCTACAGGAAGAAGATGCTGTGATATGCTAATCATTAGCTTTTCATAGCATTCACACAAAGTTGGTGCCGGTGGCGACACCTACAATGTGCTGACATGAGGGAAGTTTCCAACCGATTTCTCATACACAAACAGCAGTTGACCGGCGTTGCCTGGTGAAACGTTGTTGTGATGCCTCGTGTACGAAGGAGAAAAGCGTACCATCACGTTTCCGACTTTGATAAAAGTCGGATTGTAGCATATCGCGATTGCGGTCTATCGTATTGCTACATTGCTGCTCGCGTTGGTCGACATCCAATGACTGTTAACATAATATGGAATCGGTGGGTTCAGGAGGGTAATACGGAACGCCGTGCTGGATCACAGCGGCCTCGTATCACTAGCAGTCGAGATGACAGGCATCTTATCCGCATGGCTGTAACAGATCGTGCAGCCACGTCTCGATCTCTGAGTCAACAGATGGGGACGTTTGCAAGACAACAACCGTCTCCACGAACAGTTCGACAATGTTTGCAGCAGCATGGACTGTCAGCTCGGAGACCATAGCTGCGGTTACCCTTGACGCTGCATCACAGACAGGAGCGCCTGCGGTGGTGTACTCAACGACGGACCCGGGTGCATGAATGGCAAAACGTCATTTTTTCGGATGAATCCAGGTTCTGTGTACAGCATCATGATGGTCGCATCCGTGTTCGGCGACATCGCGGTGAACGCACATTGGAAGCGTATATTCGTCATCGCCATACTGGCGTATCACCCGGTGTGATGGTACTGGTTACCATTGGTTACACGTCTCGGTCACCTCTTGTTCGCATTAACGGCACTTTGAACAGTGGACGTTACATTTCAGATGTGTTACGACCCATGGCTCTACCCTTCATTCGATCCCTGCGAAACCCTACATTTCAGCAAGATAATGCACGACCGCATGTTGCAGGTCCTCTAACGGCCTTTCTGGATACAGAAAATGTTCGACTGCTGCCCTGGCCAGCACATTCTCAAGATCTCTCACCAATTGATAACGTCTGGTCAATGGTGGCCGAGCAACTGGTTCGTCACAATACGCCAGTCACTACTCGTGATGAACTGTGGTATCGTGTTGAAGCTGCATGGGCAGCTGTACATGTACACGCCATCCAAGCTCTGTTTGACTCAATGCCCAGGCGTATCAAGGCCGTTATTACGGCCAGAGGTGGTTGTTCTGGGTACTGATTTCTCAGGATGTATGCACCCAAATTGCGTGAAAATGTAATCACATGTCAGTTCTAGTATAATATATTTGTCCAGTGAATATCCGTTTATCATCTGCATTTCTTCTTGGTGTAGCAATTTTAATGGCCGGTAGTGTATTAAAGTACATTTGCAGCAGATAGGCTGTTCTTCAACTTGATTGAAATGATTATATTCAATGTAAATAGAAAATCATTAATTTCATTTCCCAATAAATTATCCAGTTGTTCAGGTTTATTCATTTTGATTTTGAGGCATATACAGGGTGTACATAACATCGGGAAACACTTTCGATTATTTATTGCACAAGAACTAAACATTGTACAGATGCCATACATATTGCATTTTGAAGAGAAACTCTGAAACTTTTTTTTCTACAAACATTTAATATGCGAACCATGAGTGACCCGGCAGACGTCAATACGGTAATCGAATTCTTGCCATATCCGTCCCTGCATGGGATCGTCGACCGTGGCAGTCGCTTCCCTTATTCTCCCCAGAACTCTGCTACATCACGTGGTAGAGGCGGTACTTACACCTGATCTCTAATGTGTCCCCACAGAAAAAAATTACACAGAGTGAGATCTGATGATCGGGGAGGCCATTTCATGAAACAGCTATCCCCTTCTGTACCACGGCCGATCCATCGATGCGGCAGCTCCGTGTTCAGGTACCCACGATCTTCACGATGAAAATGGGCTGGAGCCCCATCCTGCTGAAAGATGAACGGAGAGTTCGACTGCATTTGAGGCATCAGCCATTGCTGCAACATGTCCAAGTAGTAATATCCAGTGACAGTGCTCTCAGCGAAGAAGAATGCCCCGTACAGCTTTCCACGTGACAAGGCACCAAAAACATTTATTTTTGGGGAATCACGATCAAATTTAATGCATTCGTGCGGAAGCTTTGTACCCCAGATTCGACAATTTCGCCTGTTCACTTTCCCATTAGTGTGAAAAGTGGTTTCGTCACTAAAAATTAAGCGATCAACAATGTCACCCCATACTCATTCAATTGCTGCAACTGCGAACAAGACTCAAAACGTTTGTCTTTGTCGTCGTCATTGAGCTTGTGCACTAACTTCAATTTTAATGGTTTGATACACAGCTTCTGTCGCAGGACTTTCCACACTGTCACTGCAGCCATTACAAGTTCATTGGATGCACGACGCATCGATTTCTTTGGACTCCTTATGAATGTCTCTCATACGCACTCCACATTCACTTCACTCACACTGGGACGTCCGTTTCTTTTTGCCAGGCACAAGCAACCCGTTGTAACGAATTTGTTGTGCCAGTGGTATATGGCCTTCCTTGTTGGTGGATTCTTACCATAATTGGTTCTAGACATCGAGCTGTAGCACACTTGTTTTGTCGAACTCCAACACACTGAAAGCTCGATCTGCACCTGAACTCGCCATGTTTGCCACTAGCGCTGACTATCGGCAAGTTAACAAACTACGCTGTGGCGGTATACATGAAAAAAACTTTCAGGGTTTCTCTTCAAAATGACGCATGTATGATACCTGTGTTTGGTTCTTGTGCAATAAATAATTGGAAGTGTTGCCGGACTTTATGTACACCCTGTACATAGCTGTAAAACGGCAATACGAGAATACTGTTAAAATAATATTGAATGTACACTCCTGGAAATGGAAAAAAGAACACATTGACACCGGTGTGTCAGACCCACCATACTTGCTCCGGACACTGAGAGAGGGCTGTACAAGCAATGACCACACACACGGCACAGCGGACACACCAGGAACCGCGGTGTTGGCCGTCGAATGGCGCTAGCTACGCAGCATTTGTGCACCGCCTCCGTCAGTGTCAGCCAGTTTGCCGTGGCATACGGAGCTCCATCGCAGTCTTTAACACTGGTAGCATGCCGCGACAGCGTGGACGTTAACCGTATGTGCAGCTGACGGACTTTGAGCGAGGGCGTATAGTGGGCATGCGGGAGGCCAGGTGGACGTACCGCCGAATTGCTCAACACGTGGGGCGTGAGGTCTCCACAGTACATCGATGTTGTCGCCAGTGGTCGGCGGAAGGTGCACGTACCCGTCGACCTGGAACCGGACCGCAGCGACGCACGGATGCACGCCAAGACCGTAGGATCCTCCGCAGTGCCGTAGGGGACCGCACCGCCACTTCCCAGCAAATTAGGGACACTGTTGCTCCTGGGGTATCGGCGAGGACCATTCGCAACCGTCTCCATGAAGCTGGGCTACGGTCCCGCACACCGTTAGGCCGTCTTCCGCTCACGCCCCAACATCGTGCAGCCCGCCTCCAGTGGTGTCGCGACAGGCGTGAATGGAGGGACGAATGGAGACGTGACGTCTTCAGCGATGAGAGTCGCTTCTGCCTTGGTGCCAATGATGGTCGTATGCGTGTTTGGCGCCGTGCAGGTGAGCGCCACAATCAGGACTGCATACGACCGAGGCACACAGGGCCAACACCCGGCATCATGGTGTGGGGAGCGATCTCCTACACTGGCCGTACACCTCTGGTGATCGTCGAGGGAACACTGAATAGTGCACGGTACATCCAAACTGTCATCGAACCCATCGTTCTACCATTCCTAGACCGGCAAGGGAACTTGCTGTTCCAATACGACAATGCACGTCCGCATGTATCCCGTGCCACCCAACGTGCTCTAGAAGGTGTAAGTCAACTACCCTGGCCAGCGAGATCTCCGGATCTGTCCCCCATTGAGCATGTTTGGGACTGGATGAAGCGTCGTCTCACGCGGTCTGCACGTCCAGCACGAACGCTGGTCCAACTGAGGCGCCAGGTGGAAATGACATGGCAAGCCGTTCCACAGGACTACATCCAGCATCTCTACGATCGTCTCCATGGGAGAATAGCAGCCTGCATTGCTGCGAAAGGTGGATATACACTGCACTAGTGCCGACATTGTGCATGCTCTGTTGTCTGTGTCTATGTGCTTGTGGTTCTGTCAGTGTGATCATGTGATGTATCTGACCCCAGGAATGTGTCAATAAAGTTTCCCCTTCCTGGGACAATGAATTCACGGTGTTCTTATTTAAATTTCCAGGAGTGTATATGAGAGTGAGCTTGACGTATTACGTACTCATATTAACATTTTTCGGGTAAAATAAGATGTGTTCCTGAAGAAAATTTTAAAACTCGTTAGGCAGATGTTTCCACCATCCCCTCCTCTTCCCTAGCTTGCAACAGCTCGCAAATACCAGAGCTCCGATTGTGACTCCTATGTACAGTACTTCGCGCTCTGGCATTAGGTGGCTCAATGTGGAGGTACGAATGAGGGTACGCGTGGAAGTTTAAAAACTGTGCTTTCGGAAGGTCATAGCTGCGCACTATCATAATTATGGCCCAAATTTTCACGAGCTCGATTGCTGGAACTGGTATCTTGCACGTGTGGTTTTTTCTCGTCCATATATGAGGCCAAGTTAGCGAGATTCACCTGTAAGTAAAAGAGAACTCTGTTGCGGTTGCTCACTGGATGAATACTTGACCCTTACTGAAAATAAGTTTCCACCTAGAGGAAACTATGTTCGTCATTTCTCTATTAACGTCTATATCTGCAGCTATACTCTGGAAACCATCGGAAGATTGATGATGGATGGTACCCAGAGCACCAAAAGCATTCCTCGCTCTCGCCTTCCTTCTCTATTTGCGGATAAGTATTGTCAGCAGTATTCATTTACTCATCCAGTCGCACATCGAATTCCGTAACTTCAATTGAAGAAGAGCCATAAGAGAATTGCAATAGTGAAGGTTGGCACTAATAGGCAAAGCAACCTCTTCTGAAACTTCTGAAAACAATTCTAATAAAAAATTGTTGCTACTGCTAATACATTAACAGTTACGGAAAATACTTCCGCATTACTTTATATATCTATTAGCGACCTGCTCCAGTTCCACGCAGGTATCACGGATTACCTACGGCCGGATGACTTGTCTGGAATAGCAGTAATAAATATACACACAAACTTTCCTCGTGAATCAGTTCGTCTATCAGTAAAAACAGTATCAACATCCCTACAGTAGATTCTGGGATTAGCCTGAACAAACGGGGCCGGCCGCGGTGGTCTCGCGGTTCTAGGCGCGCAGTCCGGGACCGTGCGACTGCTACGGTCCCAGGTTCGAATCCTGCCTCGGGCATGGATGTGTGTGATGTCCTTAGGTTAGTTAGGTTTAAGTAGTTCTAAGTTCTAGGGGACTAATGACCACAGCAGTTGAGTCCCATAGTGCTCAGAGCCATTTGAACCATTTGAACAAACGGACAGAAAAACGTGGTGAGGAACTTTAACTTATAATTTATTACCGAACATGGAAATGTTTCACAATTGCGAAATATGTATCGGATTTGGATATACGTCCTAATCTGGGGTCAGCCTGAGTATTGTATCATGACGTAAAATTCGGCTCCTAGTTGCGACGTCGTCCGCTTTGAAGGTATGAAAATCGAAATTATAATAACTCATTGAGAATATGAATGAAAAAGACTCCTTTGTTTCCGTTTTTAGATTTTGTTGTTCTTATGCCTTCGTTAAATATTTTGTATACAATACAATTACAAAATTTCATAATATACAATTTTTGATTTTTGGATACTGTGTAGTAAAATTATGAAGTGGTTTTCTGAACTATTAACGTGAAAAGACATCATACAAACGAACTCGTGAAAAATTTGTTTAATTCTGTAAATGTTCTGCTGTCGTAGTTAAGATCGACTGGGAGCAAGAGAAAAAACAGCCTATTTCCACACCATATATATATATATATATATATATTTTATGCGTGTGTGTGTGTGTGTGTGCGTGCGTGCGTGCGTGTGTGTGTGTGTGTGTGTGTGTGTGTGTGTGTGTGTGTGTGTGTGTGTGTGTTTGTGTGTGTGTGTACTGCGCAGATATGCAAAACTAAGTAAAGAGTACAGGGTGCAGCCAATTGCGGGTGGTTTTGTCTTTTGGAATTGCTTGCACACCGACAGGATGCGGTGGATTCTGCTCCCCGCGTTGTTGAAGTGCACAAGGGTCCGCAACTTCAAGTACCACTTCCGAGTTCCAATGTGCCCGTAACTATAATGAGTGTGCCAGACACCTTTCTCCATAAGGTGCTCCAGTAGACACAGGCGCCATAGGTACTCCTCCATGTTTCCCCTGTGAAATAGTATTCCCTTCTTAAGAAAGTAGAAGGGCCGTATCTCAGACTCTCTCCGATCCTTCCACTTCTCCTGAAGTTTCAGGAGCACTGAATCTCTATCCTACTCGTAGTGACATTCCCTTCGAATGCGACTTTCCATATGTAATAAATACAAAAGTGGTCTCCCTCTAGCTCATTATCGTTGGCTTCATCAAAGCCTATGGGTGACGGAGAAAGAGCGTCAGATAATATTGATGCTATCTTTTATGTGGATAATCTCGAATTCATACTACTAAAGCAGGAGAACCCACCTGGTGAGGCGTTTATGTGACAGCTTCGCCGTGAGCAGGAATTCCAGAGCTTTGTGGTCTGTGTAGACTTTGGTTCTACGTCCAAACAAGAAATACTTAAAGTTCTGGAACCCCCAAACAACGGTAAGCGCCTCTAAATCTGTCACCTAGTAGTTCTTTTCGCTTTTGGTGACCAGTCGGCTACAAACCCTATAGTTGTCCACACGAGGTTGCCTCCTTCCATATATCTTTGAAAATCATCACTCCAAGCCCAGAATACACACTGCCCGCTACCATGCAGAATTCCTCTTTTAGGTTTGGGTGTGACAGTATTAGTGCTGAAGTACAGCCAGTTTCAGTGCCTGAAATTGTTTTTCCGCTTCTTCGTCCCATACCCATGGTAATTTCTTGCTGGTGAGTTCGGTTGTATGGGCGTTACTGAAGGTGTTTGTATGGACGAAACCCTTATTGAAATTTATGACACCGAGAAAAACGCGCTGTTGTCGTTTGGTTATCGGACGTAGGAATTTTGCTATTGCTTCTATTTTGTCTGGATTAAGTGATATCCCCTCCGTCGTAATAACATTGTAAGAGGTCCGTAATTAAAGAACTTGTTGCTAGCGCACTCGAGCTGATGTAATTTCGATGTATTGCTCACGCGCTGCCTGCGATATGTAAGCTAGAAGAGAATCTGAGACCAAAGAGCAGTATTGACTGCAGTAAGAACTGTGTGTTGGAGTAAGTTGTTGCTACCGAGCAGTCTGGTCTGGTGTATCGTGTTTGCTGGGCCGGTCGTGTGCAGCGATGGCGGAGCCTGAGCGTTGTAGGATAAGGTAAAAGCAGCCTCGCGCATAAGTAGTATTGTTACATCAAGTCCCATGTAAATGTTAAAAAAAAATCTGTTAATAATAATCATTCTCATAAAAAGTAACTTTTGACATTCATCTCAATTTAAAGAATTCACTAATTTCTCTAATCCTTGGCAATCCCGATTATTGAAAAGAAAAGTCAGTTATTTCCTTTTTTATAAGACAAATCTATCGGCCAGCATTGCACTTAGCTGCGCCAGGAAAATTTCTTATAGGAGCAGATATATACGCGTTATCCGGCGATCTAATTAAGGTAAGATTTTTCAGTTTATTCAGAATGATGTATCAGGGCCATGACGCAGCATTGCTGACGTCCAAAATTTACCAGGTTAAATTGACTGTCAATTATTGAAAGGTTATAGGTTTGTCACATTGTATTATATTTTCCCTGTTGGGTAGTTACGCTAAATGAGAATATTATTCATATTATTTTATTTTGTGGGGAGGTTACACTTGGCGACAACCGGCCAGGATCGTATTTTTGGGAATTTCTGAGAAGTGGTCAGCTATATATCTGCTCTTATTTACTTAATATTAAAATTAGTTTGCATCTGGCGCAACGCATTTACTAATTTGTCACTTTTTCTTTCACAGATCATCGGCAATTTATTGCTCTTTGTTGCAACTATATTTGTTCCATTTTTGCTTTGTCTTTGTTTGATTTTGTGCTTAACTTTGAGTTGTGAAAATGCCGCGAAAAACTGCTAACAGTACATCGCGAGTCGTAATGAGTGAAAAAGCCGACTTTAATAATTTGACTGATAATACTAGCGACACTCAGTGTCTTGATGATAATCCTCCAGTTACAGACAATCAGTGCGTACCGACCACCAGTAATGATTGTAATCTAAATGATGAGCAAACAAATTCAATTGTGTCCACTGTAAATTTAACGACAATTGATGACGCGGCACTTTCCGTTACAATGGCTCTGAGCACTATGGGACTTAACATCTATGGTCGCTGTCCAGTTTGACACGGCTGATTTGCAAAATTTACGTAGCGAACAGATAATTGTTTCTAACGAAGGTGATCAATATACACAAAGCACGTCAGATTTATTTGATTCCGCTGTAGTGACCAACAGAGCACATCTGATTAGCAAACCTTTTTGTGAATCAAACAATTACCAAATGGTTATACAAAACGTGACACATGCAGATACACCATCACACAGCACAGAGAATACAGCAGCTAATTTTGGCATGGATCGAGTTATGGCATTATTTGCTACAACATAATGAAAATCTCAAACAACAAATTAATGAATCGAACAAGCAACTTAATGAAAATCTCAGACAACAAATTAATGAATCGAACAAACAACTTAATGAAAGTTTCAAACAGTCAAATGAAAAACAAGACAGCAATTACAAACAACTTAATGAAAAACTAGACAATAATTCCAAACAACTTAGTGAACAGATTACAGCCGTTGCCGTGCAATGTCATGATACTAAAAAACAATTACTTGAGGAAATTAAGGCTTGTGCTAGGAATAGTAGTGAAGAAATTAGATCCGTTGCACAAGAATTAAGTAATACACATGCAGCCACAACTAAATTACTTAGAGATGAAATTAGTGCAGTCGCTAAACAATGTTCTGAAAACGCAACACAGTTACGCGACGAGTTTAAATTAATGTCAGCAGAACTTTCACACACGCTGGCCTCGAAAGTCGACAAGAAATTTGAACAACAAAACAGCCTAATTGACGAACGTTTTAATCACCACCTACAAAACAGTGAAACGCGTTACCGTAAATTCATACAGGAACAGAACAAAGTAAAGAAACAAGTCATGGAAACAATTACTGCACAGAGACAGGAAGATAAGCGTAAATTATTGGTCTCAGATTCTCTTCTAGCTTACATATCGCAGGCAGCGCGTGAGCAATACATCGAAATTACATCAGCTCGAGTGCGCTAGCAACAAATTCTTTAATTACGGACCTCTTACAACATGTCCCAAGAATTTGAAACTTGTGGCCCCGAAACACGATTTCTCGTTGTTAACTGTGACCCTGTGATCACTGAACGTTTTAAGGACTTCTGTCAGACCTATATTGTGGTCTCGCCACGTTTTTTCTGCTATCAGCAGGTCGTCAACGTATGTGGTGATACCATCCTTTAGGAAGTCACTCATGATCTCATGCATTCCTCTAATGCAGGCCGCACACGAGATGTTCGGACCGAACAGCAGTCTTTGGAACCGATAACATCTACCGAATGCGAGGAACGCGGTGCACTTTCGACAATCAGGGTGTAATTGAATCTGCCAAAAGCTACTCCGCAGATCTATGGATGAAAACACGGTAACACCGTGGAAATTCTGGAGCAGCTCTTCCAGGCTCTCTGGTCGGTCTGTTTCCATCTCAATTATCGTATTTATCCGACAAGAGTCAACAACGAGGCGAATTGTGCCATCTTTCTACTCGACAAAACTGATCGGGCTATTGTATATCGACCTCTTAACACCATCTGCCAACATTTGGGAAATCTCTGCTGCTACCTGTTCGCGATACGCATTAGGTACAGGGTATGGCATTACAAATAATTTTGTGTGCTCTTTTACATTGAACTTGTAGCAGAAGTTCTATACAAGCCCAGGCTTCAGCGAGAACACATCTGTGTTTGCGATTAACATATCCCTGAGTTCTTCCCATTCTATCAGTTCCATATGTTGAACGCTGTCCACCATTGCATCAATTGTCTCCTAAATCTCCCACATCACTTTGTCTTCTTTTCATCCGCGGTTGTCACTACCAATGTCTGCCACCTTATGAGACAGTTTGGCCATCAGGGGTACAACAAAATTTGAAACTTTCTGTCGGTATTTGTGCTCATATTGCATTCTCATCTAGCCAGATATGGACCTCCTTTCCTTTGTTCAAACGGACGTCGCCTCTTCCCAGGTCGAGTACCACTTGATACTCCCTGAGAAAATTCAAACCAATAATTATACCTAATGCCAAATTTGGTAACACTATAAAATTAATCTCCAGGCGGTGTCCTTGACACTCAAACTCAATCCTGGCCTGAAGATTGACCTCAGTTCCTTTTCCTGCTATTGTCCCCTTAATTTGTGTCTTGCCCATGGCAAGTGTGGGCCAATTTTGTTGCTCCAAACAACGCCGAAATCATGTTCCGAAATGGCAATTATGTTACTACCACTGTCCACAATACCTTTAATTATGACATCTGCTACCGTTACTGACATTACCGGATGGAGATCGCATGGGTGAGTACATCTTTCTCGTGCATTAATACCTCCCATAGGTCTTCGTAACCAACCATGTGTGTATGGTTTTGTCTGAGTTTGGCAGTAAAGAGATTGGGAATCATTTTTGCGCCCCTCTGGCATAAATTTCGCGGAGGGCTACAGTTATGTATCGAGTCAACCTCAAGAAGTTTGCTGGTTCTGTTCCTGCTCGTAGTGACGCACATTTTCCCCTGCTCGGCTCTGGAACTTGGCATTTCTGCAGTCGGGTTGAGGTGCTCTTTCCTCTGACCCACCCTGTGAACCATGGCGCTCAATGCGCCATTCCTTGTTCTTACGCACTTGCTGTTTGTTGCTGTCATTGTTTCTGCATTTATCAGTTACATTCTGCCTCTCATATATCAGTTCCAGCTTGCTGAGCAGACATTTGAAAGTTTCAGTGTTGTCTCCGCACCTACGGACAAGTGCCTGTAGGTACTGCATGGGGAGCTTTGAGAAAGAGAAACGAATAATTTCCGACGGGCTGTAGGATGCGTCCAAGAACTAGTTCTTCTTTAATATCCCCGTGACATTTTTACCGGCCCCTTGTATCCCAAAGATTCGAGTTCAGGCCACGTCATAATCTCCTGTTTTACTGTATCCTGCATTTCTCGTGACCAGTAGGTGGCGAGAAATGCTTCATTGAACTCTTCGATTGTGGTGCACTTTGCCGCAATATCTCGCTTTTTTTCGGCGGCCGTTCCCTCAATATGCGTGCAGATAAATTCCATCTTCCCACTGAGTGGCCATGAAGATGGTAACGACAGAGTGAATTATCCAATCCAAATTTTAGGATGTAAACCACCGCCATTTTCCATAAAATTTTGAAATTTTAAGACAGGCAGAAAATGCTTCTTATCGAACGTAGGTTCGACCGTCGCACTTGAGAATGTCAGATTTCTCCACGGGGATTTGGTCTAGATGATGGGACACCTCGTGTCATCTGTGGCCGTCACACATACCAAAATTATCCGGTAACGTTCGTGGCGTATTCCTACCCATCAGCTGAGAGGTAACGCATGAGTGCCCACAACACTCGGCAGAAGACGTGGCTTGCGTCGCACTGCTCTGTGAACCACCCGATGACATCACCTGTTCCGTTGAAGTTTCACAGCTATGTAATTGTCCCGCCTAGCAAGGTCTCAAAGTCTTTTCCTGCAGCTTTTTCTCTACTTGAGCTAGTCGATCGTTTACTTTGACAATATTCTCCGTGTTCGCGTTCATGCCTTATGGCCCTGTGCCAAGGCTTTCGAACTTTTGTTTGCCATTTAGATCACTAGTTTTGCTCGGATATCAGCACCTGCTGCCTCTATTCGGCAACGCGAGCGTCTTTCTTCGCCTGCGTCGCGAGTTTACGTACATCAGAAAATTTTGCCCCAAACTCGTCCATGCGTTCGCTAATCTGCTCCTTTAATGCGATCACCTCCTCCCTTCGTTTTCTTTCTGAATCGCCTACCTGCTTCTTAAGCCAACCTTAGAGAGCGATGACTGGATCGGGATCCGGTTCATAATGCGTGCCTGCCATTGGCGAAGCAACCCGTGATTCCCGAGCGCTGCTGCATTGGCATCGCACTTTGTCTCTGCCTTCTATCTCCCTTTACGAATTTCTGCTCGTGAATAATACGTCTAAGTGCCCACGGTCGTCTCCATCATCACACTCATCGCCCCTGGTAATTCCCTGTTCAGATCCCGCATCATCTATCGATACCGAATGCCTATCATACGTGTTTGGGCCTGACTGCTCCAAGGGACATCCGCCCAACATGTCACAAGAAGTGTTGGCATCGCCTTTATTAATGTGTTCCATCGTATTTCCCGAGTCTACTAGTCTCTGGCCATGAAGTAACTTCGCTTTGTTCCTCGTCAACATTCACAACAACAGAGGATTAAAAAAAAAAAAAAGAAAATTATTTTGCATGATCGGAAAAGAGAACAAAAAAACGGAACACAAAACAAAAAAATATGCATGTGTAAGAACACCTAATAACATCTGACTCTCAAATATAGTAAAGAAAAAACACAATTACCCCACCAAAAATAGTTTTTGCAACGCAGATAGCAACGCTGAGCTGTCAAATTCGTGGATGTGGTACGGAACCCACAAAACCAAAACATGAACACATATACACTCCTCGAAATGGAAAAAAGAACACATTGACACCGGTGTGCCAGACCCACCATACTTGCTCCGGCTGTACAAGCAATGATCACACGCACGGCACAGCGGACACACCAGGAACCGCGGTGTTGGCCGTCGAATGGCGCTAGCTGCGCAGCATTTGTGCACCGCCGCCGTCAGTGTCAGCCAGTTTGCCGTGGCATACGGAGCTCCAACGCAGTCTTTAACACTGGTAGCATGCCGCGACAGCGTGGACGTGAACCGTATGTGCACTTGACGGACTTTGAGCGAGGGCGTATAGTGGGCATGCGGGAGGCCGGGTGGACGTACCGCCGAATTACTCAACACGTGGGGCGTGAGGTCTCCACAGTACATCTATGTTGTCGCCAGTGGTCGGCGGAAGATGCACGTGCCCGTCGACCTGGGACCGGACCGAAGCGACGCACAGATGCACGCCAAGACCGTAGGATCCTACGCAGTGCCGTAGGGGACCGCACCGCCACTTCCCAGCAAAATAGGGACACTGTTGCTCCTGGGGTATCGGCGAGGACCATTCGCAACCGTCTCCATGAAGCTGGGCTACGGTCTCGCACACCGTTAGGCCGTCTTCCGCTCACGCCCCAACATCGTGCAGCCCGCCTCCAGTGGTGTCGCGACAGGCGTGAATGGAGGGACGAATGGAGACGTGTCGTCTTCAGCGATGAGAGTCGCTTCTGCCTTGGTGCTAATGATGGTCGTATGCGTGTTTGGCGCCGTGCAGGTGAGCGCCACAATCAGGACTGCATACGACCGAGGCACACAGGGCCAACACGCGCCATCATGGTGTGGGGAGCGATCTCCTACACTGGCCGTACACCTCTGGTGATCGTCGAGGGGACACTGAATAGTGCACGGTACATGCAAACCGTCATCGAACCCATCGTTCTACCATTCCTATACCGGCAAGGGAACTTGCTGTTCCAACAGGACAATGCACGTCCGCATGTATCCCGTGCCACCCAACGTGTTCTAGAAGGTGGAAGTCAACTACCCTGGCCAGCGAGATCTCCGGATCTGTCCCCCATTGAGCATGTTTGGGACTGGATGAAGCGTCGTCTCACGCGGTCTGCACGTCCAGCACGAACGCTGGTCCAACTGAGGCGCCAGGTGGAAATGGCATGGCAAGCCGTTCCACAGGACTACATCCAGCATCTCTACGATCGTCTCCATGGGAGAATAGCAGCCTGCATTGCTGCGAAAGATGGATATACACTGTACTAGTGCCGACATTGTGCATGCTCTGTTGCCTGTGTCTATGTGCCTGTGGTTCTGTCAGTGTGATCATGTGATGTATCTGACCCCAGGAATGTGTCAATAAAGTTTCCCCTTCCTGGGACAATGAATTCACGGTGTTCTTATTTCAATTTCCAGGAGTGTAAATAGGTTACATAGTAAAAGAAAACAAAAAAATTTTCTTCCATATTCGCACCAGCTTTAAGTACCACCGCGGGACTAAAAGAACTGAAGCACAAAAGGAAAATCACGAATGTAATTACGTACTGATTAATGTTATCAGAGGAAACTGAGG
This sequence comes from Schistocerca gregaria, assembly GCF_023897955.1. Lineage (NCBI taxonomy): Eukaryota > Metazoa > Arthropoda > Insecta > Orthoptera > Acrididae > Schistocerca > Schistocerca gregaria. Next base: position 277,635,341 of record NC_064922.1, read on the forward strand.
GGAAAATTCGATCATGACAAGTTTCCAACATGCAAGCTAGCCTATGGTTACGGCAGTTCTCCGTCTGCCAAATGACTAAAAAGTCATAACCACGACACACAAGAGGTACCACGTTTATCAATAGCGGCAAAAAAATCTGACTAGTGGCCCCAGTGTGGATCATCCATGAGTTGGCTAACTTGACATAAAATTAATTTAATTTCTTCAAACCCACAAGAAAATAAATGACATCATAGGGAATGGGAATGCATGTCACTGAAAAATTAATAACAAGGAACTACGGTAACACAAAGAGATTTATTAACTAATATCAAGGTCAAGAGAGAAAGCATATAAAGAAAAACCTCAATTGTATAACACCTTATCAACACGATTTCAGGTTGGTTGGCAATAGACTTGGGAAACCTAACTCGAATTTACGTGTAAATGAGACTGGACTTTGTGAGTGGAAGGATGCCAGTCTAGGCAGGCATACTCTACTGTATCATTCTCATTGGTCTCTCATGTCAAAATATAATTAAGCGTGCAATGGACACTGGGAGTGACTACTATAACAACAAGGCTGCTATAAAAAAAGATGGTCTTGAAAACGACTGATAGGCTTCTGAATTTTCCGAAGCTGTGCAACATTGCTAATATAGCCGGTGAAAGACGAGATACTGTTGTCTGCGTGTTGGTGCTGCAAAACATTGTACGATGGCAGATGACCCCCCAGCCGCCGGTGATTGTCTCACGTCGGCGAAAATATGAAGTTTCGCCCGGGTGTCAGAACGTCTTTACAACTAACTGCTCTCTCCATAGAAATAGAGCTCTAGCGACTGTAGTCTGCGACGATCAAAAAGCAAGTCCTAGCCTCCCCCGTTGCTCAAAACATTAAAAACACAAAAGCAGCCATTCCCCCTCACCTCCCCCCTCATGTTACTGAATAAACCTATCATGGCCCAGCAGTGGTTACTGAGCCAATTATGTCTTCTGGCAAGGAGACTCGATCTTCCTCAACCATTCACTGCTGTGCAGTACACATTCTGTTCTCCGAAAAACAGCACACGATGCCTGGAGATCCTGCAGCCAAACTCCAGCGCATTTCACAAGATGAGGAAAGCTTCCTAGTGAAAAGAAACTCCGTCTCATACATAAAACGATTTAGTGGGCGCCGTTTTGGCGAGGTGCGGCGGCATCTAAGAAACGCGTCATCCGGAGAAATTAGTAGTCCCCTCTCACAAGGTACGCTGTTCTTGTAATAAACACATTAAAAGGGCACCAACTCGGCGTCACTTTACCTGGACCTACACACAGGATAAGGAGACCAGACTCCCACAACAGGTCCACTAGCTAATAAATCAGTTAGGCCGGCGCCAGGATGGCCAACACCGCCAGTTTCTAAGGAAGGGACATTTCACATTCAGCCACGCTATTCCTACCCTATTGCTTGGCCGCTAGCGGAATAAGGTCGTTCACGAGAATCGGGGCCTCTAAACTACTGCCCTCCAAGGCCCACGGCCGATTTCGGTGACTATAAAGGGATCCGCGAACTCATTTGCTGCTCGGGGAGAGTTCAAAAGTTGCCCCTAATCCAATGGTCACCCCCTGTGTCCAAAAATCTGTCACTAAAGCTGAGTTTAATTCTACTACTGCTACTCAAGTCATTCAAGTACTGTGAGATCAATCAGTGGTTAACTCTAACCCTAATAGTCCATCAAGTGAACATCAATCAGGGAAAATTTCGATAGGCCAAAAGCAAATGAAATTGTATGATAATCACCATAACAAAATGAAAAGGAAGGTAGGTACCTGACAGGTATTACCACGGCAGTGGCCTGCTCAGAAGACACCGCTGTCTTTCAAACAAACTTCGGGAGTAGCCACATGCATAGAATATCTCAGAATATGCGTACAGAGCGACCACACAATGCTAATAGCAAGGAAGTTACATATCAGACTCAGATTCAGAGGAAATGTTGTCCACCTCACAAAACCCACGTTTGTCCAACACCTAAATGTCACTCGTCGGTCTGGGACCCATACCAAGTAGGATTGATAGAGAAAATAGAGAAGATTCAAAGTAGAGTGAGTGTTTCGTATCAGCTTTATTTAATGAGAACGAAAGCGTTTCGAATATACTCATTCAATTCCAGTGGCTGACGATACAAAAGAAACTTTGTGTCTAGTTCTGTGCTTTACTGCTCAAATTCCGTGAACATACTTTCATAAAAGAGTCAGGCAATGTATTTCTTCCTCATAAGAGACTATCAAGGTAAAATCATAAACATACGAGCTCACACAAGGATTACCAATGGCATTTGTCGCCACTATCAGCGACTGGAAGAGGAAATGGGAAATGACATAAAGTACCCTCCGCCACACATCATAAGATGTAGTTGTGAAACTACTAGCTGAAAAGTATTCATATAGACAGAGAGATGACGATAATATAAATAGAGCTTTGTATCCTATGTGGTAGAAAACGTTGGGCGTTAGCGTAGATCAAGTGTAAACTCGAATTAGTTCTATTTATACCTTTCCAAAAATTTTATGTTTCATGTTTCTTTCAATTTCATGCACGGCTACATTCTTCGTTTTAGATGGATTCTCGCTGATAGAAAATCGTCCAAGTTCTGGTGAAGGATTCTCCTAAACTGAACCTTACTTGTGGGCAGATTACGGTACTGAGCGATAGACGATCAAAGGTGTGTATATGAGAAAATGAAAATTCTTTGTGAAAGATGGGTGGCGCATTTGTTGAATGCTGACCAATGCAAATGCTAAAACAAATTTTCAGCAATTTCTCGATAGTTTTGGAGAGTATGCTACTGATTTCGGTTAACGATTTGTTACTTATTTGTTACTTTAGTCAAGGCATGCGCTTATTATTTCACGTCTGATACGAAAAATTCTTTGTGGAAGATGGGTGGCGCATTTGTTGAATGCTGACCAATGCAAATGCTAAAACAAATTTTCAACAATTTCTCGATAGTTTTGGAGAGTATGCTACTGATTTCGGTTAACGATTTGTTGCTTTAGTCAAGGCGTGCGCTTATTATTTCACGTCTGATACGAAAGATCAGTGAAAAAAGCAAGGAAGAGGGTAAAGGCGATGGGCCAGCACCCAAAAATGGTTCAAATGGCTCTGAGCCCAATGGGACTTAACTTCTGAGGTCATCAGTCCCCTAGCACTTAGAACTACTTAAACCTAACTAACCTAAAAACAGCACACACATCCACGCCCGAGGTAGCATTCGAACCTGCGACCTTGGCGGTCGCGTGGTTCTAGACTGTAGCGCCTAGAACCGCTCGGCCACCCTGCCGGCTACCAGCACACAAAACGATTTCTTCTTCCAGAAGGGTCTCCTTACGATTTTCCAATGAATCTCGGTCTGGCATCTGATCTCACTAGCTTTAAGCATTCATACCATTTTAGATCGCTCGGTGCATTGGCTCTAACGTAGGCCTACTTTACGCTTGTTACTGTTCTCAGTGACTGGTCGACAATGGTCTAATCGAAGAATCATGTACCTGTACAGAAAACATAAACATAATTTACGCCTTTTTTTCCTCATGAAAACTACACACTGCATGTTGTGCCACCATATAGCGAGATCTTCAGAACTGGTGGTCCAGATTGCTGTACACACCGATACCTTTAATACCCAGTAGCACGTTCTCTTGCATTGATGCATGCCTGTATTCGTCGTGGCATACAATCCCCAAGTTCGTCAAGGCACTGTTGGTCCAGATTTTCCCACTCCTACGGCGATTCGGCGTAGATCCCTCAGAGTGGTTGGTGGGTAACGTCATCCATAAACAGCCCTTTTCAATCTGTCCCAGGCACGTTCGATTGGGTTCATCTCTGGAGAACATGCTGGCCACTTTTAGCGAGCGATGTCGTTAACCTGAAGGAAGTCATTCGTAAGATGTGTACGATGAGGGCGCGAATTGTCGTCCATGAAGACGAATGCCTCGCCAATATGCTGCCGATATAGTTGCACTATCGGTCGGAGTATGGCATTCACGTAACGTACAGCCGTTACGGCGCCTTCCATGACCGCCAGCGGCGTACGTCGGTTCCACATAATGCCACCCCAAAACAGCAAGGAACCTCCACCTTGCTGCACTTGCTGGACAGTGTGTCTAATGTGTTCAGCCTGACCAGGATCCGACGATTGTCTGGGTGAAAGTATATGCGATGCTCATCGGTGAAGAGAGCGTGATACCAATCCTGAGCGGTCCATTCAGCATGTTGTTGGGCCCATCTGTACCGCGCTGCATGGTGTCCTGGTTGCAAACATAGACCTCACCATGGACGTCAAGAGTGAAGTGCTTATTGCGCACAATTTGAGCCGTAGCACGACTTCCTGTGGCTGCTCGAAAAGCATTATATAACATGGTGGCGTTGCTGTCAGGGTTCCTCCGAGCCATAATCCGTAGGTAGTGGCCATCCACTGCAGTAGTAGCCCTTGGGCAGCCTGAGCGAGTCATGTCATCGACAGTTCCTGTCACTCTGTATCTCCTCCATGTCCGAACAACACCGCTTTTGTTCACTCCGAGACGCTGGACACTTCCCTTGTTGAGAGCCCTTCCTGGCACAAAGTAACAATGTGGACGCGATCGAACCGCGGTATTGGCCGCCTAGGCAGGGTTGAATTACAGACAGCACGAGATGTATACCTCCTTCCTGGTGGAATGACTGCAACTGATCGGCTGTCGGCCCCCCTCCGTCTAATAGGCGTAGCTCATGCATGCTTGTTTACATCTTTGGGCGGGTTTAGTGACATCTCTGAAGAGTCACTGTGTCTGTGATACAATATCCACAGTCAACGTCAATCTTCAAGAGTTCTGGGAATCGGGGTGATGCAAAACTTTTTTGATGTGTGTAGTACATTTATTTAAGTTCAAGTCAACTGCCTGTCCCTGCACAATTGGTCGATCCTCTGTAGGTCTTCCTGTCTTTCACTAGTCTTCTGGTGTTGCAACTTTCCTGCAGACAACATAGCAGGTAAACAGCATCATGGAATTTCCGACGTTAGCAACTAATTTTTAAACTTTCGCTACCTGAAAAGGACCCCATGAAAAACGAGTTATCGTAGAGCGACTAAACTCTGTGGAAACATTTATAAGGACTTGCGGAAGAGAAATAACGAATAAACCTATGAGAGCGTAACATTCGTTAACTGACTACCGTGTTTAAATTCCAGGTTACAAACGTCGCTCAGTATGACGACCAGCTCCATCCACGATAACCTGGTGCCCCACTAGAGACTGCGCTACTGCTGTCCGAAACATCTCAGGAGGAATGTTGGCTACGTCCCTCGCTATGCTCTTTTTCAGCCTCCAACGTGTGTTTAGTGTCTCGTTGATGAACCCTGTCCTTCAGGTAACTCCATAGCCATAAATCATGCGGGCTAAAATCTGTTGATCTTGGTGGCCACGCAGTTTGGAACGAACGATACGCCAATGATTCGATTTTCTGCACATGTGTTATGGAGTAACCGTGTGACCACACGAGCAAAGTGAGGTGGAGCTCCATTGTACATCAAAACAACCGAGTCAAAAGCACCTCTCTCTCGTAGAGAAGGGTCGCATGCTGGCGAAGCAGATCACACTAATGTATGCCGTTCACGCTGCATGTCCATGGTCCTTGGGGGGTCCATGTTTCTCAAAGAAAATCATGAACTGTGGTGTAAAGCCACACCACACAATGACGCGTTCACTTTGCAGGAGAATTTCATGAACGTTCGTTGTCGGTGACGATCTCCAAGTGCGACAGTTGTGAGTTTTCAATACCCCATTGAGTGTTAGTGTACTTCATCACTTCATAAAATGTTCCAAGGCCACATGTCGTCAACATTAACCCATGTAAGAAATGTAAGAGCAAAGTCTACATGACAGTCTGCGTCACTTTTTGAATGTTAGTTAGTAATGTGAAGTTTGTACTGACACATTTCAAAGTAATTTGTGCGCAGCACTTTTCGAACGGTGGAGCATGGAATTTTCACAGCTCGTGCACTCCTTGGAGATCACACATTGTGTCCAACATTCTCAGCCAAGGTAACATTAATTCCGTCAAGAATCTGTGGCGCAATTGGCCGCCGACGTCTCCACGGAACAATTCCCAAATCGCAAGTAAATTCGAGCTTCCGAATCATTTTCTTTGGTGCGGAAAGAGGACACTCCGTATTCCTTTTCAAATTCAAATGGCTCTGAGCACTATAGGACCTTACATCGGAGGTCATCAGTCCCCTAGAACTTAGAACTACTTAAACCTAACTAACCTAAGGACATCATACACATCCATGCCCGAGGCAGGATTTGAACCTGCGACCGTAGCAGTCGCGCGGTTCCGGACTGAAGCGCCTAGAACCGCTAGGCCACCGGGCCCGGCCCGTATTCCTTTAATGCGTCGATATCTACGAAGAGCAGCAGTACCATTGCTGCTGTTTTGATGTGACAGTTATACGAATAAAGCCCTGCTCACCTTGTACAAACTCATGTTGACTGCGTGCAACTCCAGTGCACGCTCATGCTTGTTTCAACCTTACGTCGCCGTACAAGTACTGGTGCCTAACGTCAACTCATGACAGTAACACTACGAAAACGCTAATCCTGCAGCATACAGTCTGAAAATAATTCCTATAAAGTTGAGTACCCATACGGCATCAGCTTATGAACTGCAAGCCTACATGGCTGAGAGACAACCAAGAAGAGGCCATACATCGTGATAATGAGACGCGTCAGAGCAGAGCATCCACCTACGACAACCTTCTGGAACCAGTAAGATGAGCCTCGTGGAGGGCCAGGAAGGAAGACATTGTTGGATGAACCATTCGCAGAAGTGTACCCGTGGAGGCCAATCAGCTGCTGATAGTGTCTGCACACACTGTACACGGTACGGAAACAACTGGTTGTCCCGTAACACTTTCCATACAGTGGCGTGGTCAACGTTACCTTGTACAGCAGAAACTTCTCTGTCGCTGACATTAGGGTTATCGTCAACTGCACAAAGAATTGCCTCGTCCATTGCAGGTGTCCTCGTCGTTCTAGGTCTTCCCCAGTCGCGAGTCATAGGCTGGAATGTTCCACGCTCCCTAAGACGCCGATCAATTGCTTCGACCGTCTTCCTGTCGGGGCCCTTCGTTCTGGAAATCTGCCTCGATACAAACGTACCGCGCCACGGCTATTGCCCCGTGCTAATCCATACATCAAATGGGCATCTGCCAACTCCGCATTTGTAAACATTGCACTGACTGCAAAACCACGTTCGTGATTAACCTGTTGATGCTACGTACTGATGTGCTTGATGCTAGTACTGTAGAGCAATGAGTCGCATGTCAACATAAGCACCGAAGTCAACATTACCTTCCTTCAATTGGGGCAACTGGCGGTGAATCGAGGAAGTACAGTACATACTGACAAAACTAAAATGAGCTCTAACATGGAAATTAAGCGTTTCCTGACACATGTCCACATAACATCTTTTCTTTATTTGTGTGTGAGAAATGTTTCCTGAAAGTTTGGCCGTACCTTTTTGTAACACCCTGTATAGTAGTGTAGACCAGAGTCGAAATTACAAAATTTGTGATCTATCAATGCCGCGTAGTATAACAGAATAGTGTCGTGTGCCATCTGGATCCCAGATGAACAGATACCTGTGCGCCAGATGGTCAAATGGTAGCATGTAGATTTTTTAGCTATTATCATTGTTTTTCTTTTTTTGTAGATATTCTATGTAGATTTTCTCACTTTAAACAGCATAATGCTCAGTAATTACTAACACATTTGAAATTATATGAAAATATTATGTGTTGTATTTATTCCAATACCTGTACAACATCCGGTCTGTTCTTTTATGTAGATAAAAGAAAATCACAAATAAATACGGTAAATAGTTTTCCGTCTACACTAGCTCAAGTAGCTAAAGTTTATTTATAGTCATCCTGTATATAGAGGGTGAATCCGAATTCCACTGACAACATTTCGGAAGCTGTTCAGGGATATTTTCTGAGTATTTTAACATTAGCGAACTGTTTCCTCCGGGTAGCCCACTACAGAGTAACTGCATTTCGTTTTATTTCTTACCTCCGTTTATTCTTGTAACCATATTGAGCTGGAAACGTCTCCGCAACAGTCCATATGTCAGTAGATAGTAAGCTTACGTAGTTTCACCATAATGTGGCGTCGGCACACTTTGCATTCAGTGATAGGGGTCACACTGATTTCACTTGCGAACTGGTCTCGGCGGTCTTGTTCCATGGCCGGTTCGGTAACCAGACATGACAACAACGGATTAGTTCTTCTGGGGTCATAAGCAGAATTACAGTAGCATAGAATGAAGTATTTATGTCTGTCATTCAAGCTCAGGTAGACTCAATGCCCGATCGGCTGAGAACCGTTGTTGCAGTCAGAGGTGCTGGGTACCATGGCACATATGTATTGTGGGAAACGGAGGGGCGCATCTAGCAGCCAAGGAGGCGTGAGGTGATCTTCAGTCACTTCAGCGTGCCATCCCTCTGCGTGCTAGCACCTCGCTGTTGAGGTACAAAGACACGCGTCGATGAGAAGACGAATGGCTGGAAGTGACCGACAATTAGCTCCGTGTAGTAAAGACCACAACTCGACCGTCGTATACCTCCTTCCAGCTACGTCGACGGGACGAGGTCCTTCTTATTCATCTTCGCATAGCCACAGCCCTATGACGCATGACTCCTACTCCGGTGAGAGGACCATCCAATACGTAATGCCTGTGGCGTGCAGATCACTGTACGCCACATTTTGTTGGGCTGTGTTTTATTTTCCGGCCAGCGGGCCGCGGCGGATTTGCCGACGGATCTGCCATCTACTCTAAGTGATATTCAAACGAATGTGGTTTCAGGTTTTGTGAACTGTCCAACATTTTTCCCAAGATTTTAGGGAGATGTTTTTAATGTGTTGACAGGGTGACTGACTTACCCACGTTCTTTGTAAGTGGTCAGCCAGTGACAGTCCCCTGAGCTTTTCCTTTAGCTCTCCTGAGCTTTGTTTTCTGTATTTTATTTTTATGTGCAGCTACTTTCCCTTTCTCTAAGTTGTCTTAGCGCATGTGTGATAGAGTGACTATGTAGTCATTTCAAATCTCTGAGTGTGCAACGATTTTAAAGTTTATCTCCACATTCGTTTATTTTAATGAGGGTAAGGGCGCTGATGACAGCGCCGTTGAGCGCCCATAAGATCCAAACACACACACACACACACACACACACACACACACACACACACACACACACACACACCTCTGTGTACTAAATTTCGTACGCTATATGCCCCCCAAAGAATCAACAGTTTTATCGTGCATTCTTCCTACTATACTGCATATGTACAATAAGCAAATTTTTTGTAGACTGCCTCACAAAAAATATGAAGCGCCCAAAAGGGGAGGGAGAAAAGAAATGATACATGTGATGTGATTTCAAAATCGAGTCAATTTTATAATAAACTCGACAGTATGAGTTCACTGATTCAGTTCGGAAGTGTCTCATAAAACCACGGCATCCTCTCCTGCGGAAAGACGGCCCCCAACTGTTGCCATTGGTCCTTAATATCGCTCATACTGGGCTGGGACGGAGACTGACGTCCGAACTGGTCGTAGGGAACTCGTTAGCGACAGGAGTACCTCAGCATCACACATACAGTTCTTAGAGACCTCTGTCACGCGCGGAAGAGCATTATCTTGTTGAAAAATGTTACCATGATAATGTCACATGATAAATAACACATGTGTGTGCACGATGTCCGTGACATCCCACTGCGCCGTCAGAGTTCCCTCATTCGCTACCAGCTGTGACCTGCAATCATACCGTATGGCTTCCCATACATTGACGTCAGTAATAACACAGTTGTCCCTCTCCAAAACATTGGAAGAAAGGGACCTCTCCCTGCTCGCACCCATACTCGCCGATGACGATCGGGAGTCCCGCAGTTCATCTTTGAATACTATGCGACGCCGTTCATCAGCACACAATCTTACCCAGTTCGATTACCATGGCAGCTTACACCTGAGACGGGTATTCCCTACGTCAGCTACTGTTAGTCTCCCATCAATGCTGCAGGATAACACAGAATGTTTCAGGGAGTCCATTACTTGTTCTCAGGTGTCAAACACAAATCTGAAGGGGTTATGACCTGCTTGGTGCACGGTGCGGCAAGCCTCCCTTTGGTGGTCAGACGTGGTCTACCAGAAGGTTGACCAGTACGCCTGCCCTCACGTTCCCATCCAGTACAACATCGGTCCACACTCACATCCAAGTGCCTCACAAAGCTACATACTGCGTGATTTGACCAGCCAGCTAAATGGAGAACCACGTTATGGTCCGTTTCAAATACTGTCAGATGGTGATATCGCTGTTTCACACATATATGGCATCTCCGTGTCCTTCATAGTGATCGCTCAGCACCTGATGCTCTCATCCACCTCATGTACCCTACCAGGCGTGGTAACCACACTAAACATGAATAACACTGATGCGCTCTGGTGACCGATCTACATCTACATCTACGATTACACTCCACAAGCCACCCAACGGTGTGTGGCGGAGGGCACTTTACGTGCCACTGTCATACCTCCCTTTTCTGTTCCAGTCACGTATGGTTCGCAGGAAGAACGACTGTCTGAAAGCCTCCGTGCGCGCTCGAATCTCTCTGATTTTACATTCGTGAGGTATAAGTAGGGGGAAGCAGTATATTCGATACCTCATCCAGAAACGCACCCTCTCGAAACCTGGACAGCAAGCTACACCGCGATGCAGAGGGCCTCTCTTCCAGAGTCTGCCAATTGAGTTTGCTAAACATCTCCGTAACACTATCACGGTTACCAAATAACCCTGTGACGAAACGCGCCGCTCTTCTTAGGATCTTCTCTATCTCCTCCGTCAACCCAATCTGGTACGGACCCCACACTGATGAGCAATACTCAAGTATAGGTCGAACGAGTGTTTTGTAAGCCACCTCCTTTGTTGATGGACTACATTTTCTAAGGACTCTCCCAATGAATCTCAACCTGGTACCCGCCTTACCAACAATTAATTTTATATGATCATTCCACTTCAAATCGTTCCGCACGCATACTCCCAGATATTTTACTGAAGTAACTGCTACCAGTGTTTGTTCCGCTATCATATAATCATACAATAAAGGATCCTTCTTTCTATGTATTCGCAATACATTACATTTGTAATCCGACACAAAGAATTGCAATTCTAAAAATTTATAAACCTACCGACGGTGTGTGTGTGTGTGTGTGTGTGTGTGTGTGTGTGTTTGTGTCTACGAACGAAGTTACAGTTACATCCGACGGTGTCTTCTGGGTACTACGACTGTCTTTTTTTTTTAAAGTATTGGATACCCGGTAATCGATACTTAAAAGACGCCGCCTCCAATTCTCGACATATCGAAATAGGCGTCGAATATCGATATATCGAAGACATAAATATCTACACCCTAGCCTATAAAAGAAATTCGCTGTACGTTTTACAGCTGTATATTTAAGTACTGATTTATTGTTAGATATTCAGCTTTCTTATCCCCCTTAGAGAAAGAACGGAATGGAAAACGATGCATGTTCTTGCTTGGCAATAACGACTTTGCTAACAATGTTGACTGGACGTAAATGTTTGAAGGATCCGTCGTTCTGTCTCCTCACATATCGAATATATCCGGAACACTTCATCTTGACTTCCCTATTTTTTTCATTTCTGCCAACGCCAATGACACAGCAGTTGTAGTGTCAAAACTGGATGGTGAAGTTAAACTTTTCTATTGGTATTAAGTCAGCAGTTCCGCTATCACGTCTCCGCCCACTGCAGAGGCCAGTTTTGTCATTTAGATTTTTGTACATCATTTTGTCCGACTCATTTTGAACAATGTCGCGGTCAAGAAATAACACACTAGTTGCGTTAAAAATTGTTTTTTAACGCCACTGCTGTGCTAGCTCTTCACAACGGAAATCCTGCTATTCCATTCACACTGTCACCCCCACCACCCGACTGCAATTGGACATATTACTTTGTGCCGCATATAATTGCTTCACATAGTCAAAGCGAAAGATTGCGCATGTAAGCTCAAAAAGTACTAAGGCTTCTTCGCACAGTGAAAGTAAAATATCGGTATTCGAAATTGCAGTTTTGATGTCGATATGTCGATATATCGCGGCAAGCATACCGCCGATACATATCGATTTGGTTGTTGACAATATCGATCTATTTATCTATCTATATCCGAATCCCGCTCCAGCTACTGCCGGGTCTGGGTGCTGATGAGTCCTCTCCGTTTGGCTCGGTCCTCCCACCACTTTTCTTCCTCCACTTGCTGCCAGGTCAGAACTCTCCTTCTTACAGATATTCTCACACCAATTTTCTACCGTGTTCTTGGGCGCCCTCTAGGTCTTTTCCCATCCATCTTAAGTTCTTCCATAATTTTGGGGAGTCTCCGCCCATCCATCCTCTTAACATGCCCATGCCATCTTAATCTCTTTCTTTCAATTTCTTCTCTCATACTTTCTTGTCTGAGGTCCTTTCTAATCTCTACATTCCTTACTCTGTCAATTCTAATTTTTCCATTAACTGCTCTGAGAAATTTCATTTCCCCTGCTTGCAGTCTGCTCCAGTCCCTTTCTGTCATTGTCCATGTTTCTCCGCCATAGGTGACAATAGGGATGTAATAATTCTTATACATAAGGAGTTTTGCTCTTTCTGAAACTTCATTATTCCAAATCAGGTGTTTTTATGTTTGATAGAAATTGCCTCCCTTCTGTAACCTCCTATTAATTTCGTTCGTTATTCTTCCATTCCTAGATATTTCACTCCCTAAATAAGTAAAACTTTCGACCAATTTGAGAGGTTCTCCATTCAAGGTAATATTTCTGTTGATTCCTTTCTCTCTTCCAAATACCGTTACTTCACTCTTATCTTTATTTATTTTTAATCCATACCTTTTCATTATTTCCTTCCACGCATCAAGCTGTAACTGTACAGCTACCTCTTTATTACCCCATATTGCCATATCATCTGCAAAAATCATCTTTTTGTCTTTTTCTTTTGCTATATCTTTAACTGTCCTATTCATTCCCTCCATCACAACATTAAAAATTGCAGGAGATATAATACTTCCTTGCTTAAGTCCTTGTCTTATCTCGAAGTATTCAGAGTTCCCCAATGGTGTTCTAATTCTACAATTGTGTTCTCTGTACATTGTCTTTATAACATTAAATTATCCATCTTCTATATTCATCTTCTTTATTTCTTCCCAGAGTCTTTCCCTGTCAACTGAGTCCTATGCCTTTTCTATGTCTATAAAAACCTCACAAGCGACTTCTAATCAAGCTGCGGAGCTATGGGGTATCGTCTCAGTTGTGCGACTGGATTCGTGATTTCCTGTCAGGAAGGTCGCAGTTCGTAGTAATAGACGGCAAATCATCGAGTAAAACTGAAGTGATATCAGGTGTTCCCCAGGGAAGCGTCCTGGGACCTCTACTGTTCCTGAGCAGTTCTCTTAGACTGTTCGCAGATGATGCTGTAATTTACCGTCTAGTAAGGTCATCCGAGACCAGTATCAGCTGCAAAGCGATTTAGAAAAGATTTCTGTATGGTGTGTCAGGTGGCAGTTGACGCTAAATAACGAAAAGTGTGAAATGATCCACATGAGTTCCAAAAGAAATCCGTTGGAATTCGATTACTCGATAAATAGTACAATTCTCAAGGCTGTCAATTCAACTAAGTACCTGGGTGTTAAAATTACGAACAACTTCAGTTGGAAGGACCACATAGATAATATTGTCGGGAAGGCGAGCCAAAGGTTGCGTTTCATTGGCAGGACACTTAGAAGATGCAACAAGTCCACTAAAGAGAAAGCTTACACTACACTCGTTCGTCCTCTGTTAGAATATTGCTGCGCGGTGTGGGATCCTTACCAGGTGGGATTGACGGAGGACATCGAGAGGGTGCAAAGAAGGGCAGCTCGTTTTGTATTATCGCGTTATAGGGGAGAGAGTGTGGCAGATATGATACACGAGTTGGGATGGAAGTCATTACAGCATAGACGTTTTTCGTCGCGGCGAGACCTTTTTACGAAATTTCAGTCACCAACTTTCTCTTCCGAATGCGAAAATATTTTGTTGAGCCCAACCTACATAGGTAGGAATGATCATCAAAATAAAATAAGAGAAATCAGAGCTCGAACAGAAAGGTTTAGGTGTTCGTTTTTCCCGCTCGCTGTTCGGGAGTGGAATAGTAGAGAGATAGTATGATAGTGGTTCGATGAACCCTCTGCCAAGCACTTAAATGTGAATTGCAGAGTAGTCATGCAGATGTAGATGTAGATTATCACCATTTTGTTATACTCCCAACTTTTTTCTATCAGTTGACGGATAGAAAATATCAGGTCGATCGTGCTTCTTCCTTTCCTAAACCCATGCTGTTCTTCACTCAGCTCCTTTTCTATCTTTTCATTTATTCGATTTAGTAAAATTCTTTCAAAAATCTTGGTTGTATGACTCATAATGGTTATTCCTCTGTAGTTTTTACAAAGTCTTTTATTGCCCTTCTTGAAGATGGGAACAATGTTTCCTGTTCTCCAGTCGTCAGGTATTGTACTATTTCTCCACACGCTTGTTAGTACTCTATACAGCCCTGCATTCCCATTGTACCTGCTGTTTATCGATATTATGTCAGCAGCTCTGAGATGATTCACTTTTTAGTCAGGCAGTGTATATGCTGTCCTTCCTGTTGTTGCAATTTTAATGATTTGTAAGGCAATTTTGTGTCTACCGGTTTCTTGCCGTATCTGCAAGAAACGCCCGACTCTACACACAAATGCCGTCCGCGAGGCGGTAAGACCGCTTTTTGTTTACTAACCGACTGTATCGCAGATAGTACCATTCAGAAAGAACGCGTTGCCAGTTATCCTCGGCACACAGACGGGCAAGTCGAAGCGGAAGGCTGCACCGGCTGGCTGGGTCACGACCCGGAGCGGCCCGGTGTGTGGCTTCCGTCCGGCGGTTTCGCAAGAGCTCCCCGCGTGACTTGACAATGCGGGCCCGGGCGCGGCTGAGCGCATCGCCTGCCGCCCGCCGCCCGTTTCCGTCCAGTTCTGTCCCGCTGCCTGGACCAGCGGCCTGCTCTCTGCCTGCCCACAGGCTCAAGTGATCATAACGGCATGGTTTCTGAGGTTACGAGGGCTGCTATATATATTTCTGGCCTAATAATGAAAATACGAATATTTATCAACGAAAATGTTTTATTGTTTTTCAAAATATTCTCCATCAAGATTTATACACTTTTGCATGCGCTCAAACCAATTTTCGAAGCACTTTTTCCACTCCAATTGAGACACCTCCAAAACATGGTTTTTGAATGCTGCAACAGCATCTTCTGGCGACGAAAATCGTTGACCACGCATTTTTTTCTTGATGTGTGGGAATAAAAAGAAGTCATTGGGTGCCAAGTCAGGGCTGTACGGCGGATGACCCATCACTTCGACGTTTTGGCCGGTCAAAAAGGCGCTGGTTTGAGCCGATGTGTGACAGCTCGCATTGTCATGGTGCACAATGATTCGTCTTCTCTTGTTCATTTTTCGAATTTCTCCGAAGACTTCAGGCAAACAAATGGTGGTGTACCACTCAGAATTGACCGTCCTACGTTGCTCAAGCGGAACAGTCGCCACATGACCAGTTTTGCCGAAGAAACAGGCGACCATTTGCTTCGAAGTGCTTCTTCCACGAACAACTTTCGTTGGATTTGGCTCGTCTTGGAAGACCCACACGGTCGATTGCTGTTTTGTTTCGGGCTCATACGCATAGATCCATGATTTGTCACCTGTGACGATCTTATAAACGTCTTTTGAAGCACCGCGATCATATTTTTTCAGCATTTCTTTACACCAATCCACACGAGCTTTCTTTTGAGCGATTGTCAAATTGTGCGGGATCCAACGAGAACAAACCTTTTTTACGGCCAGGTGTTCATGCAATATCGAATGTATACTGGTGGGAGAAATGCCTAGGCATGCCTCTATCTCACGGTATGTCACATGACGGTCTTGCATTATCAGTTCACGTACGGCATCGATGTTTTCTGGCACAACGGCTGTTTTTGGACGACCGAGCGAGCGTCGGCCACGATTGAATTCGTTGTACCAGTTTTTCACAGTGCTATAGGATGGTGCTTCGTCGCCATACAAAGATTTAAGTTCATCGATGCACTCTTGTCGTGATAATCCACGTCGAAAGTTGTGAAAAATGATCGCACGAAAATGTTCACGAGTTAATTCCATTTTTGTGCCAAATTGATTTCTTCAAGTCCCTGTAAAAGAAAAAAAAATTGTCTTAAGTCAAAAAGTTCTGAGTACATTTATGCTAAAAAATGTTAAACTTTCCAATGGAAATGTCAGATTGCACCTGGCAACACTTAGTGTTGCCTAGGCCAGAAATATATATAGCAGCCCTCGTAACAAGTGAATCAAAAAGGTTAGGAGAGCATTTTTGTTAGAAAGAGCAGATAAGCAGCAGTTACCATCCCACGGGGATAGTGAACTGATATCATTTAGCTCCGGTATGATGGACGTTGAGGAATTACGGGCAAAGTTTAAAAATACTGCAAGTCGCCCTCTGGATTAAGCTCGGAAAAGACACACTGTTTTTGTATTTCGACGTAATTGTCACATAATATGCAAAAAACTGATGATTTCACAAACTGGGGAACAATCAAGAATGGGGAGCCGCAAGGTTCGGTCTTGGATCCTCTGTTGTTCTTAATATATATTAAAGACTTGCCATTCTATATTCACGAAGATGCAAAACTGGTACTTGTTGCTGATGATACAAGTATAGCTATTACACCCGACAGACAAGAGTTAACTGGTGAAATTGTAAACGATGTTTTTTGGAAATCATTAAGTGGTTCTCTGCAAATAGGCTCTCATTAAACTTTGACAAAACACAGTATATACAGTTCCACACAGTAAATGGAATGACACCGCCAATAAATATAGACTTCAATCAGAAATCGGTATCTAAAATACAATATTCAAGATTTATAGGTGTATGCATTGATGGGGGGTTGAGCTGGAAAAAACACGCTGAGGATCTGCTGAAACGTTTGAGTTCAGCTACTTATGCGATTAGGGTCATTGCAAATTTTGGCGATATACATCTGAGTAAATTAGCTTACCACGCCTATTTTCATTCTCTCCTTTCGTATGGCATCATATTCTGGGGTAACTCATCATTGAGTAAAAGAGTGTTCATTGCACAAAAGCGTGTAATCAGAATAATTGCTGGAGCTCATCCAAGATCATCCTGCAGACACTTATTTAAAGAGCCAGAAATCTTCACTTTAATCTCACAAAATGTGTATTCAGTTATGAAATTTGTTATTAACAATCCGAACGAATTCAAAAGTAGTAGCAGTGTACATGGCTACAACACTAGGAGAAAGGATGATCTTCAATACTCAAGGTTAAATCTAACTTTGGCTCAGAAGGGGGTAAATTACGCTGCTACAAAACTCTTTGGTCACTTACCTAATAGCATCAAAAGTCTGACAGATAGCCATATAGCGTTTACAAGGAAATTAAAATAATTTCTTAATGGCAACTCCTTCAACTCATAAGACGAATTTTTGGATATAGTAAATGGGTAATTTCCCAACCTCCACAAAAAAATATTGAGAGTCATTTAATATTTTGTCTAATGTAATATCTTGTGTAGACACCTTTTATTAACCTGACACGTTCCACATCATTACGAAGTGTCATATTCATGATCTATGGAACAAGTACTAATCTAATCTAAGCATTTTTGTTAGAAAGAACAGATAAGCAGCTGTTAGCATCCATCGTAGATAGTAAACTGACATCTTCAACTTTTACAGTCCTGCCTTACTCAGTTGCGTGTAATATTACGGTATATTGATAATTTTTACTTACGGACAGTCTGACAGCAACTGAATAAAACACAATTTTAGTGCCATACGCGTTTCGCCTTTATTTTCTGCAAGGCATCATAAATGATCTTTTTGATAGCGTGGATAGCAATGTGCGGCTGTTTGCTGATGATGCTGTGGTGTACGGGAAGGTGTCGTCGTTGAGTGACTGTAGGAGGATACAAGATGACTTGGACGGGATTTGTGACTGGTGTAAAGAATGGCAGCTAACTCTAAATATACATAAATGTAAATTAAAGCAGATGAATAGGAAAAAGAATCCCGTAATGTTTGAATACTCCATTAGTAGCGTAGCACTTGACACAGTCACGTCTATTAAATATTTGGGCGTAACATTGCAGAGCGATATGAAGTGGGACAAGCATGTATTGGCAGTTGTGGGGAAGGCGGATAGTCGTCTTCGATTCATTGGTAGAATTTTGGGAAGATGTGGTTCATCTGTAAAGGGGACCGCTTATAAAACACTAATACGACCTATTCTTGAGTACTGCGGGAGCGTTTGGGATTCCTATCAAGTCGGATTGAGGGAAAACATAGAAGCAATTCAAAGGCGGGCTGCTAGATTTGTTACTGGTAGGTTTGATCACCACGCGAGTGTTACGGAAATGCTTCAGGAACTCGGGTGGGAGTCTCTACAGGAAAGGAGGCGTTCTTTTTGTGAATCGCTACTGAGGAAATTTAGAGAACCAGCATTTGAGGCTGACTGCAGTACAATTTTACTGCCGCCAACTTACATTTCGCGAAAAGACCACAAAGATAAGATAAGAGAGATTAGAGCTCGTACAGAGGCGTATAGGCAGTCATTTTTCCCTCATTCTGTTTAGGAGTGGAACAAGGAGAGAAGATACTAGTTGTGGTACGAGGTACGCTCCGCCACGCACCGTATGGCGGATTGCGGAGTATGTATGTAGGTGTGGATGTAGATGGCCTGGAATATGTACATATGTTTGCTATTTAACTTACATTTTTATCACTGTACATATAGTTTATAAACAGTTCTGGTGGTTGGTATTTCCTATTAAGTAGTAATGTTTTAAACTGTACTTGGACAGTTTCTTACGCATTACGCTCCAGTTGCATTTTTGGTGTTGTTCTTCTTCTTATGAATGCCAATTAGTGGTTTTTTCCCACATTTTACAGCGCTATGAACTGAACGCTTGTTTCAATGCAATGCTTTGGTTTCTGTTGTCGACTGTCAAATGTTTTTGCCAAAGATCGAATGTTATTGCCAAACTTTCGAGGGTAATTATTGAAGTATCTGTGATCTGTTCGTGTATGCATTTGTGTGTACGTTTGTGTGTGTGTGTGTGTGTGTGTGTGTGTGTGTGTGTGTATGTGTTTTGGTGTGAAAGCCACAGCAGAAAACAACGTGTGATAAATGAACAAACACACATCAGCACAGGCTCCCTGCTACCCTTAATAAAGAAAATGATAAGATAAAACAAAGAAACTCTTCCCCCTTCACCTTCTGGACACACACACACACACACACCACAAAAAGAAAAAAAAAATAATACACGAACAGACCACAGATACTTCAATAATTACACTCGAAAGTTTGGCAATAACATTCGATCTTTGGCAAAAATATTTGACAGTAGGCAACAGAAACCAAAACATTGGTTTGAAACGAGCGTTCAGTTCATAGTGCTGTGGAATGTGGGGAAAAAACTGCAAATTGGCATTCATAAGAAGAAGATCAACACCAAAAATGCAACAGTAGCGTAATATGTAAGAAATTGTCCTTGCAACCTGAGTACAGTTCAAAACAATACTACTTAATAGGAAATACCAACCACCAGAACTGTTTATCAACTATAGGTACAGTGACAAAAATGTAAATTAAATAGCAAACATATGTATACATTCCAGGTCACTGATGATGCCTTGCAGAAGATGAAGGCGAAACGCGTATGTCATTAAAATTGAATTTTATTCAGTTGCTGTCAGACGGTCCATAAGTAAAAATTACCAATAAACCGTGAACTGTCATAATTTAGCTCCGGTATGATGGACGTAGAGGAATTACGGGCAAAGTTTAAAGAGACTGTAAATCGCACTCTGGATTAAGCTCGGAAAAGACGCATTGTTTTTGTATTTCGACATAACTGTCATTAATGAGCGTGACTGAATGAAATTTAAAACATTTATTTGACACCGCAAACGATCGTCAAGCCACAGTCACTAAAACAATTAAACTTTTGAAAGGTTACATAACTCATTTCGATGCTTTTTCAAATGTAATTACAATCCTGGAAAACTGCATTAATAACTAGAACCTCACATCCTTCAAACAAGACGAAAAAACACTAAAATCAGTAAACTGAAGCAAAGGCAACAGAAACGGTTCACAAGACGCCTTGACAATTTTTGGCTGATCAGTCATTTCACACCTTAAAGCAGTGCAGATGAGAACTGCATCGGGATGAGAGATATTATATACCCTTGCATTACGTCCTACAGTGATGCGCCGTCCTCCTTGCCGAGTGGTTCTAGGCGCTTCAGTCCAAAACCGTGCTGTTAGTTTTAAGTAGTTCTAAGTCTAGGAGACTGATGATCTCAGATACTAAACCATTTGAACCATTTTTGCAGTGATGCAATGATCATTTTGCAAACAAAGGCTCACACATTGTAATCTTATAACGTGCAGCAAACCCTTAACTAGAATACAGTACTGTGATCTGCTAATGAAATCTTACAAAGACGATGCACTCCCATTTGGGGTTAACACATAGTTGCACGTTATAAAATTACGACGTGTGAGCCTTTCTTTGCAAAGTGATCGTCGCATCACTGCAGGACATCATGTAAGAGTATATAATACACTACTGGCCATTAAAATTGTTACACCACGAAGATGACGTGCTACAGGCGCGAAATTTAATCGATAGGAAAAGATGCTGTGATACGCAAATGATTAGCTTTTCAGAGCATTCACACAAAGCTGGCGCCGGTGGCGACACATACAACGTGCTGACACGAGGAAAGTTTTCAACCGATTTCTCATACACCAACAGCAGTTAACCGGCGTTGCCTGGTGAAACGTTGTTGTGATGCCTCGTGTAAGGAGGAGAAATGCGTACCATCACGTTTCCGACTTTGATAAAAGTCGGTTTGTAGATTATCGCGACTGCGGTTTATCGTATCGCGACATTGCTGCTTACTTTTGTCGAGATCTAATAATTGTTAGCAGAATATGGAATCGGTGGGTTCAGGAGGGTAATACGGAACGCCGTGCTGGATCCCAACGGCCTCATATCACTAGCAGTCGAGATGATAGGCATCTTATCCGCATGGCTGTAACGGATCGTGCAGCCACATCTCGATGCCTGAGTCAACAGATGGGGACGTTTGCAAGACAACAACCGTCTCCACGAACAGTTCGACGACGTTTGCAGCAGCATAGACTATCAGCTCGGAGACCATGGCTGCAGTTACCCTTGACGCTGCATCACAGACAGGAGTGCCAGCGGTGGTGTACTCAACGACGAACCTGGGTGCACAAACGGCAAAACGTCATTTTTTCGCATGAATCCAGGTTCTGTTTACAGCATCATGATGGTCGCATCCGTGTTCGGCGACATCGCGGTGAACGCACATTGGAAGCGTGTATTCGTCATCGCCATACTGGCGTATCACTCGGCGTGATGATATGGGGTGCCATTGGTTACACGTCTCGGTCACCTCTTGTTCGCACTGACGGCACTTTGAACAGTGGACGTTACATTTCAGATGTGTTACGATCCGTGGCTCTACCCTTCATTCGATACCTGCAAAACCCTACATTTCAGCAGGATAATGCACGACCGCATTTTGCAGGTCCTGTACAGGCCTTTCTGGATACAGAAAATGTTCGACTGTTGCCCTGACCAGCACATTCTCCAGATCTCTCAGCAATTGAATATGTCTGGTCAATGGTGGCCGAGCAACTGGTTCGTCACAATACGCCAGTCACTACCCTTGATGAACTGTGGTATCGTGTTGAAGCTGCATGGGTAGCTGTACCTGTACACGCCATCCAAGCTCTGTTTGACAATGCCCAGGCGTATCAAGGCCGTATTACGGCCAGAGGTGGTTGTTCTGGGTACTGATTTCTCAGGATCTATGCACCCAAACTGAGTAAAAATGTAATCACATGTAAGTTCTAACATAATATATTTGTCCAATGAATATCCGTTTATCATTTGCATTTCTTCTTGGTGTGGCACTTTTAATGGCCAGTAGTGTATCTTTCATCTCGATGCTATTATCATCTACATTGCCTTAAGGCGTGAATGACTGATCAACCAAATTGTCATTACGTCTTGTGAACCGTTTCAGCTGTCTTTATTTCATTTTACTGGTTTTAATGTATTTTTCGTCATATTTGAAAGAAGTATGATTGCAATTATTAATTCCGTTTTCCAGGTTTGTGATTATTTTTGAAACTGACGACTCCGTGCTTCTTAACTAGGTATGCGACCTTTCAAAAAACTCATTGCTTTAGTGACTGTGGCCAATCGACCGTTTGTGGTGTCAAATAGACATTTTAAAAGGCCCATTGTGTTTTCATACTTCGTTTGCTGTTGGTACTTCCAAGTACCACCTCTTTTGATACCTGCTGTGTTCAGACTGCATACAAACTTCCCACTTCCTCAGTTGATAGCTCAGTCTAAAATAACAGTCGGCGGCACTCAGTTTCGTTCTTTGTTACCCCCAACGGTAGCAGCGCCCCAAGGGGCCAGCAAACAACACTTCTGAATACGATATCGGATGAGTGCGAATGCTAACGTTTATATTGATTTGTAACATAGCTTTTACAATAGGTTGCGTATGTACTGGCATAAAAATCGAGAATGACTATAAAATCACAGCATATTTCTGATTATTTAGTGTTCTGAGAACCATGTGCATTACAGAACAGGTTATTTGATTCTCCTGTAACTTACAGACGTTTACCGAATAATGTCGTTTTCCTTTAATAACAAAAAATCGCTAGTAAACACACGAAGACCTGACCTTGTACAGAAAGACGTTTAATGTCTACCCAACAAAGAGGAGTTTTCTTCGCTATGCTTTCAGTAAAATCAGTAAATGTGAAAGGTAGGAAACCTGTATTTGATTGTAATATCTACATTATTCAACATACCAAATAAGCCACCACAACTGTAACTTAAAGGAAAGCCACACAGACGTGATAATAAATCGTCATATGTAATGAAACTGTTCCCAACACAGGAGAAAGCAGTTCCATAAATGTTGCTAAATCTGAGCACAAACGGCAAGAATCTTCAACACATTCCCTTTTGAAGCAAAAGTAATTATGATTAGAAAAATATTCATGTATTAGAAAGTTGAGCGAAGTGTAAGAGAGGGCGAATCGTTGGACTCAATAAAAAATGTTTGTGTCAAGGAAAGAGTCTAAGATAATAACAACAGACAACGACAGAAATATTTACTTCTTAAGCATTTAAAGTGTTTATGTTCTCTTGCTTTCAGCGAAATAAGTTGCAGATATTGGCACAGTCGAAAGTATTTCTGCATGAATGAGTTGTAGCTTATGTCGTTGAACTAGCGTTCTTCGGCTGTTTTTACATGTATTTCACGATAATTCATGTCCCTTGGTAACTTACTGGCGCACAGACCATAAAAATATAACCACTATTCCGTTAATTAAGTAGAAAATAAAAACAAATATTATCTTAACGACGCATGTGATTGTTTGCTTTCTCACCGCTTGGAGCGTTAGTGTCGCTCCAGCTGTCAAATGGTAGCAACTTTCCCACCAGAGAGAGTCGTGACTGTATTTATTAAGACTGTGGTAAAATGAAAATGAACGTCATTCTCCGGTAGGCCCCATACAGGGCAGGTCCGGCCACCTTGGTGCAGGTCTTATTACATTCGACGCCACATTGGGCGATATGCACGCCGGATGGGGATGAAATGATGATGAAGACAACACAATACCCAGGCTGGGAATCGAACCCGAGCCAGCATGACGGCAATCCGTCACGCTGACCACTCAGCTATGGGGGCGGACATTAGACTGTGGTGATAGGATGTAAATTTAAATACATGTTTGGCTTGAGTGGGAAGCATTTCACAGCCTTCTAGATCTCGCTTGCTTCTTAGAAGTTTTTCCTTACTATCTTTGATGACAGCTGAAGTTTTGCTTTGGGGGAGAGAGTATTTGTTTTGTTTACTGTCATACAATTGTTGGCAATTATTGTACTCACATACGTAGATATCTACATCGATATACATACTCCCCAAACCAACATATTGCGTGTGGAGTTGGGCACCTTGTACTATTATTAATCATTTCCATTCCTGTTCTAGTCGGAAACAGAACGAGGGAAAAAGACTGTCTACGTGCCTCCGAATGAACCCTGATTTCTCGTATCTTGCCTTTGTGGTCCTATGTATAGAAAAGTCATATGCCATGGATGGCTCGGAGACTCCGAAGGATAGGTTGAACCTCCTAGTTCGAAAGGTATTCCCCCTCCTTCGCACCTGCAGGCACCTTTCCTTCACGAAATATGAATTGTTTATGTATCATGTAGGTGACTGTAATTGGTATGTGTAAAGTGCCACGTTCGTGTTGGAGTTGATGGGAAAAGGCAGAGGCTGAAACCCACTGTCGGCTTGTAGACTAATAATGTCGAGCAGCATGAAGGGGACCGGCGAGCTCAACATACCCATCCTTTTACCGTACTTCGTGGTCCTTACGCGAAAGGTATGTTGGTGACAGTAGAATCGTCCTGCAGTCAGCTTCAAATGCCATTTCTCTAAATGTTCTTCAATAGAGTTCCTCGAAAAGAACGTCATCTTCCCTCCAAAGACTTCAATCTCCGTAAAACTTGTGTGTTTTTCGCACCCCATCGATAATAAATCGAGCAGGCCGCCACTGAATTGCTTCGATTTCTTTTCTTCTGTCAGTGACTGCTACCTTTGTATGGTTTCTCCTATCAATAAGGGAATATCTAAGAAGAAGAAGCGGACAGTAATCTATCCTAACATTCCATCTGCTGTACGTCCAATTCTACATGGGAAAGGACTGCCAATACCTGAACCACTGACAGAGTATGAGATTACTCCTGATGGAGATTCTGAATGTCCTGAACCATGTACATGACAAGATCCAGAGTTTCTTCCAAATATATCATCAACTGATGATAAACAAACGTTGTCTCATAATGAGTTAAGTGATCTCATTAGAGATTTGGAGCTCTCTAAAGCTAAGGCTGAGATTTTAGCATTAAGACAGTAGCAGTGCAATTATCTGGAAAGCAATGCAAATCTTTCATTGTACTGCAGAAGACAGCAACAATTTGCCCCTTTTTTTAACATGCAAGATAGTCTTGTGGCATGTGTAGACATAAATGGTCTAATGAAGGCTCTCAGAATTAATTGCAACCCTGATGAGTGGAGACTCTTTATTGATTCGTCAAAGTTGAGCTTAAAAGCAGTGATTTTACATATTGATAATGAGCTTCCTGCTATTACAGTTGGGATTACTCTGCATAAGAAAGAGTCATACCAAAACATGAAAATTTTACTAGAAGCCATCAAGTATAATGACTCTCAATGGCAGATCTGTGGTGGCTTAAAAGTGGTTGCACTGCTGTTAGGTATGTAGTTATGAGATATTAATTATTGCTGCTTTCTCTGTGAACGGGATAGCCGAGCTCATGCATCTCATTACAGTAAACATGAATGGCCCACCTGAAAGTCTCTTCAACCAGGTATAAAGAACATAAAGAGTGAAACTCTAGTAAACCCCTAAAAAGATTCTGCTCCCGCCCTTGCACATCAAGTTGGGTCTCATGAAAACTTTGCTAAGGGAATGAACAAAGATAGTGATGCATTTAAGTATTTAAGCCAAAACTTCACTTCTTAAGTGATGCTAAAGTAAAGGAGGGCATCTTTGTAGGCCCACAGTTTCAAGAGCTTTCTGGAGACCATATATTTGATGGAATCATACAAGATGATGAGAAGCATGCATGGTAATGTTTTAAGACAGTCTGTTTACAGTTCTTAGGGAACAAACAAGCAATAAATTACAAGGATATTGTAGATAACATGTTGTCAACGTATGGAAAACTTGGTTGCAACATGTTATTGAAAATGTATTTCTTACATAGTCATCTTGACTTCTTCCCCAAAGATTGTGGTGCAGTAAGTAATGAACATGGGGAGCAATTTCATCAAGATATTGCCATATTTGAGAAAAGCCGAGCCAGAAAGTGAAGTCCTACTATTTTAGCAGATTACTGCTAGACTGTCGTAAGGGATGATCCCAAGTATGTATATAAATGTCAAGCCAAGCGAAAACGGTCATCTGAATTTATTTCTGAACAAAATATGTAATTATATATACTGTACATATGGGCATTTAACATTTGTAATCCTTATATACATTTGTGACCAGTTAATTTATATATTTTCTCTTCTGCTTTACATAGATCTGGTACAAAGTAGACTTATCTCATGTAATATTATCGTCAGTTTTTCTTAATATTTTACTTTCGTACTTCCAGAATGACACTAAAATTTATCAGTGCATAACACATAACATAATTCAAGTAATTATTCACTTTAAATTTGTTATGCTGAATCTTGGGACATGACTACACATTTAGTTAGTGAGTTATTCATACAAAAATTTTGATTACTTTCTTTTAAAAATAACTAGAGCTAAATGTTCATGAAGATGATTATTTTGTACCATTTTATACTGAAATAAACACAATTAACTGAAAATCATGCAATTTACACTCTTTCACTTCAAATTAGTTGTTCATTTTATGTGCCACTATACATTAGGTGTTCTCTGTCAAGCAACTTTTAAACATTCATGTGTCATGACTCTATGCAACATGCACTTTGCAGTATTGTTGGTGGGAGAGACCGCACTTCCTATGAAGTCAGTAATAAGCGAGAAATGAAGCGAGTCGGTAGCAGGTCTGAAGCAAGAGGCTGAGAGGAGCGGTGTGCTTGCCAGCCACCAGCTATGATTTACAACTTCGCAAAATTTTATTCTTGTCAAGAAAAAGTTTAACTATGAATTACACAACCTCAGCCAAATTAATTAAAGAATAACGTCAGCTTTGCTCTTAAAGAATAACGTCAGCTTTGGTAATAAATACAGCCACTTACTACGACAGCCCACTGCAGCTAATAAAGTATAGTAAAACAGAGTAAGTATACTTATTTCACAGTTCAATGTAGCAGTCAGATGGCGATCCAGTAACAGTAAAAAAGGTAAGGAACAGTTTTGGGTTATTGCAGATAACGACTGAGGGCCATGACGACGACACATTCTATGTTTCGTCGAAATAATCAGAAAATCACTTTCAATAAGCAGAATATAAATTTGTATGCGAAGATTGAGAAAAAGAAAAAATTTCAAAGGGAAGATTTCATTTGTTATTATTAAGCAAGAGATCCTAAGGGAAGGTTTCATAGGTTATTGTAGAAGGGAAGGTTGCTTAGCAAAAGAGATATAGAGGAGACGGAAAGGTTTCAACCAAATGAGCAAAATGCAGAAGATCATGACGGATTTACGACTGGACTGAAGAATTTCTAGCAAATAGTTTGCTGTCCTTATGGTGGGTACACTGTCAACAACCACCAGCTATCAGTGCTCTGGGAGAAATGATGTGAATCAGCAACGCATCATCCTCCTCTGTTAGCCAGATGACTGGAGGTTCTATTCACATACAGTGTCCAGAGCATGTTGACAGGATGAACTTTTACATAGCACCTCACACTGATAACAGTCTTTTTCCTGTTAAAAGCCATGGATAAGAAGAAAATGAGCCATTACACTCTTAAGATGTCGTTGTTTTTTCTTCATCCAGATTTATCTTATTTTGGACAGTTATGACTCAACTTGTAAGTAAGTATAAATGTGTCTGATTCTCAAATGTGCTTCATACACAACGCAGACTTATTGACAGAACAGGAGTGGC
The DNA here is from genome assembly GCF_023897955.1 of Schistocerca gregaria. NCBI lineage: Eukaryota > Metazoa > Arthropoda > Insecta > Orthoptera > Acrididae > Schistocerca > Schistocerca gregaria. Next base: position 277,663,257 of record NC_064922.1, read on the forward strand.
AGGCTATGAATGTACCTTCCATCATAGCTCTCACTCTTCCCACACACAAATTTTGGTGGTGAATTTAATCTATTTTTTTTTTCTTTTTCCTTTAGGCTCCATGGCCAGGGTATAAGTGTCCAGCGCCATGAGGACAAATGTGTATCTCTTGTCTTTTCAGTGTGATGTGGGGGTCATAGGTTAGTTTCAACCGACATGAATTATGAATTCCTGCTATTATTCACATGTTTTAAAGCACAAGTCTGCTTCATACATTTTTCATGTTTCCCATCATTTTAACTCATGGTTCGTATGTCTTTTGCGGCACGGTGACCTCACAACCTACCAGTGGCAGCAGTGTTGGGCGATGATTTCGCTCTTAGCGGGATAATAGGGACGACACTGGTCTAGTGATCTTAAACTTTACGACTGTGGAAAGGGAACTCTCCAGACCATGGTATTCCTTTAAATAAAGACATAATTGAAACTTCCTGGCAGATTAAAACTGTGTGCCCGACCGAGACTCGAACTCGGGACCTTTGCATTTTGCGGGCAAATGCTCTACCAACTGAGCTACCGAAGCACGACTGATGCATGGTACTCACAGCTTTACTTCTTGCAGTACCTCGTCTCCTACCTTCCAAACTTTACAGAAGCTCTCCTGTGAACCTTGCAGAACTAGCACTCCTGAAAGAAAGGATATTGCGGAGACATGGCTTAGCCACAGCCTGCCAGGAAGTTTAATATCAGCGCACACTCCGCTGCAGAGTGAAAATCTCATTCTGGAAACATCCCCAAGGCTGTGGCTAAGCCATGTCTCCGCAATATCCTTTCTTTCAGGAGTGCTAGTTCTGCAAGGTTCGCAGGAGAGCTTCTGTAAAGTTTGGAAGGTAGGAGACGAGGTACTGGCAGAAGTATAGCTGTGAGTAGCGGGTGTGAGTTGTGCTTCAGCAGCTCAGTTCGTAGAGCACTTGCCCGCGAAAGGCGAAGGTCCCGAGTTCGAGTCTCGGTCGGGCACACAGTTTTATATCTGCCAGGAAGTTTCATATCAGCGCACACTCTGCTGCAGAGTGAAAATCTCATTCTGGTAAAGACATAATTGTTTCTATTACACAGCATACAGTTTGGATTATAGCTTAGGGAAATAAGTAGGCTTATGATGCTCTATAACATATGCGCTGCCTGGTGTTGTGTTAAACAAAGCACAAGTTGAGAAATCCAAACTTATAGGAGAAGCAGCATGTAGTATTTCTATAAGTAGTGAGACACCTATTAGTCAAAAGTAGCTTGGGGAAAACACCGTGAGAATGACAACACACACATCATTTGTCTAACAGACAGGACTGGACTAGTTGCATGGGTGACCTCTTTATTCCGGAGCTGCAGGCTTGGTCCTGGACGGTGAAATACACATCCTTTGTCTCAGTAAATCTGATGCCATAGTTCCATTATTCCAGGTCTCGGATTCTGATGTCATAGAACATGTCCCAGCATTCAAAGTCAACCATCTTGTTTCACCCTCTTGGAATCTGATATGATAGAGCCTGTTCCAGTATTTCACATCACCCATCTTGGATTCTGGCATCACATAGCATGTTCCAATATTCCAATTCAGCCATCTTTGATTCTGATATCATAGAACTTCTCCTAGTATTCCAGGTCAGTCAGCATCATAATGCATAATCTTATATTTTTGAATGTTACGACTTTTTATACATAAGGCAATTGCCCTCTGTGGGTGGAGGGAGAGGGGTTGGAAAATCTCGTGACTCATTTATGACGCCATTGATGACCTATTTTGCCCCAGAACTCCCATAGTGTACCTGCTGACATACTATCAAGCAGTGGCTTCTGTAATTTATTCTCCTGAAGCTGCAATTACCATTGTCGCCATTTAAAAATCTCATAAGTGTTAATTACAATACCTTGATCAAATTATTGCCAGCTTCAACGGCCAGTTCTTCATTGAGCTAACTTTAATGCACATCAGTCCGGGGTTGTGAATATTATATATCCAAAGAGCAGACGATGCATCAAGGAAATTGACTGGCCAAAGTACACTGCTACAATCCAGGAGAAGTTTCAGTCTTTTAATGGTTTTTTTTAGATCTGAAAGATGCCTATCAACAGCTCATTTCAATTACTCAAAAATGGTTCAAATGGTTCTAAGCACTATGGAACTTAACATCTGAGGTCATCAGTCCCCTAACCAACCTAAGAACACGACACAATATCATATGAATTAATCTGACATCAGTATGATTACAGTCAGAAGAAGATGTTTGTGGGAATCTATTAGTAAATTAGTTGACACAATGAAGAAAAGAACGAGTTGGTGGAATGACGAGGGGAAGTGGGTGGTGGACGATAAGAAGGAAGCCTGGAAAACATATATAGCGTCTCAGATGGAAGAAGACAGGATGGCATATAGGAAAAGAAGCTATGATGTGAAACAAGTATAAAAGGAAGCTAAATGGAACTTTTGAGATGAATTTGGAAACAGGGTCAAGGACAGAGCAAGAGAGAAGAACACACGAAGCTTCTGGAAAACAACAAAAGCAATAAAAGGGAAATGTGGGAAGCATAAAAAGACAGTTAAGAATAGGAGTAAGCTTGTTTCAGAGAAAGCAGCAGTTACTGAGGTGCAAAGAAGACAACATGAAGAATAATTCAAAAGAATTTAAGGTATTACAAGAAGAAGGACTTATCATCGAACAATATGAAATTCTGTAAGATCTATAAATTGAATGAGAGATAAAAGAACAGGAGGTAAAAATGGTGGTTGGCCATATTAGAACAGGAAGGGCTACGGGACCCAATAGGATAGCTCCAGAATTATTCAAGTATGGTGGAGCAGAGGTGTCCAAAGGAACCTACTAAGCTGTTCTAGAGAGTTTGGGAGGAGAACAGTATCCCAGAGGAATGGAAGAAAGAATTATACCCTTGCATAAGAAGGAATACAGTTATGACTGTGATAACTACAGGGCTGCTTGTGTATCATCAGTAGTCTATATGGTCTACAGTCGAGTATTGGATATGGACTGAGGAGCAGCCTGCTTTTAGGCTGGGTGGCAGATACATGACCATGTCTACACTGTAAAAATAATCATGAAAAAGAACACAGCCAAGAGTCAGAACATTCACCTCATGTTTCTCGATCTTAAAGCTGCATTTGACTCTGCGCCAAGGCAGTAGGTGTTGGAAGCACTGGAGGGTACCAATAAAATTGATGAATGCCTTGAAGACTGTGTGTGAACAACCAATGGGAGTCGTTTGTAGTGGCTGTGACAATTCTGGAGTATTCCCAATAGAGAAAGGGATCAAACAAGGTGATAGCCTCAGTCCCTTACTCTTTAACATCTTTCTAGGTTTGGTTGGTTGGTTGGGGAAGGAGACCAGACAGCGTGGTCATCAGTTTCATCGGATTAGGGAAGGATGGGGAAGGAAGTCGGCCGTGCCCTTTCAGAGGAACCATCCCGGCATTTGCCTGGAATGATTTAGGGAAATCACAGAAAACCTAAATCAGGATGGCCGGGCGCGGGATTGAACCGTCGTCCTCCCAAATGAGAGTCCAGTGTCTAACCACTGCGCCACCTCGCTCGGTAACATCTTTCTAGATGAAGCAATAAAAATATATGAGGGTCAGACCCACAGAACAAAACTTGGAATGTAGTGACTACTACCAGTCTATTTGCATTGCTCTATGCAGATGATACAGTATTGGTGGCTGACAGACCAGAAAGACTTTGGAGTGCTGTAGTGGAACGCTATGAAAAACTGAAGAGAAATGGAATGTTATTTAATGGCAGGTAAAAGCAAAGTAAGATGGATTTCAAACAGAAGAGATAGGATGAAGAACAAAATGTACTCTGTAATACTCTATTTTGAATATCTAGTCACTTTAGTAAGTAGTTATGGGAGAATAGAACAACAGAGCTTAACAGAACAATAAATTTGCAGTCTCAGCAAAGTACCAGTTGAACAACACAATACTAGAGAAGAAAGAGGTAAGTATCAAAACTAAAACTGAAATTTATAATGCCCTTATGTCACTAATTATAGTGTACTGTGTGGAGAGGTTGGCACTACCAGAAAAATACCTAAGTAGGATTACAGCCACAGAGATGAAGTTGATGAGGAAAGCAGTGGGAAGGACCAGGAAGAGATCGAATTAGATACGAAAAATTTCGTGAAGAGTCTAGGCAGGTGAAGAGAATCAGTGTAGTGGTTGAGGATACGCAGTAGGGATGGTATAGGCATGTTAAGGGAATGAGAGAAGAAAGAAAACCTAAACAAGTCTTTTAAATACGTTTGCAGGGGGGAGCTGGACAGAGAAGTCCCCACAACACCACGAAGTACAGGGTCGAGAAACTGGGACGCAGGAGTAGAAAAACAATCGTGGAAAAGATATTGGACAAGAATAAATCGGAATGGAAGAAACAGATAGAGCGAGGTTGCCCTGACGCTTGAAAGCGTAAGGTAAATGAAGAACAAAAAAAAGAAGAAACTACAACAACTTCCATTCTAATAAAAAAGGACGTCATCGTTTTGACACCACCACCTCTTCTCTAGTGGACACTAGAGTGCTCTACAGCTACAGCGCACCAAAAATGCTTACAGTTACTTACGGAAATAACAAAAGTAGAAATCTTCATTACATAGAAGAAAACAGCTGAGAGAGTTGGAAGACACTTAAAACACTACTAAAAGAACAGCTGGAAAAAATTCTTGTGAATATTTAACTAACAGTGTTGGTATCTGTGACGTATGGAGGACACTAACGTTTTTCAAAAACAAGAACTCAACTGAGCGTCAGCCAGTAAATGATAAATGGCTTGAAGACTTCGTAAACTTAGTAGCAACAGCTTCCGAAGGCGAGCAACCATTTAGTGCCCTGGAGCAAAGAGATTATACTCTCACGTGGTACTATTTTCGTACGAACCCATGAAAGGTACTAAAATGGCGGTAAATTCCTCAACAGACAAGGCTAGCATACACCCCTAGATGATAGAAAATCTCCCGTAAGTAGCATTAAGTAAACTGTTACAGATATTGAACCAAATATGCATGATCGACGAACTACCAGATGGTCCGTCACAGTCACAACAACTTGGAATAATGATGCACGGCAATAATTGAAAATAATTCGATACTTTGCGCAGTTTCCGAGTTAATTAGCATTGAAGTTAGCCAGTCAGACACATTGCAAACGCAAATTCAAGCGACCAGCCATAGACAGTTGCGCCAAACGTGTTATTCCAAACAAGAGTGACCCAAAAAAAGGACGTGGAACTGTGGTAAATATTGAACCCAAGCCAAAGGCGAAACAGCCTCGTGTGCAGTCTTCTACGCTATGATAACAAAAAAAATGGTTCAAATGGCTCTGAGCACTAAGGGACTTAACTGCTGAGGTCACCAGTCCCCTAGAACTTAGAACTACTTAAACCTAACTAACCTAAGGACGTCACACACATCCACCCAAGGCAGGATTCGAACCTGCGACCGTAGCGGTCGCGCGGTTCCAGACTGAAGTGCCTAGAACCGCTCGGCCACATAGGCCAGTGCTATGATAACAGTTGACACCAACTGCATTGGTGGACTGCTTGAATTTGGGTGTTCAACGGCGTGATTGGCTAACTTCAGCGCTCAGTAACTCGGAAACGGTTTAACGCAACGAATTCTTTTCCTAACAGTTATTGATTTTGCAGACAACCGCAAACATTTTTCCAAGGAGGCATTCGCCATCTACTCTCACAGTGTGATTAATGTATTAACAGTTATGACGATGATTTATGGAATAATAAGCACTTTGCTTGCTTATTTTTCTGTCTAGTTTTCATTTCATTGCCACTTATAATAGAAGATTAGACAACTCAAACAATGATACGATATGCTTATACTGAACAGTGGCATCTCCATTTTGTCTTTCCCTTCATTAGCTAGCGCCCACTAGATGTCAGGACTTACCTTTGCTTCCCGTGTGTTATTATTGATGCAGACTCAGTGAAAACACGCCGGAGCATTTCGAGAGGAGAGTGTCCGGGTACGTGGCTAGAGGACAACATGGACAGAGGTCGGCCTATCGGCTGTGTGGGCCGTTGGCTCTGTTTGAGCAGAGACCCGTTGGTTGTGTGTATTGTTATTGGCCGCATCGAAATTTTCAACACTCACTTCAGTGTGTTCAGCTGAATTGTCATCCCTTACGTCCATGCCGTGCACTTTTGGATGCTGGTGTTCAGCACTGGGCTTAAATTATGGAATAACGACTACCTGGTGTAGCAATGACTGGTATCACTCGCTCTGAGATATGCTCCCATCTGTGACTCTCGCTTTATGGATCTAAAAAAAATTTCACCTGTTGTAATTATTGCTAACCACAACTCGTCTGTTTGAGTTTAATCCATTTAATGGTTAGCACTTGTTCGGCATGTGTAACGGTGGCTGCTTGCTGTTATAAGTGCCACTTGAACTTTTGCCTTACTGTTGCTTGTTTATGCCACAAACAGTGTGGTATCTTAAATGTGCTGGCTTTCAAATCAATGTTATTTTCCTGTGAGCCGACAGGGCATTTGTTGTTGCCATAGTGTTTAACGAAACTGAATGTTTAGTGCTGATAAATTGTTCACAAGCTCTGTAGTAAATCTGATTTATTAAGTGCTTGTTTTAAACGCCTTTGGATTTTTTTGGATTTGTTGTTTAATTTTTGAATTATTTTGAGGAAATTTGTCGAACTAATGTGTGCTGATCAAATTGTGTTTTAGATCGTTCCGAAATTTAAGTGCCATGGAAGAGGGCCTTAGATGTAAATGCTAGCAATTAAGTACCACCTTCTAAAGGTAAGCTCCTGTTTCTCATAGAAATTTCAGCATTGTGCAGACAAGTCTCTGACGGTATAGCCTATGTGTTAATCACTGTTTCTCTATTTCAAGTAACTTTCTGAGATTAATGATTTCACCCTAATCAGTGATGTTATTTCTGGGGGAGACGTTTATACACTATCATTTTACCATTTTATGTCATTAAGCAGTGATTGGTCTGTGCAATTTTGGGTGACATTACTGTTTGATTATAATGGAAGATTTGAAGGTTTTATGACATTAAGTTAGTAATGCATAAGTGAATTACATTTGCTTAACTCGTATCTTTTAGCTCAAGTTTCACCTGACTGGCCTTTGTTAACAGCTCTTAATTTTACGAGTTGCAGATTCGCTGCTTGGAGCGGCACTTGGCTGTGGGAACCTGTTACTGTTATGCACCAGTGTGATGTTTTTTGGGAGTGTTTGTGGCTGCCTGACATTACGTTATTGGATATTGGAGCTGTTTACTGTAGCAGGGTATTTTTAAGTTCAGTTTGTTTAACCTATGCTCTTATTTACAAACTCTTATGTTAATATTTTCCACCAAATATTTTATGTCTCTCCTCATGTGGGGAATATTATCTGAATTATAATAAACCTTTAGATTTTTTAACTCAGGATATTTCACCCTGTAGTTATTGTGCTAATATTTGGAAACTATTTGTTTCATTTCTCTAGTGGTCTATGTTTGAGATGTTTTTCTAACTATTTTGCCATCGCTTCTATATTGTATTCATTTTATGTGTGTAAAAGAAATCTTGCTGGATCATAGCTTTGCCCCTTAACTTTCATTGTTGGTCGTTTATTGAGTTTTTGGACTTGTGATCTAGTAATTGCAGCTGCAGATATTCTTTTTAATTTCTTGTTTAAAAAATCCTTTTAAGAGCTGTAAGTGCTTCACAGACCAAATTGCTTTAATTAAGAAATGCCTTACCTTATTATCTTGCAATTTTGTATTTATTACTGATTTCTTGCTTGTGGCTTGGGGCCTATGATCAGTGGCTTAAACTGATCATTTGTAAAAAAAATAGTCCTATTGCATATTCTTTGACATGGTTAATACTGTATTGTATTTATCAGTGTAAAGTGTTCTGTAAATAAATGTGAACTGTTACAGGAAATTACCATGGGTCCACCCTTCCATGTGCCCTTGTCCTTTCCCATCTCATGTAAGGGAATTTCAGATACCTATATTGAAACCACATAAAGATGAATAACAAGTTGTGTCATATAGACCTGTTTCTGTTTCTTCTCGCATGGGCATAACTTTGGAACATTTGTTTGAATGTCATTTGGAACAGTCATTGGAATCAAGTCATATCCTGTCGTCGAGTCAATATGGGTTCATATAAAGCAAGGGAACAGCAAATAATGAAAATTCTCAAACTTTGACGTAATTAATGCAGTGGACAAGAGAAGATAATATTGCACCTCACTTTCTTGATGGCCTTGGAGTCTACACTAATGTTCACACACCTATGCAAACTGTTAGACTACCACCACAGCTGATTTACAGAATTAGCACTTTCCTCACAGAAAGATGCATATGAATTCACATTTGGAATAAATTAATTGGACCATATATTCTTACAACTAATCAAAATATCCACAGGTGTACTGCCGGTCTATAGTGTCCAACGGGCACAATATTTCGGCGATCAAACATGTCGCCATCATCAGGTGATGATGGCGACATGTTTGATCGCCGAAATATTATGCCCGTTGGACACTATAGACCGGCAGTACATCCGTGGATATTTTGATTATCAAATACGGCGGGAGAAACTCAAGAATCACTTCTTACAACTAGTCTCCCATGAGGAGCTGTCGTCAGCCACATACTGTTTGTACTCTTTGCTAAAGAGCTTGAGAGAATGATCCCTTCCCCTGCAATATTTGTAAGCGTAGACCAGTGGTCTGGATAAGGCAGTGTGTGAGCTGTCAAAGACGACAGGCTTACTGGATCAAAGTTACACACGTATGGCAGACCGACTTCTCCAGAAAAATCTGTAATTGTTCCTTTCACAAAACGAATTACACCATGCTGTTTGAATAGTGTGAGATTCTTGGTTCGTAAAATACAAATAAAACCCTAGGCTAGATTTCTTGACGTTCTCTTTGGTTCCAGAATATGTTTGGGGCTTCAAATTCAAACTCTGATTAGTATGTGGAAGAAAGCATTGAACCTTATCAGATTGGTGACAAGAGTAGGGTGTGGTTGGGGAGGGGGGGGGGTTCACCTAAACTTTCTACTTGCATTATACCGGTTGTTGATACATTCCCATATATATTATGATGTGTGGTCTATCACAATGCTGATAAATAATATTCAACACTGCCAGACAAACTGCAATACAAAATCCACACATCTGTGTCAGAACCATGCTTTCTTATCCCACTACCGTCCTTCTCCTGGAAAGGAACCTTTACATATTAACAAATCAAGTCTGGGTAAATGATGTATTTTACAAAGAATGGAAGGTACTACCTATCCACTGACCAAGAAGTGTAAAACAGTCTCACAAACTGAGAATTGTAGACACGTGAGGAAAAAGCATCTTCATCTCTGTGAACAGTACAGACACTGAAAATAACTACAAACTAAAATTCGGTGAATTGAGGTCCTTCCAGTGTTCCTGTATGACTGTCAAAGTTCTTCTCAAAATATTCCTGCAACACACGGAGCGTTCAAAGCACAAGAGAATCCATTTTTGGTAAATTTGGACTTATTCCACATTAAGGAATGCAGCTTCTTTTAAAGTATAAAAAGGTTCATGTCTATATGTTGTAGCCGACCGGAGTGGCCGAGTGGTTCTAGGCGCTTCAGTTTGGAACCGCACGACTGCTACGCTCACAGGTTCGAATCCTGCCTCGGGCATGGATGTGTGTGTTGTCATTAGGTTAGTTAGGTTTAAGTAGTTCTAAGTTCTAGTGGACTGATAACCTCAGATGTTAAGTCCCATAGTGCTCAGAGTCATTTTTTTTCTATATGTTGTAAATAACTGCTCTAGGATTGGGAGCACTGTTGAACATAGAGGAAAGCACTCTTTTGTTCAGAGCATAATTGAAACATGTCCATGTTTGTTTTGTTAGTGTGTGAGCTCTCATTAAAGCAGACTAATGATAATGAGTGACTCACCTGAAGGTATAGAACATAACACTTTGGAATATCATCATTGTAGCTGAGGTAAGCCACTAATGAATTTGTAAGTTTGATAGGTGAGAAGTTAACAAACGAGTTAATAACCAGACTTGCCTTTTGAGCTTAACTGTATGATAACAATCCTTGATGGTACTTTCACAATCACTGTATATTAAATTACCACATTTCTCTTTTGATGTAAGAGAGGACACAGCTGCTGAGTAAGGTGATGCTGCTGCAGCAGCTGACAACAATGTCTGCAATCAAGATAGAACAGAATGCAGAGGAGTAAGACATTCTTGATAGCATGAGATGTGGTAGAGGGATATCAGACAACAGCAGGCGAACTGTGGGCAAGAATGTACCACAAGGAAGGACATAAGAATTCCAGAAAAAAGTTGTTTGCTAAAGCTCCCTGCTGCAAGTTACAATGTCACACTCAACGAAAAGAAGAATAGAAAGGAAACATTTCATTTCTTCTGGAAGCTTAGTGATTACAGTTGGCAAAATGTGTACTTTTGGGGACTTTTTCAGCCATGCCCAACTATAAGGTGTTGGAAAAGAGCTCAATCCGAAAATCCTAAAGGGGTTACCTTCTGATAATTCTGTGGCTGGAGTGGGGTATCTGAGGGTGAGTACACTTAGAAAAGTAATATTATATTCAGACTCTTTTATCGGCCAAAACAGGACCATTAAAATGACATTGTCTCTTATGAAGGTATGCCAAGGCCAGAGAGTGAAATGTCAGCCACTTGTCACAAATTCTTGGTATCAGGATATTCTTGCTTAACTAATTATCATGATTTTGGTTTAGTGGAGAAAGCCAGTAGGAAAATTTCTCACATTTGCATACCAAATGATTTAATGGGAGTTGTTCAATAAGTGAAGGAAACATCCCCAGATTAGAGTTCATTGAAATGAAATTCTCGTATTTGTCGTCCTCTAGAAGCAAAGAAACAGAAAAAAATTAGTTGATGGTTATGGCATCAACTACCTGACTATGAGAGGGTTACATTGTAAAATAGAATCTCATTAATCCTGATGTTTAAGCAGACACTGAACACTGATGTGTAACACGATGAAGTTCGCTTAAGAAAGACGCTCAGGCATCCCATCACATACCTACGTAACATCTACCTGGGCTGTCTCTATACCAAATGTCGACCAGGAACGAAATAGAAGAAAAAGGGCGTCAAGGGATTACTGCTATACACTCCATTTGTGCATCGCCGTAATTTCAAGAACCTACTATCTGACACTGCTACAACAGCTTCCTTGACTTTGCATGATCAGTCAGACGACAGTGAATACATTTGTCATCGAATCTGAATTTCATAACTTCCTGTTTAGAAATACGTGTTGCAAGCAAACACAGGGAATAAAATTATAATTATATGTTCAAGAAATGTATTTTCTTTAGCGTTTCCTCAATAAAACCTGAAGATTAGAATAAAGACGAACCTGCGAGTACATTTCATTCAATGCACAAAAGGATAAAGTCCTAAATTTTACTTTTCTGTTCAAGGAACCATGTAATAGCAGTTCAATTTACCCACCTTCAGTATGAGTAACCTTAAAGAAACCATATTATGTCACTCAAACAATTTGAAATTGTGTAACTTTTTCTTGTAATTAATTACTGAGCGAAAACTTTGTCTATTTTTTCAAAACCTTATTTGTGGCTTGATTCCCTTGTGTACTGAACGTCCCACATGCCAACTTTTCCGGCAATGCTATCAAGCGAAAAAGGCTGGTCAAATGGTAGAATTTGTTTGAATTAAATCTCACTCTAGCATTCCATACAGTGACAAAGCAGATCAACTAGCGAGGGTTGCAGTTAACAGCGGAAGACCTATGGACATAAAGCTCATACACAGACAACTTCCTGAAAATAAAACCAGTGATTTTCTCATGACAGGACGAAAGGTAAGAAAGTCAGAAAAGGGGGTGGGAAGCTATGCAAGTATACAGCCATGGTTTGTAAAGTCCAAACGCTCAAGAAAAATAATAGGGTCTCTTGTGAAAATAAGTCTCACTTGTGGATCTTTCCTCTAGAACTTACGCAGAGCCAGCATACCAGTGCCCTGTACTGTCAATATGGTGACATCATAATTTGTGATGTAAATCAAATTCTATTGCAATGCAAGCGCTATGAGAAAGAGAGAGTCAGATTTTTAAAGGAGCTCACAAGACTTCGTCACTATGAGCCACGTTTCTCTATTTCAGTTCTTGCAATGAAATGTTATTAACCAGGAGACCCCATGAGAAGTTGTTCATCCACCTATTGCAAGTCCTTTCGTTTCATGTGACTTCGGCGACTTGCACGTCGACCATGATGAAACGAGAATGAGGACATTACTCAGTCCCCATGTGGATAAAGTTCCCAGCCCAGTTGGGAATCGAACTTCGGTGCATGTCAGTCAGTCACACTGACCACTCAACTATGGGGTTGGACCTAGTTCTCACAGCTACAGCCCGAAGTGCATATGATGCCACAGCGAGATAAATAGCACAAGAAGATATAAAAATCTAAAAGTAATGGTGGCCCTTGAACTTCCTTAAAGAACTGAATCACTTTTTAATATGAACAAGTGGTTAGCTGTAGGCCTATCTAAGTGTGTAACTGAATAAATATAACAGTTACAACTTGAATTCAAATGTAAGAATATATGCCAAAAGATGTATGTATGTGAACGCCAAATCTTACCTTGTTATAATTGCTTATCCTTTTAACTTATGTTGACTAAAAAGTAAGTATGCTTGAAGCCTAAAAAGAAAAATATTAAATAACGCAGCTTCTCTTATTTACTGCTGTGTTCTGCACTGTTCGTTCCTGCAGTTCCAAATGAGAGGAATCCAATTTTGTCTCTGTGGTATCAGTAAGGATCCACAGCAGCCTGCATTAGAGGCGGCTGTGGACGAGAATATTCTTCGATTTATTCGTTATATAGAGGAGTGAATAGTATATCTTTGATTGGGACTTATGTCTTTGAAGTATTCTGTTGATAAAATCTCTGGCAACAAACACTGTTGACTGTTTATAGTGCTGTGCATTTGTTTATATTCAATGTTGTGTATAATGTTTCACGTGGCGAGGTGACCAGCTGTGATTGCGAAGCATAAATTTTATGAAACTAAGTTAGCTTAAAACCAAGCGCAATGCCGAAGATAAAGGCAGAGAAGAAGACAAGGCAGCATCAGCTGGTAGCCAAACAGGGTAAGGCATTCCATAATTTAGAAGAGGGATCGACGTTTTCATTACTGAGTTAGAACAACTGTCACTTTTGTGAGTAGTGTAATGTGCGTCTTGTTCACACACCTAACGATCTCTGCTTTTGCGTGTCTTTATCTGAGAGTGTGATTCTGTGTTTGTGTATTTTCGATCGAACTACTTCGCTAGTGTTCTTTTCTATAACGTGACATGTTTTTGAGTTGTCCAGTATCTATGAGAAAGGCATTAGAAGGCTTCGACACGTCTGTAATATTCCATGGCATCAACTGTATGACATTATCTTAAGATTTATAACGTTGCCATATTAATGATGCCGTCAGTCAATCTGTGCAGTGACGCGTTGTTAATTATTCCCAGGCTTGGTTTGGAAGCTGTGTGTATCAGATTAATACATAATCGTATGATAAAAAAAAAGAGTATCCGTTAGACTTTTTGCCTCACTGAATAGTAAAGTATGCTCTTAGGGTACTGCTTTGGTTGCTGGCGAAAGACTATGTGGAATAGAAGCAGTTTTTATGAGGATTACCGTCGTTGAAGTTACAGTAATTAGCATCATTTATTATTATTGCCGTTCTTGCAAACTAATTTAAGCAACCAAAAAAAAAAAACACATTCATAAATGTATACGAATATTCGACTTATTTTGGAGTCAAGTAGCCTATCTAATATGAGCATTTTGATGCGTATTACGCATGTCTGTCTTGTGTAAACTACAAAACGTGCAAGGAGTTGTCCAATATGTAATTTCTACTGATATATTGTTATCCAGAATCGGACACACAGCATTTTTAAAAGATGATTATGACAGGTTTTTCAGTATATTAGCATCTGCATTTCTGTAGTTTTTTGACCTTCACTGTTTGTCAGTTTCATGTTAGTACTTACAGAGTTCTCATCCTGGATGGTGTTTGTTAATCTGGAATGCTTATGGTCTTTAATAACATGAAAAGTTGAGAAGATTCAGATAAGAGCTAAGTGAATTATCATGTGTTTAGTTGAGACAAGGACAGCACATAAATATGCAGCACATTCAGTGTGATACACAACAAAAAACACATATATAAATTACAGGCAGAATTACTCTTGCAATTCTGATACAAGACATTACAAGATGATGTGAAAAAAATATTCTCCCTCCTACATACGTATTATCCAGCTGTGACATACCTCATACCCATCACTGCACTGGGATGAAGTCATGCTGACCCATCTCCAAATTGGACACGACCCACTAATTCATTGCTTCATAACCCAATTAGAGGACTCCCCAGTCTGTGATCCCTCTGGTGTACAAATCAGTGTACACCTCATTTTACCTGAGTATACGTCATATTTTGATGAGAACTTGGAAGCAAATGTAATCTGCCCTCTGTTTTAACTATTGACATTTATGGAAAGCTACTGTGTGAGGACTGGATTTAGACTATAGGTTTTAGCGGGCACAACCAGCCCCACTCATTTGCTGTACTGTTTTATTTCTGTTCTATTGAACTGTTCTTTTTATCACAAATTTTAGAGAGCAGGCTGTGTGTATGTGTGTGTGTGTGTGTGTGTGTGTGTGTGTATTGTTGTGGTGGTGGTGGTCTTCAGTCCAGAGACTGGTTTGATGCAGCTCTCCATGCTACATCCTTCTGAATCTGTTTAGTGTATTCATCTCGTGGTCTCCTTCTACCATTCTTACCCTCCACGCTGCCCTCCAATACTAGATTGGTGATCCCTTGATGCCTCATTAAATCCTCCATGCTGCACTCCAATACTAAATTGGTGATCCTTTGATGCCTCATTAGAATTCTTCTGTAGCACCACATTTCAAAAGCTACTGTTCTCTTCTCACATAAACTATTTATTGTCCATGTTTCACTGCCATACATGGCTACACTCCATAGAAATACTTTCAGAAAAATTCCTGACACTTAATTCTATACTCGGTGTTAACAAATTTTCTCCTCCATGGATATTAATTCCTACTCCAATTTTTTCTTTTGTTTCCTTTACTGCTTGCTCAATATACAGATTGAATAATATCAGGGATCAGCTACAACCCTGTCTCACTCACTTCCCAACCACTGCTTCCCTTTCATGCCCCTTGACTCCTATAATTTCCATCCGGTTTCTGTGCAAATTGTAAATAGCCTTTTGCTCCCTGTATTTTGTCCCTGTTACCTTCAGAATTTGTTAGAGAAGTGTTTACTTTAATTACACACACATACATTTTAAGCAGAATTGAAAGTTGAGATTCCACCCATGGATTTGTCCCTTGAGGTCACGAATATGGCACACACTCCTGTTTGTATTTCAGATGTGACCAAGATGTCACTCATTACACCTGTGAACAAACAGAAATAACACATGTAATGTTTAATTCCACCAATAGAATCAAGCTAACAGGACAACTGTGGAAAGTAGGACATTTTTGTTGGAGTCAAACTAAATATATGACACTAAAACTCACACCACAATTCCAAATCAGATATTAAGCCACAATTTAAGCACACAAAATTCTGAATGTTAACACAACTTAAAAAAGACATTTGTATCATAAATTCTTCCTGTCCTATACAGTTCAAACAAAGACCAAAGTACTAGTAACCCACACACAACTCGAAAATCCACCATCTCAAATTTCATTTGACCTACATAGCTCCTAAAAAGCCCTCAATACCAGGAACCCCAAAACAATTTGAAAACCTAGTATCACAAATTTCAGTTGACCTGTATAGTTCACACGAAGCCTGCGGTTCCAAAAACAAAATGCACACACATCATCAAATCAGTTATTGAAACCTTCACTTACACTATCTGTCTAAAACAAAGTCCACAGTAAAAAGAACCAAAACTCACTCCTGTAACTAATACCAAAAACGGAACTTAACCAACAATGATAAACCAATATTCACAATACCTAATAACCACAACCCACCACACTTGTGAGGCACTAAAGAAAAGAAACAAATCCTGAAATACATAAAAATTAGCATCATTTCCAGTTTCAATAAACATAAACATGCATACCATACATATTACAATAGCAATAGCAAATAAAGCCACAAAAATAGTTATCAGCCATAACCACCATCCCATAAATCTAGGTTGACCCCCTCCTCTGCCCCCCTCTCCACACACACACACACACACACACACACACACACACACACACACACACACACACACACACACAAATCATCTGCAATTTGTGTAAATAACTGTAGGAACTTGATCGCAGACAACATAATGTCATCCATTGCGGCAAGCAATGGCCTGCTTATAAATTTCTGTGTTGTATCCGTAACTAAGAGAAAAATAATATTGAGTCCCTCACAATAATAAATATTCCAAACATGAATCTATTAGCCACAATAGCTAAAATCGTAGTAACTCACTATCAAACCAACGCTGACTCTTCCATTAACAACCTGACACACTCAGCTTACAATGTTTAATGTCTCACTAACGTATCTAACAAACAACTTTGAAACATAAACATTGAACACAAGCGGGTGTCACCAAACACCACAACACACCATCTACAAACATAGTTTCATCACAGTCAAAGCAAACTTGTGGATTTGAATTTTTGGTAGACCATAAATTTGTACCCAGCCACAAAAGTAATTCAGAGAACTGCATAATTCCACTGTGCTAGATTGTGCAGTGTACAGTAGGGGTGACATTCACTTCTTTAATCCTGTTTTAGCTTTTTATGGATTCCCTGAATTATTTCATGTGAATGCCGGCAAAGATCCCCCCAGCAACTTTATTTAAAATAGCTAATTTTCTTCTCAAATGGTTGCAGGGATTCACAAGCTTTTGAACACTATCTCCATCCTATCCCACTCAGCCATCATAGACCCAGAACACTGCCTACCCTATGGTGTGTAATTGCAGTCTACGGTGCCAGTGAACTTGAATTGATAGTCATTTGTATCATCGGTAACAGTAAAGTATTTTTGTTAGTAGCTAGTTTCGTTATGAAAAACTGATGCGGACTGTAAATTGAAAGTAATAACAAAGAACATGGAAACAGAGCAGCTGAGTGACATTTTGACCGTCCTCCAACAGAAAAAAAAACATTTGGGATTTCTGTAGTAGTAAAGAAGAATTGGGAAAAAAATGAAGAAGACTAAATGTGCAAGTAGAGGACTGATTGCAAAGTGGCCAAAACTAGAAGATAACATATTGAAATGGATTCAAGAACACTGTCGAAATGGCATTGGAATTACTACAAAAAGTGATTCAAATACACGCTCGTAAGCTAGTGCTACAGTGAGGCTTAAGAGACTTTAAGGGTATAGTTGGCTGGTGCTACAGATTTATGAAGCATTGTGGACTTAGCATGAAAACCAAAATATCTCAGAAAATCCTGCAAGAGTGTGAAGAGAAAATACTATCTTTCCATTGCTGTATTATTTAACATCAAAACAAAAACAGAACTGTTGCTTTGAAAAGTGCTAAAATTGTAGCTATAAAAACAAGTGAACATGTCAAATGCACTACACTGTTAGCCTTCCATGCTGTGCTGATCGTACTAAACTCAATCTGATGATCATTTCCAAATGCACAATGCCAAAACCACTCAGCTAAGCAGGCGGACTGAGGAATGGAACAAATGGATGATGGGTGAAACCCAACATGAATCCGCACTGAAGGAAGCTTTAAAATTACCTGCTATCAAACAAGTGTACGAATGGATAAAACAGTCGTGGTCTGGAGTGAGAGAAGACATTGTTGTTAAACCTTCAAAGAAGTGCAGCATAGGCAATGCTCTCGATGCCAGTGAAGACCATATTATCAATGAAGAGGGCAACTATGACAATGGAGAGTAAGAGAAAGAAAAAAGTTCAAATGATGAATTTCAGGGATGTTAAAGATCAGTTCGGTTTTATAACCTAAGTTTTTTCCCCTTTTTTTCCTGTCTTTGCAGTATAGTAATAAAAATGGTAAAAATGATATTCTTTAAAAAAAAAATGCTTAAAATTTAAGATGTGTGTCATAGTCCGTAGTGCCTTATAGCCTGTAAAATACTGTACATATAGCTCTATGTGATGGTCTGTGCAGTAGGTTCATAGAAAAATAAATGTATTTGCTATGAAGATAATAACATTCCCTTTAAGTATTAACCTTTAATTGTGAAATTTGGTAATAGAAATCATGGCTTAAAGTGTGAAATTTAGTAGCCAAAAGCTACAGACTGGTGCATTTCATATGATATGAATTGTATTATTGTTTGAGTAAACTGTCCTAGTGTTTAAGGTACTGGACTTCTGGGAATGGTGGTTTCCCTAAACCACCTCAGGCTAATGCTGTGGTGATTCATTAAAGACAATTAATTGTATCCAAATGTACTTGGGCTTCATATGTAAGGACCCTCGGAACAAGCATTAAATTTTTATTGTAAGATGTGTGTCTCTTCAGATTAGGTACAGAATTAGTTATTGTTTCATTCTGAAGCTCTAACAACCTCTGTTTTAGCAGAGTAAATTATGAGAAACCATGTCTGGCCTATTATGCAAGCTACTGTTCATTTTAATTCTCAAGCATATTTCAGTACCATTGTATCATAATCAGTGGGTACTTTACTCTGTTCTGTAAAATAAAGAAATGTTTACAATTACAGTTAGCCGAAGGGAAATTAGGTTTAAAAGCATTTTCCACTCGTGTTGTCCTGGGGGGGGGGGGGGGGGGGTTATGTCTGTGGCTGTGTCGTAACTATAAACCAAAGGTAATGGATCAGTGTCACTTGAGCAAACATGCAGGATGCATTACAGACGTATGTGTAACTGTACCTTCAAATCAGCGAGTTTGAAAGAGGGTATCTTATTGACATGAGATAATTTGTTGCAGCTACCTGGGAAATTGCTGCGTGTGTGGGATGAAGTGTTTCAGCAGCACAACAGGTATTTGCAGAGTGGCTCACGAAAGGCCGTAGAACACTGTGAGTTGGGTCAGATTGTACCACCCAGACTACCCCCCCCCCCCCTTTCTCTCCCCCGCCCCCCCCTCCAAGAAAATCGACACCTCATCCAAATGGCATTGCAGGACATATCTGCATCCTCCTCAGCTCTGGAATATCAGTGGAATAGTGTAACACATCATACACTATCAGAGGTAACCGTCCATTGCTGTTTATTATGGCATGGATTACGTCCGCATCATCCAGTTGTCTGCCTACCTTTGACGAATTTGCGGAAGCATGCTAGATGGCAGTGGTATATGGAATAATGTTACTGGGGACAGTAATGGCAACAAATAGTGTTTTTGGGTGAATACAGGTTCTGTTTGTTTGAAAATGATGGCCACATTTTGGTTTGCCGCAGGCAGGGGGAATGGCATCACAGTGACAGTATTCGCACAAGACATGCAGTGCCAACTCAAGGCCTTATGATGTGGGGTACTATTGGGTACAATCACATATCATAGTTGGTGTATGTTCAGGGCACTGTGACTAGTGTGACCTATGTGAATGACATCCTGCGACCTGTAGTCATATCCTTTCAGCACAACACCCTAGATGTCATTTTTCAGCAAGACAGTGCACAGCCACATGTTGCTGCCCAAACAATTGCCTTCCTGGTGTCATGATGTAAGTCTTTCGCCCTGGCCCACTAGGTCACCAGACTTGTTACCAATCGAAAATATGTGGAATATGTTGAAACAATGGGTGCAGCTTTGTAATCCAGTGCCAACCACCACAAATGAACTTTGGAACCAGATGAATGCAGCATGGGTGGTTATACTGCAGGACACCGTTCATGCCTTATACTTGTTGATGCCATCATGCATGGAATAAGTTATCAGGGCCCATGGTGGATCCTGTGCCTACTAGGCAACGGGATATGTGCTGACCTGAGGTGACTGAAATGCTAGTGATTTCTCATACTAAAGTACATGTCTTGTGAATGTGGGCGTCCTGTTTGTAGTCGTTCAATGTTTTCTGTTTTTTGTGAACATGTGTGTATGTATTACCTTGTTTTTCTAGAATGTTAGGTTCTTTTAGGACCTTCTTTATATTATGGCAAGCTATACATAGTGTCCCAGGAGGAATGGCCAATATCCCAGTATGTGACATGACATAAAGACTCAGTTGAAGTAAAAAAAAAAAATTTTTTTTTAATCTTCATATGGACATATCCCTATTCTGAATGGTTTCTGATATAGAATATATTTAATGTACATTTGTTTTTAGGGTAGTAACAGGCATGTATGTGTCTTACTGTAATCACTAGATTGCTCATGGTAGTACAATTAACTGGCCACAGTTATCACCAAACCTCAAGCCTTTAGATGTTTGTTTATGGGGTTGGGTGAAGTCTGAGGTGAACTAATGAAAGGTGAATACACAATCTGAAGTGCTTGTTGTATCCCTAAATACCAACACACTGTACAACAATGCAAATGGGGTCTCATACAACATTAAATTCTAGAAAATGTGTTAAAAATCAAAACAGATGTAAAATGCTTTTAAACTTAATTTTGACTCTAAGAATCATGTAAAATATATTTACATTTTGCAGAACTCAATAAAAGTACTGACTGATGATAAGTCAGCTGAAACATGTTGGGAGATTAGACTGAACAGTTGCTTGCATAATTGGTGGATCCAAATTCCTGTAATTTAATCTGCAAACACAGATGCTGTTAGAGTTTCAGAACCAAACAGTGATTAATTCTGTACTATAATTTGAAGAATGACTCATGTTGCAATAAAATTTAATGCTTCTTCAGAAGTGTAAATTTAATATTAATGTCACTTCTCAACTTTAGTTTATTGTTAGGACATGAGCTGCCCAGAATCTCCACCACCACCACCTTTCCCTCCTAATACCTTTCTCTTGCCAAATAACAAACACATTTGTTATATTTCTTATACCCCCTTGCACACAGAAGAAAAATACGTTATGTGGATGAATAATGATATTTTCTTTCTTTCAGGAATTCTATTCAACAAAGAATTTGGTCAACATATTTTGAAGAATCCTTTGATAATTCAAAGTATGATTGAAAAAGCTGCTCTACGACCTACTGATGTAGTTCTAGAAATTGGTCCAGGTACTGGAAATATGACTGTCAAACTTCTTGAAAGGGCTAAAAAAGTTATAGCCTGTGAAATAGATACACGGTAAGAGGAACTTCGTAATTATTCTATAAATTCAATGAAAATGCATTGCTTTATTAAAATTTACTTTACCATTTGATAAAGAAGGATATGTAATGTAATATTCTTGTTTTCAGTTTAGTTGCTGAACTGCAAAAAAGGGTACAAGGTACACCAATGCAATCTAAACTGCATATATTGATTGGTGATGTTCTAAAGTCAGACTTGCCATTCTTTGACTTGTGTGTGGCAAATATCCCATATCAGATCTCGTCACGTCTAGTTTTCAAGCTCCTTTTACACAGGCCGTTCTTCCGTTGCGCAGTAATTATGTTCCAACGAGAATTTGCTCAAAGGCTTGTTGCAAAACCTGGTGATAAACTGTACTGTAGATTGTCCATTAACACTCAGCTTTTAGCAAGAGTGGATATGCTATTGAAGGTTTGTGTTCAAGACATAATTGTCTCACCATTTTCTCATTGCAGAATCTAGTGAACACCCGTTTTTGAAAACTGTACAAAATAACATGTTTTGCAGGTAGGGAAGAACAATTTCAAGCCACCTCCAAAGGTGGAATCAAGTGTAGTTCGAATAGAGCCTAGAAATCCTCCGCCTCCCATCAATTTTACAGAGTGGGATGGGCTTACAAGAATTGCCTTCACAAGAAAGAATAAAACATTGGGCTCAGCATTTAAACAGTCATCAGTTCTTGCTGCACTTGAAAAGAATTACAAGATTCACTGTTCATTACACAACATAGTAAGTATCCCTGTTACTTCTAATATGCAGCCACCAATTTAAGACTAACAACATGCTAAATTCGAGGAAAAATAATTAAGACTGTGGAATATAAATAGAAGTCTTCATTTTAAATGCATGATGTTGAGAATTATAGCTCTATATTGTTTAAAGTGCAAATAAAGGTGGTGCCAGCTAAAGGATAGTACAAGATCACAATGAAAAGTTCTTTGTGTGGCAGTGAAATACTATTTTTTAGTTAAATGTGCCTTTATTTTTGTGACATAGGCCCCTTTTAGGCCAAAAATGTCCAACATTTTTGTGGTAATTAGATTGTGTTCCTGAAGTGTGATTCTGGAAGGTATGCTATAACGTCTTTATTAGACCAAAACATTCTCTGTCTCCACATTTGGCTAACAAGAGAGATAAGGCAGTGGCAAGACACTGGATTTATGTATGTGATAATAGTAATTTAGATCTCCATCTGCCCATCTTTTTTATGGTTTCCATAAGTCACTTATGGAAGTCATTTTTGACTTCCATAAATTTCTGGTAATAGCCTTTGTGACAGATGAGGTGGACTTACCCTTTTTGGTGCCAAATATCCACCTACTGCTTTGATTGTTGTTTCAGGATGGTTCCTTTGAAAGAGCATGAATGTTTACGTTCCTCAATTCGAGCTTGTGCTTTAACTCTAATGACCACGTTATCAATAGGACATCTAACCGAAATCTTTCTTCTTTTTTAGCTATAGGCTTCTTTAGCTGTCGGAATAAGTGTCTGGTATAGAAGAGAGATCTGTAAATTACAGTTGATGTTCCAAGTATTTGTACCTCAGATACCTCAATTTTAATGTTGCCACAGCTCCTTTCAGCACCCTGATGAAAGGAAATATTTTTCTTTTGCTCCTCAGCATTTCCTTGTGTGTCTTTTTCACTCTGTGGATCCAGAAGACACATGTGGTATTCACTAGTTATTGATTTAAGCCAGTCATTTTTGACTTCCATACATTTCTGGTAATAGCCTTTGTGACCGATGAGGTGGACTTACCCTTTTTGGTGCCAAATATCCACCTACTGCTTTGATTGTTGTTTCAATTCTATAATAAACTAGTGGGCTCATATCCCCAGTAACAAATCGCCACACAAAATAAGTTAGCCTTTTTCTTTGTTTCAGCCCGTATTCAACATATATGTGCCTGCGTATTGCACGAAGCTCATGATTCATATGGATTATTTTGAATAGAAACTATGCTGAAATGTGCTGACATTAACTGTTGTAAATTAAGAATTTGATTCCTTATAAACCTTCACCAACTTTGATGCCATTAGGTTGGTGGTAAGCTGTTCAAGACCCAACATTGCTCTGTGGTATTTCAGTTTATCCATCCGAACAAAATGTTGCTACCTTTAAGAGCTGTGTGACAGACCTGTTCTGCATATCAAGTTGGCACTTGAAACTTTTTATGGAGGTACTCCAAAAGTTCGTAGAACAGTGCTGCCCTGGGTGGAACTTGTCTGTCGTATTGCATGGCAAGGGTTTATCCATCTGCAGTGAATCACTTCATGTCGCTATTATGCACTCAGCATTGAAATAAGTTACCAGCCCTCTGCTATGAGGAAGCTTGTGTGGCAAAAGCCAAAGTAATTTGCATTCAGTTTAAAACTTTTTTTTTCTTGATCTGTCAAAATAAATCTGGGGATAAGAGTTGGAGATACGTTTAATTTTCCTTTAATTTCCAGTTCATTCATCTTCCATTTGTTACTCCTGTGTGCACAGCTCCGTGCTCTCATCAAGTGTGTTAAACTGTTTGCCCTCATCACTTGTAAATAGAAAAATATGACTTCCATAACAAAATAATAAACCATTGTTAATTTTACGAGCATGTTGTGGCTTTAGAGTTTCTTAGATTTACGTGCAAACCAAATTTTAAAACTAATATCACTTGCAATAATTTCAGACACTTCCAGACAAGTTTGACATTAAAGTGAAGCTTGATGATATCCTCAAGCAAAATGATTTTGAAACAAAGAGAGCCCGAACCATGGATATTGATGACTTCATGAAGTAAGCACCTTGATATAGTGTTCTGTCTGCAGAGCCTCTTTATGTCAATAATTTTACAGTGACATATTGCATATTTCTTTGAATCTTATAAATTATGTCCATTTTCAGGCTCTTGCACGCATTCAATGTGGAAGGTGTACATTTTTCGTAGCAGTGGAATTTTTATATATACATGGGACAGTTGTCACCTGCATCATTCCTGAATGAAGTACACTTGTGGACACAGTGGCGTCGTCTTGCATATGGTGCAGTGAACTTGGAAACATCATTTAAGATTTCTGAGCATATAATTATTTTTGTTATTAAGATCTGAGCACACATTGTGAGAACTTAAAAGTGAGCTCTTTATGCCCAGTTTGTTGCTGCAGGTATCCAGTTGTCTAATAAAATAGGAAAGAACACAATTTGGTTCCAGAAATGCATGACCTGTAAAGTTAGTTCTAATGTTTTCTCCTTGTATCAGCATTTGTTTAGTGTGTGGTATGAAGTCTCCTCCAAAACAGATTAATTCACATTATAGAAAACTAAACTTTGAAGATATAAAAAGGTAAAAGATAAGGTTTCGAAGCAATGTTGTTATTAAAGTATTTTGTATAATTAAGCAGAGAAAGTCTTTTTCAAGTGAACTTGTTCCAAAAATTTGTAGGAAGCTGCACAAGAAATACACACTTCATCACATAAATACAACACTTCAAAGTGATCTTCATAAAAGAACACCTGAAGCAGTAAGTAGAATAAGAAGTATCAGTAATCGTCTAACGAAACACTGATACATAATGAGTATATAAGCACAGAATGCTGTGTGTCTTACCAATATAATTAGTTCATAGTTACTAAATTTAGTAAAACAGATTTCATTTGTTCGGATGTGATAAGCATGGTCTTGCAGTGTAGCATGATGCATAACTTAGTATTGAATTATGGAATTGATATAGGGACTATAAAACAGATTCAATTAACAGGAATAAATATTTTTTCTTCCTAGGTTCAAAATATGTACAAATTATAAGCTGATAGTTATTAGTAACTAATATGAAAGAATCAAGGAGCAATTAGAACAAGAGTTAGGGGAGTATCAGGGAGGTTTCAGACAATGGAGAAGCTGTGCAGAGCAGATAATTAGTTTAGAATTGATTATGGCATACTACAAGAAACCGAACAAATCTCTGTCAATAACATTTGTAGATTTTAAGAAGGCATATAACTGTCTCCACAGACTTTCAGTATTAAAAATTTTTAAAAATCTAGGACTCCATCCAAAACTAATTAAAATAATACAACTCACTCTAACCAACACCAAATCAAAAGTGGAGAAATTTCAGAACCAAAATCAAAATTGTTGGTAAATTTAAATATTTAGGCGAAATAATAACATACAATCTAAATGAGAAGCCATCATGGCAGAATAGAATAAAAAAAAACTGAACTACCCAAATTACATTACCAAAACTACATACAGCAAAAAAAGCCTACCTATAGATGCAAAATTAAAACACTATAAAACAATCACACAAGCAGAAATAACGTATCCAGCTGAAACTATCTTCAAAACAACTAATACAGCAGAAATTGACAGAATACTAGAAACAGAAAGAAGAATAATTAGGACATGTATAAATAAACAGTATAAAATAAATGGACATTGGAAAATAGCATCAAATGAAACAGTATATAAGAAAATAGAACCAGTCATGAGCACGATCAGGAAG